>NC_084527.1:30710697-31032363 GCF_024500275.1 Phycodurus eques
TTTTGCAGATGATGTAGTTCTGATGGCTTCATCAAGTCGTGATCCCCAACTGTCACTGGAGCGGTTCGCAGCCGAGTGTGAAGCGGCTGGGATGAGAATTAGCCCCTCCAAATCTGAGATCATGGTCCTCAGTCGGACAAGGGTGGAGTGCCCTCTCCTGGCCAGGGATGAGATTCTGCCCCAAGTGGAGGAGTTCAAGTTTCTTGGGGTCTTGTTCACGAGTGAGGGAAGAATGGAACGGGAGATCGACAGGCAGATCGGTGCAGCGTCTACAGTGAGGCGGACTTTGCATCGGTCCAAAAGAACAAGATCCCGGATACAAGCGGCCAAAATGAGTTTTACAGTCTCTCCCTTAGAGATAGGGTGAGAAGCTTGGTCATCCGGAAGGGGCTCAGAGTAGAGCCGCTGCTACTCCACATTGAGAGGAGACAGATGAGGTGGCTCGGGCATCTGATTGGATGCCTCCTGGATGCCTCTCTGGTGAAGTGTTCCAGGAACGTCACACCAGGAGAAGACTCCGGGGACGACCCAGGACACGCTGGAGAGACTATGTCTCTCACCTGGCTTGGGAATGGCTCGGGATCCCCTCAGAAGAGCTAGAGGAAGTGGCTGGGGAGAGGGAAGTATGCGTTTCACTGCTATAGCTACTGCCCCCGTGACCCGACCTCGGATAAGCGGAAGAAAATGGATGGCTGGATGGAATACAAATTTAAACATTAAAAGAAAAGTCAAATATTCTTCACATTCTGTAATTTGTCAAGAAGTGTTGCCTTTGCAAATTCTTGTCAGAAAAAAAAACCCAGAGGAAGGCGTGAGATGGCATGTGTTTCCTCTTAATCTTGCACCTTCGATTACGCACCAGCAATCTCCATATCAGAAACCTCTCCACTTGCGAAAGGGAAGTCACCTCTTCCTCGATCTCTCAAATGTTGCAATATGAACATATGAGAGGACTGATAGGAGTTGTTATCAACCACGTCCCTTCCCTTGTTCCCCATGCTAGGAGGCGATACACACGGACACAAATATTGGGACGCTTTGTCAATTCACTTACAGAAACTAAAAGTTCTTAAAATATGGAGTTGGTCCCCTTTTTACAAGTCCAACAGCTTCCACTCTTCTGGGAAAACCTTCGACAAGATTCACACACACAGCCCTATTTTCGTGACCGATGTAAATCCGGTGCAGCGGGCGGCGATACTATGCGCCAGGGGCAGGTTAGGTCGCTGTTGGTAATTTCAAAAACTAGCGCACCCTGGTGGACCCGAGTGTGGGCGAGCTGCGGGTGTGTCTCCAGTCGATTTCATTTGCTGCCAATCAAAGGGGCTCCTCTCATTCCCTTTAAATGTGGCGCAATGACAGTCTTGCATGGTGACATCTCTGTGCAGAAGATGATGATGCGGAATCGCAGCGATCCATGTGTAAGTGAAGCATTGTCACTGCTCTTGGCCGGTGTGGCAACAGCGTAAGTGGGTATCCTGATTAAATACAGAATGAGCTGGTGATAACTGCTGGCCAGAGGTGGGAATGTGTCACATACTGCATGTGCAAGATGCATGCAAGTCTGAAGTCATAACGTTCAAGTTTCAAGTTACTGTGAAAAAAAAATCAAGCAAGTTGAGTCGCCACCAAATTTCTAGCAAGTCAAGACCTGGTTCAAAGTGTATATTGGAGTGATAAAAAAAATAACACAAAAAGCACATGTACTATTCTCAACATTAAATGAATGCACAAAAGAGTACGTATACACCTCTAAAAATGAATAACTTAAAAGTAAAAAAAAAAATTTACTATTAGTATTATTATTTAGAAGAATATGTTTTTTTCCCATTTGCATGTGTTTACAGCAACTAATGTATCTCACACTATTAATGTGATGATAAATATTGAAATATATTGTATGTCGGAGAAAACATGCAATCAGAATTAAAAACAATTGCTTCCAATTGTGTGTGTAGGTGTGTGTGTGTGTTTGTGTAAATGGGTAAAATGAGAATTATTAACTTTGTAGGTTGTCGCTTTGTTGGGGAGCTAATCTGTAAAGGTAACCGAGCTAGCTTACCTGCATCAGGCAGATGAAGGTATAGACCTTGTAGAAGTTGTGTCTTTTATCTTTGAGTTGAAACCTGCTTGTGGGAACCCTAAAACTCTAAACCCAAACGGTGTTTCCACTGTATGGTATCCACTTGGCTTGAAACAGCTCTACACAAAATTTTAAGCTTTTGCACTGGAAAAAAAGATATATTGTGAGGTACTGTCTTATCTCAATTTTTTTCCATTATGCAACTCCAGCCTCCACTTCTCTGCTACAGCAGTCAATTTTCTCATTTCCCCCAGTCACGAATAAAATTTGTTTCCCACTCTACCAAAGAGAAATTTGCTTAAAGGAGATAAATACAGGAGATCCTCATTCTCCTCCAGTATTGGTGCATGTCCGTGTCTCTCTTTATGACTGATGCATTGAGTGTAGCATGATTTTCGCAGTTAACAGCAATTACATTTTGAAGTCCTCTGTATGGGTTAACAAAGTTCTCCCACCCCATATTCATCCAACTATGACTTTTTAGGCCTTCCTTTCCATACTGGGGCACAGTCGTGCTGGAAAAAAACGTTTGCTGAAGTGTTTTCACAAAATTTGAAGCATTGTAATTGCGGAAATGTCTGAGTAAGTGAAGAATTAAGAGTCCCAAATAAGCATGCATGTTTGTGCATAATGGATGGGATATGCAAGTGCAAATATGCATTTTGGCATCATTTTGTTTGTATAATATTTCATCCATGATATTATGTTGTAAAGCTTTATTTTAGAAAAACAAAGGAGCTCTGTAAGCGAAAAATTAGGGTAAGAACTGAGGTCTTGGTTCAAATGGAGGTAAAGCTATACAGATTAAAAATAAGTCACATATGTGAGACTGTGTGTCTGCGTGCGTGCGTGTGTTCAAGGCGAGCGGGGGTGGGCTTCTTTCTGGATGGTTAGTCTTATCTTCATGCACACTCACAATGTATGCTGCACCAGATGGCCACAGAGCACATAGCAGCTAATAGCACCACTTGATCATGTCTGGGTTGTGCTATAAATCAGTATATTAACAATGAACACATGTCATACATAATGTTTGATTGATCCCCGTATGACACAGCAAGCAATTTCATGAAAAGGGAGGAAACACTCAGAGGACTAGATAGATTTAGCCGTGCGTGTCTGATTGATGGGCAACAGGAGAGATCTCACAAGCATTATCCTCAATTTATGATAGCTCTCATGTTTGCATATACATATTGTTTGTTCATCAAGAGATCACATTGCTGCTGTCCATGTGGGGAGACTTAATTGGTCTGCTCTGTAAAGCTGCTTTCATTTTTAAAATCTCTGGAAACAAGTGGTTATGAGCTCTGATGAGAGTGAGCAATTTGACAGGGAAGACACAGGCACAAACCACTACCACATTGCCCTTCTATATTGCAACTATTCGTGAACATTTCTTAGAAGCATCAGATGTCCACAAGAAACAAAATTCAAATACTGAACATGTCATTATTTCATTTTAGATGTTCACTTTTTTAATTGAAGACCCTAAATTGCCCATAGGTGTGAATCTGAGCACGAATGTTTGTTTGCATGTGCCCTGCGATTGGCTGGCGACCAGTTCAGGATGGACACCGCCTCTCGGCCAGAGTCAGCTGGGATAGGCTCCAGTATGGCCGTGACCGTAGTGAGGATAAGCGGTACAGAAAATGGATGGATGGATGTTCACGTTTTCATTTATCACACAAATTTAGTATCGTAGATAATTGCTTCCTGTTGCACAAGAGTCAGACTGAAGGCCGGCCAGATCCGGCACTTCACATAATTTTATGTACCAAATGATTGCCAACATTTTTATTTGAATTAAGTTCAAAACTAGCAATACAATGATAATGATAAAATAATGGGGCAATTTCATAGTATGATGGGGCAATTATTAGGATTCCCACACAGAACAAATTATAGGGACAAGAAGTGCAACTGCTTGGTGCTAACGCCACACATTGAGTCTTTAAGAGCACAGCATCTCTGCCTCTGGTTCACAGACATCATGGCTAGGGATATACGTTTGGCAGAACTTAAAATGGCATCACACCAACGTGGATAGCAGGGCACCTCAAAAAATTTATAAACTGTATAGTGTGGTGCAAAGCTGAGTTCCAGCAGATTTTAAACAGCAGCAGGCAGGCTTGTTAAATTTGTCCTTGTGTACACAAAATGTAAGGGTCTCTGCAGACTTGGAGGACAATTTAAGCACCAACATTTTTTAAAAACATAACTTTAGTGCATGGATTATTTGAAAATTCATGGGAGACACACAAAAAGCCTCCAATTCTGCAATGACCTAAGAAGCAGTTTGCAATTTGCTGTACCAAATGTGAAAGAAACCGTTAAAGCAAAAGCATACCGTCGGTAATCATGGTTTTTGCCATCCCATTCCACCCTTAGTGATTATACATTTGTGGTTTCACTGTTGTATCCAGCCCCCTGAGGGGAGACCATAACTACAAAGTGACCTCTGATGAAAACAGGTTTGAGACCTATACTGGAGAGTCAAAATTACATTTGCTATACAGTATCTTGCATATCCCTTGACCTTTTGCACATTTTGTCACAATTTTATTGTGATTTCATGTGAGAGAGAAATCAAGAGCAATGTAAGTACCCACCACCCACCCTATTACTAGTGGTTACTTGGTCCCCAACTAGCAACCATTATCCCTGTAGCGTGATCCTGTAATGGTGGGATGTCATAATCAGAATCAGAAGCATCTTTATTTGCCAAGTATGTCCAAAAAAAACACAAGGAATTTGTCTCCGGTAATTGGAGCCGCTCTAGTACGACAACAGACGGTCATTTGACAGAGAACACTTTTGAGACATAAAGACATTGAGAATGTCTTTATGTCACTGAACAATAAAGGGTTGCTAGTTATCTGGTAATGCCAGTACATGATTATTATTATTATTTTTTTTGGACAATTGTGCAAAAGATGCAGAGTCTTCTAGCACATAGAGCAGTTCAAATGACAAATATTACAATAGTCCGCCGAGACTTCAGGGAATGTATGCAGTTTAAAGTGACAAGTAGTGCGATAATCTGGGACAATGTTGATTGTGCAAATGTTGAAGATACTCCTCAATCAGTGTGCAAATGGGGCAGATGCTACTCTGGCATGAGTGGCCAGTATTGGTCAACAACAGATATGCAAATAGTGCAGCGTGGTGAGACTACTACAGTGAGTGCACGAGTAATATATAATTGGCCCGACAGAAATGTGACAACAAACTCAAGACAAAAAGACAAAAAGACAAAAACTTGCCAGCACGTTGTAATGCAATTGTAGGTTAGGTGTTTAAGAAGTTGATTGCAATAGGGAAGAAGCTGTTGGAATCTCTGCTAGTTCTAGTTTGCATTGATCGGTAGCGCCTACCTGAGGGAAGGAGCTGGAGGAGCTGGTGACCGGGATGTGGAGGGTCGGAGAGGATTTTGCATGCTCTTGTCTGGCAGCGTGTAAGTCCTCAAGGGTGCGTAGGTGGGTACCGACAATCCTTTCAGCAGTTTTGATTGTCCGTTGCAGTCGGAGTTTGTCCTTTTTTGTTGCAGCACCAAACCAGACTGTGATGGAAGAACACAGGACTGATTCGATGACCGCTGTGTAGAACTGCCTCAGCAGCTTCCATGGCAGGCCGTGCTTTCTCAGAAGCCGCAGGAAGTACATCCTCTGCTGGGCCTTTTTGAGGACGGAGTTGATGGTGATCGCCCACTTCAGGTCCTGAGAGACTGTAATTCCCAGGAACTTGAAGGTCTCGACGGTAGACACAAGGCAGCTGGACAGCGTGAGGGGCAGCTGTGACGAAGGATGCCTCCTGAACTCCACGATCATCTCTACAGTCTTGAGCGTGTTCAGCTCCAGGTTGTGTTGGCCGCACCACAGCTCCAGCCCCTCCACTTCCTGTCGATATGCAAACTCGTCACCGTCCTTGATGAGGCTGATGACAATGGTGTCATCTGCAAACTTCAGGAGTTTGACAGCCGGGTGCGTTGAGGTGCAGTCTTTCGTGTAGAGAGAGAAGAGCAGCGGAGAGAGGACAAAACCTTGGGCGCGCCAGTGCTGACGCTGCATGTGGATGAGGTGGCCTCCCCCAACCTCACCTGCTGTGTCCTGCTCGTCAGGAAGCTGTAAAGCGACTGGCAGATGGCAGGTGAGATGCTGAGCTGGAGAAGCTTTGAGGAAAGGAGTTCAGGGATGATTGTGTTGAACTCTGAGCTGAAGTCCATGAACAGGATCCTCGCGTAGGTCCCTGCACTGTCGAGGTGTTCTAGGATGAAGTGCAGTCCCATGTTGACTGCATCATCCGCAGACCTGTTTGCTCGGTAGGCAAACTGCATGGGGTCCAGCGGGGGGCCTGTGACGCTCTTGAGGTGGTCCAGCACAAGACGTTCAAAGGACTTCATGACCACAGATGTCAAGGCCTGTAGTCATTTAGACCCGAGATTGCAGGTTTCTTGGGGACTGGAATGATGGTGGAGCGTTTAAAACAAGATGGTACTTCACACAGTTCCAGAGATCTATTGAAGATCTGAGTGAAGACTGGAGCGGGCGGCTCTGTGCAGATTTTGAGGCAGCATGGGGACACATGGTCTGGGCCTGCCGCTTTGTTAATCTTTTGTTGTTTGATGATGCGTCTCACATCCTGTTCGCAGATGGTTAACGCAGAAGTCGGTGGTGTGATATTGGTCGGTGGTGCGGCTGGGTGAGTGTGGGGTGTGAAAGTGTCCTTTTCAAATCTGCAGTAGAAGGTAGAAGTCATTGGCTAGTGTTTTATTGTTCTCAGCTTGGGGGGGGATCATCGCTTGTAATTTGTCAGCGATTGGAATGCATGCCAGACTGTCGTGCATTAAATTTAGGGAGACTAGTGGGAGTGAGGCGAGACGGTCATGGGGCAATGATGACCCACAACCGTCACCCCCACCCAGGCCAACCAGCTCCCCAAAGGATGTTCGACTGTATGTGGTGCATTAAAAATCTATGGGGAAAGGCATGGCGGGCCAGAGAGCAGGCCGGAGTGCCGGAACACCTGGCCGAGTGTCCTCCCCAGCCCGACACTGCCCTCCCCCTGCTGACGGGTGTATGATGCATTAAAACTGGAGGACCAGCAGGGCAAAGAAGGTGGGTGACCAGACCGGAGACCAGCACAGATGTGCCAGTCCCCCAGGGGACCCTGAATGAAATGTGAATGTGCCCATTGTGCGAAATATGTACATTGTAAGTAATAAAAATGTGCAGAGTGTGTGAAGTAAGAGGCTAAACCCCTGCAGGCCCAGCCCGGCCCGAGCAGCTAGAAGACCACATAGAAAAGGGAGGCACCCTACCATGGGCCCAAGTCAGCCGGGGACCCCACACTTCTCAAGTGAGAGAGGGGCGATGACCACGGCGGAACGTCCCGGGGAGAGGAAAGAGGAAGACACAGGCCCGGGATGCAGGAGTAGGGCCCCCAGGCCACCACCTGGAGACCAGGACTATGCCCCGGAGTGGGGCCAGTGGGGACCTCCCTGGCACCCAGGGACAGAGAGCAGCCCCGGGACTGGCACCCCCAAGGAGGGCAACACAAACACAACCAGACCCAAGAGGAGGAGGGGGACACAGGCCCAGCATCCTCAGAGGCCCACACCGCAGATCCAGAAAGCTAGGGGTTCAATTACATGCAAGTGACCCTATGGCGTGCACAGAAGTCTAAAATGAGAAGTTATGATTTGGTCGTATTACATTACATTTACATTGAATTACATTTCTGTATGACATTCTTTCCCAAGCAAATAAGAACAAAGCTTCAAGGTTCACCATTTTAATGAAAGGTGACCAGTTTGTCTTAAAGTTATCCATTTGGTTATTACGTTTAGCAGAGATATTTTCGAGTTTTATATACTCTGACAAGATTTTGCCATTGGTTAATGTTGATAGCTTGTTTATCTTTCCAGTTTACCAATATTGTTTTTTTTTAGCGATTGCTAGAATTACAAGTATTGGTTGAGCATGTTCATCTGGAAAATCTATGCCTTTTAAATCACCAAACGATTAGTGGAAATCGGAATTCTACAGTTCAAAATTGATGAAGGTTTCTGTGTAACGAGTGACCAGAAGCGCTGTACAGGTGTCTAATGCCAAAGAGCAGGAAAATAAGTGTCTGAAGCGTTTTCAGAATTAGTACATATGTTTGATTTTGAATAGCCCATTTTATGCATACTACATTGCATAATGTGTGATCTATGGAGTACTTTGTACTGGATTAGCTGTAATTTACAGTTTTTTGTCGTGGAGATTGTATTTCTGCAGATTTGCAATCATTGTCAGTAGACACTGAGAGGTCTTTTTCCCATTTTCGGAATGGTAAGTGTATTGAATTCGTACTTCAGATTAATTTGTATACCTTTTAAAAGGATTTTTTTGTTTTCGTGGGAGTCGTTCCACTATTTTCTGAACAAAAACAGGTAGTTCTAAAGTATTCACGTGTTTAGAATCTTTTTAGGATAGCTGTTCTTACTTTATAGCACAGGTGTCAAACTCAAGGCCCGAGGGCCAGATCTGGCCCGCCACATGACTTTATGTGGCCTGCAAGGGCAAATCATGTGTGTCGACTTCCATGATTCTTGTTAAAATATGATTTCAAATTGTCATATTTTGGAAATAACATTGAGATATTGCAAGCATTTTTGTGTTACCAAATATGAACAATAATTGAAAACCCCATTACCCTTGATTTCTGATTCCAAAACTAGTTTATACATTTCGGGTGTAATAATATGATGAGGTGATTCGGCTGTTACAGCCACACAGGACAAAAAAATAAATAAAATGAGGTGATTATTTTTATGGTTTCACAGTCATAACGGCCCTCTGAGGGAAACCGTAACTACAATGTGGCCCGCGACAAAAATGAGTTTGACACCCCTGCCTTATAGTATTGAAGGAAGTTACCACCTGTAATTTGAAATTCTTGGAATAAGCTTTGACATGTGATGTAGGAGGTAAATTCCCCTTTGTTTCCATGTGCTGCGCTAAAGGTGTATTTTATTCATCTCAAAATCGGGATTGTGCCAGATTGGGGAGCATTGATAGGGTGCTAACTGAGATTGTGTGGTTTACAGAGTTTTCCACAAAGCTGATAAAGTGGCTGCCATAATCTGATTTTTCAAACAATTGTGGTGTTTGACACTTGTGCTGATAAATGGGAGGTCCGGAAGATTCATGCTAATGCTGTCACGTTTCGGGTTTTTTGAAAGCAAGGAAGGGGAAGCAAAATGTGGAGGACCCAAGTGGAGGGAAGCAGGGAGGCCAGGCAGAAGTCTCAAAACTGATATCCATCCATCCATCCCATCTATCCATTTTCTGAGCCGCTTCTCCTCACTAGGGTCGCGGGCGTGCTGGAGCCTATCCCAGTTATCATCGGGCAGGAGGCGGGGTACACCCTGAACCGGTTGCCAGCCATGACATTGAACTGACAAGGACTGAAAGCAACCAGTGAACTAAATACACACAAATTGACAAGACAACAAGTAACACCTGGACAAGACATGAGTGGCTGGACGGAGCTGATTGGTCGACACAAGGTAGATGATAATCCATAATAGTCCATAATAGTCCGGATGGTTCTTTTCCTCTTTTGCCCGGAGGGCACAAGGTCCACAATTTCCAAAAACAATTTGAAATGTGGACTCGTCGGACCACAGAACACATTTCCACTTTGCATCTGTCCATCTTAGATGAGCTCGGGCCCAGAGAAACCGGCGGCGTTTCTGGGTGTTGTTGATAATTGGCTTTTGCTTTGCATAGTAGAGTTTCAACTTGCACTTATGGATGTAGTGCTGAATTGTATTTACTGACATTGGTTTTCTGAAGTGTTCCTGAGCCCATGTGGTGATATCCTTTACACATTGATGTCGGTTTTTGATGCCGTGTCGACTGTGGTATCGAAGGTCATGGGTATTCAATGTTGGTTTTTGGCCTTTCTCCAGATTCTCTGAACCTTTTGATGATATTATGGACCGCAGATGATGAAATCCCTAAACTCGTTGCAATTGTACGTTGAGGAACATTGTCCTTAAACTTTTCTCACACCCTTGTTCACAAAGAGGGGAACCTCGCCCCATCTTTGCTTGTGAATGAGTGAGCAATTCAGGGAAGCTCCTTTTATATCCAATCTTGGCACCCACCGGTTCCCAATTAGCCTGTTCACCTGTGGGGTGTTCCAAACAGGTGTTTGATGAGCATTCCTCAAGTTTCTCACTCTTTTTTGCCACTTGTCCGAGCTTTTTTGGAACGTGATGCAGCCATAAAATTCTAAGTTAATAATTATTTTCTAAAAACAATAAAGTTTATCAGTTAGAACATGAAATATCTTGTCTTTGTAGTGTATTCAATTAAATATAGGTTGAACATGATTTACAAATCATTGTATTCTGTTTTTATTTATGTTTACCACAACGTCCCAACTTCATTAGAATTGGGGTTGTACATCTGCATCTGTTAGAATGGAGATGTGAAACATGGGTATCAGTGTGCACATGACATTTGAGACGCCTGTCAGTAAGAGCTCTATATTTAGCTGGTAAAGAGACGAGGTGACTCGGTGTGACTACAACACACACACCACTGGACCTTGTGCTTTTTCATCAGCTGGATGATTCTTTTTGTGTGTTCTATGCCACTCACAGGAGGAGGATTGCCAAGTCGGCACGACAGATCAAAGTGATTTAAAGAATGCCTGTGCTGCTTGGGTCTGTCATCTGTTTCCTAATGAGAATAGAGGAAACCATGTGCCAGTCAGAGGTACCAGAGGCCAGACGTGGTTGAAGCAGTCCTGACCCACTGGTGAGCGAGGCCTTCCTGATGGCCCATGATTACATAGACTATGTGATCACAGACAGCACAACGGGTCCTGCCCCCACTGCAGCCCACTGGGGATGTGCTCCTTACATGCTTCCACAGCTTCTTCAGACGCTGGCCACGTGTCTTCCAAGATGTGACAGAGAATACCGCATCCCCTACACTCATGAGGATCCTAGATAAACACTTCTTCCCCACTATCCCTGGGGTTGCGACGCCGGGACCTGGCACGGAGCGCAGAATTGTCAGTCTATATTCTAGCTGGTCAGATGGCCTTGCATTGCCATGAGAATAGCATGGTGGTGGTTATGCCTCAGCTGAAGGAGTGTGTGGGTGCTTATGTAGAGAGGGTCATTTGCCCTGAGATCAGAGAAAGGGGAGGATGCATATGTATTCCCAATCTGGATATATTCTTACTCATAGAGCACATTGACAGTATGTATACGTTGCGGTCCAGTGTTTGAACATGGACTGTTTCCATTATTTGTTTCCTGTAATAACACCTCCAGCAGATTTGAAACGACACAACCGAGATGTGATTGAACTGAAAACTTTACTTTGAGTAATCAGTTCGATTAAAAAAAGTCATGATCACCCACGGCACTACAAGAGGAGATGACACAATGCCGATTAAGTCTATCAGCTCCTCTAACATCTTACTGTATTTTTCAGTATTTTATCTTTTATATTTAATGTCGATTAGCGATATAAAAAGAATTAGCGATAGCGATATAAAAATAATCATCATGATGACAGACCGGAAATAATGCATTTTACCTAGCAAGAGCGGCGTACAGCCCCTTGTCTCCTGTTTGTAAAAAGCTAACTAAACATTATTTTTGCATTACTGTAGCAGAAAATAATCATAGATTAATTACCTCTTTGAAAGAATCCATCTTTTTTCCACACCTGCTGTCCTTCAAAACTGAATAAAAATGTACAATCACACCGTTGTGGGGGCGGGGGCTTGGTAAGGCCTACTTCATATCAAAGGGACGGCTCTGTTGTCATGCAGAATTCCAGCACAGGGCCGACAGAGCCGCTACTAAACGGCCAATTTGCAGTGGAGCCATCCAATTTGCCATCACCTCACTCCGTGCGGCGGGTTGTGGGCATAGCTTCATAGCTAATTGCACGCTGTAGTAGTAGAAATGGGTCAAGTTATTAACACTAACTCGCAATTGTAATGGATAGCCACCGATGAAATGACGGCACCCAGTACTAACGGTATACAGTATAGTGGCGGGGGGCCAACTCAGGGCCAGAATGTACACCCAAGCCCAAGTGGGTACTTGTGGTTGTTTTTAACCCCGCCCAACAAAGGCCATACAACTGAGATGGTGAAAAAGTTTAACACTATAGCTCAACAATTCAATACTAAACTGTTAAGTGTTAAAACATGTGCAAAGACTGATCTTAAAAACATACAGTGGAACCTCAGTTTACGAATTTCATTTTTTCCATGACTCCATTCTCAAACCGAGGTACATCTAAAGTTGTTTCCAATTGAAATGAATGAAAAGGCAATTTTGATCAGAGTGTGGTTAAAAATAAATACTACGCAATATATAAATAGGTGAGAACACAATTTATGATAATGAAATAACAGTGGGTTCGCAAGCAAATCACTGTCTTACCCTTTTCGGGTACAGTATTGTTTACATTCACTCTGGTTACTGCTAGCCCAAATGGCCACCACCTTCCACAATTCAGTGTAGCTTGTGTGTTGCACTGTGGGATGTGGTGAGCACTTTAGGTAAAAACAATAAGGCCTACCTGAAACACTGAGCCAATGATGTTTATACGGCGCAAGAAAAAGCACAGTTCTGAAGCCTTCCGCTGTGCCAACAACGTTCGTAAAACAAAAAATAACCAAAATAGTATCTAACCTAAGATAATTTTATTTGGAAAAATTGTTCATGCAGCACAGTGGGGGACTGGTTAGAACATCTGCCTCACAGTTCTGAGGACCCGGGTTTAAATTCGACCTTGGCCTGTATGGAGTTTGCATGTTCTCCCTGTACTCTAGTTTCCTCCCACATTCTAAAAACATGCATGATAGGTTAATTGAAGACTAAAGTTGCCCGTAGAATGTGAGTGAATGGTTGTTTGTCGATGTGTGCCCTGCGATTGGCTGGCAACCAGTTCAGGATGTGCCCTGCCTCACGCCCAAACTTAGCTCGAATAGGCTACAGCACGGCCACGACCCTCGTGAGGATAAGCATGTAAGGAAATTGCTCATTAACCAAATCATTCATAAACCAGGTCATTTCTAAACCAAACCTTGGTTTACAAATGACCTGTGATCTGTAAGTATTTAGAAACAAATCACGAAAATTACTTGACACATTGTTTCATCTGCCAGAAGAAAACTGATTACAGAACACGGGGGAGATCTTTTAGATGTTGTCTCACCTCTATTTCGGGTTTCCTGTGCATGAATTTTACCAGTGGTTTGCACCTTCATGTAAACCCAGGAAAACCTCCAGTGATGTCCAGTGACTGCATATGTCAAGCAACCAATGACTGCAAGTGATTTTCATCAAAATACAAAATATTATGGTTATTTTGAACAATTACAACCCAATTCCAATGAAGTTGGGACAATGTGTTAAACATAAATAAAAACAGAATGATTTGCAAATCATGTTTAACCTATATTTAATTGAATACACTACAAAGACAAGATTTTTAATGTTCAAACTGATAAACTTGATTGTTTTTAACAAATAATCATTAACTTAGAATTCTATGGCTGCAACACGTTCCAAAAAAGCTGGGACAGGGTCATGTTTACCACTGTGTTACATCACCATTTCTTTTAACAACATTCAATAAACGTTTGGGAACTGAGGACACTAATTGTTGAAGCTTTGTAGGAGGAAGTCTTTCCCATTCTTGCTTGATGTACAGCTACACCTGTTCAACAGTCCGGGGTCTCCGTTGTCGTATTTTACGCTTCATAATGCGGCACACATTTTCAGTGGGAAGCAGTTCTGGACTGCAGGCAGGCCAGTCCAGTACCCGCGCTCTTTTACTATGAAGCTACGCTGTTGTAACACGTGAAGATTATGGTTTGGCGTTGTCTTGCTGAAATTAGCCGGGACGTCCATGAAAAAGACGTCGCTTGGATGGCAGGATGTGTTTCTCCAAAACCTTTATGTACCTTTCAGCATGAATGATGCCTTCACAGATGTGTAAGTTACCCATGCCATTGGCACTAACATACCCCCATACCATCACAGATGCTGGCTTTTGAACTTTGCGTCCATAACAGTCCGGATGGTTCTTTTCCTATTGATGTTGATGTCGGTTTTTGATGTAGTGCCGCCTGAGGGATCGAAGGTCACGGTCATTCAACGTTGGTTTGCGGCCTTGCCCCTTACATGCAGTGATTGCTCCAGATTCTCTAAACCCTTTGATGATATTATGGACCGTAGATGATGAAATTCCTAAATTCGTTGCAATTGTACGTTGAGTAACATTGTCCTTAAACTGTTCGACTATTTTCTCACAGACTTGTTCACAATGAGGTGAACCTCGCCCCATCTTTGCATGTAAATGACTGAGCAATTCAGGGAAGCTCCTTTTATACCCAATCATGGCATCCAATTAGCCTGTTCACCTGTGGGATGCTCCAAACAGGTGTTTGATGAGCATTCCTCAACTTTCTCAGTCTTTTTTGCCACTTGTCCGAGCTTTTTTGGAACGTGTTGCAGCCATAGAATTCTAAGTTAATGATTATTTGCTAAAAATAATAAGGTTTATCAGTTTGAACATTAAATATCTTTTATTTGAAGTGTATTCAATTAAATATAGGTTGAACATGATTTGCAAATCATTGTATTCTTTTTTTTATTTATGTTTAACACAACGTACCAAATTCATTGGAATCGGGGTTGTATATCCCTTTCAAATGAAAACAGAGGGAATCTACATATGCAATACAATGCCTGCAGTTCCCTAATGGTAAATAGCATGTTTTGGGAATTCCTGTAAATAAAACCTAGACATCTACACTTCAAACCCATCCATATTGCTTCTTTTCAAATTTATTGCAGTTGTTTATAAAGGCAGCATATCTTAAACCTCTACCACTGTCCAAAATGCAATTTCTGGACCAGAGAAGAACAAAAGTCACAGAATTTTAGCACAGTATAGCAAAATCTTTAATAATAATGTAAATTGAGGTCATTTCAAAGTTTTAAAAAAAGTCTCCAAATAAGCAAATGTCATTTTCAAAAGTAACCAGATTTAAAATGCATAATGTGTGCATCAGAACACTAACACGACATCCAATACGTCACATCGGAATGACAAATTTTCCATCCATTTTCTTTAGTGCTTATCCTCACTGGGGTTGCGGGCTGCTGGAGCCTATGCCAGCCATCTTCGGGCGGGAGGCGGAGTACACCCTGAACCGGTCGCAGGCCAATCGCAGGGCAAATAGAAACAAACCATTCACTCTCACATCGACGGGCAATTTACTCGTTTTCTCAACCAACCTACCACGCATGTTTTTGGGATGTGGGAGGAAACCGGAGTGCCCGGAGAAAACCCACCCAGGTACGGGGAGAACATGCAAACACCACACAGGCGGGGCCGGGATTTGAATCCTGGTCCCCAGACCTGTGAGGCAGATATGCTAACCAGTAGTCCACCATTCCATTTGACATGTTATTATTATAGTCAAATATTTAAGTATGCTTGACAAATTGGGGGGGGGGGGGGGGGGGGAGGGAGAGAGAGAGAGACTATTACCTTCATTTTACAATCGTTTTCTGCCAGAATGGTTTTGTGTCACGATTAGGGGACAAACCGAACCTGGAGGCTCAGGTGAAGGAAGTGTGCTGCTGCACCCTGCTGGCTTCAGCCTCAAGCGTCCGCAGTTACGTCTTGTGGAAAAATGTTTTAGCCAACATTGCCAGCTACTGACCATAGCCAGAATTACAATGGCCAAGCTTTTGTTTTTACTGTTTTTTTTTGAGTGACTGTCTTTTTAGGAGGCACAGTGAACGAGAGGGTAGCACATCTGCCTCACAGTTCTAAGGAACGGGGTTCGAATCCGGCCTCGTCCGTGTGGAGTTTGCATGTTCTCCCCGTGCCTGCGTGGGTTTTCTCGGGGTAGTCCGGTTTCCTCCCACATCCCAAAAACATGTGCGGTAGGTTAACTGAAAAAATTTAATTACCCATTGTTGTGAATGTGCGCACGAACGGTCACCTGTATGTGCCCTGCAATTGGCTGGCGACCAGTTCAGGGTGTACCCCTCCTCTCACCCAGTTAACTGGCATAGGCTCCAGGACACCTGCGACTATAGTGAGGATAAACTATGTAAAAAAAATTGGGTTTTATTAGATTTGAGTAGCTCTATCTCCTCAATTGTATTGTCAGTATATTTCAAGCTCATTCGGTCCAGTTTTAATATTGATGAATAAACGCATTGTCAACATTACTGTGAATTTGCTGATCGTGTATGAAAAATAATGACCTGAGAATCATGGCTTTAAACTCCATATTTTACTCATTTGTTTTAATTGAAAAACATTGGTCGCAGTTACAAACCTATTCCAAATGTACAAAATGTTCATTTTATGGAAAAGCTGACCATCTCTGAAGGTACGCCATATACAGTCAATTTTTGTTTCAAAAATAAACACTCAAATCAACTTTCACTATGAACTAAACTTCATGAACTGACACTTGTGAACACTGAAACCTGGAAGGATTGGAACGTATTTCACGTTGAATAACGAACGGCTGGGGGAAAAAGGGGAAAAAAAAAAAAAAGGTTAAGCCATATCTTCCTCATCATCTTCACCAAATTCTCCATCATCCTCAGCTGTGGCATCCTGGTACTGCTGGTACTCTGACACCAGGTCATTCATGTTGCTCTCTGCCTCAGTGAACTCCATCTCATCCATGCCCTCGCCAGTGTACCAGTGGAGGAAAGCTTTGCGCCTGAACATGGCTGTAAACTGCTCTGAGATGCGCTTGAATAGCTCCTGGATGGCTGTGCTGTTGCCAATGAAGGTGGCAGCCATCTTGAGTCCCCGAGGAGCAATGTCACACACTGCGGTCTTGACGTTGTTGGGGATCCATTCCACAAAGTAGCTGCTGTTCTTATTCTGCACGTTGAGCATCTGCTCATCCACCTCCTTCATGGACATGCGGCCACGGAAGATGGCGGCCACGGTCAGGTAGCGCCCTTGGCGTGGGTCACAGGCAGCCATCATATTTTTGGCATCAAACATCTGCTGAGTGAGCTCGGGTACCGTAAGGGACCTGTACTGCTGGCTACCTCTGCTTGTGAGGGGAGCGAAGCCTGGCATGAAGAAGTGCAGACGGGGGAAGGGCACCATGTTGACGGCCAGTTTCCGCAGGTCAGCGTTGAGCTGTCCGGGGAACCTGAGGCAAGTGGTGACGCCGCTCATGGTGGCCGAGACCAGGTGGTTGAGGTCGCCGTAGGAGGGAGTGGTGAGTTTAAGGGTGCGGAAGCAGATATCGTACAACGCCTCGTTGTCAATGCAATAGGTCTCGTCTGTGTTCTCTACCAGCTGGTGGACTGACAGTGTAGCGTTGTATGGCTCAACAACTGTGTCGGATACTTTTGGAGAGGGCACCACGCTGAAGGTGTTCATGATGCGGTCTGGGTATTCTTCACGGATTTTGCTGATGAGCAGAGTGCCCATTCCGGAGCCAGTACCGCCACCCAGAGAGTGTGTGAGCTGGAAACCTTGGAGGCAGTCACAGCTCTCTGCCTCCTTCCTCACCACATCTAAGACAGAGTCCACCAGCTCCGCACCTTCTGTGTAGTGACCCTTAGCCCAGTTGTTACCAGCGCCACTCTGGCCTGTAAGAAAGATCAAGAAGGAGCTCCTCAACACTACATTAACTGACACCAGTAATACTGCATGAAGCAATCTCAAACAAAATGAAATAAGAGTAAACTGTTACATTTAAAATTTTCTCTGATGTAAAACTACAATTTAATCAAAAGGACTCACCAAAGACAAAGTTGTCTGGTCGAAAGATCTGACCAAAAGGTCCAGACCGCACAGAGTCCATTGTGCCTGGCTCCAGATCCACCAATACAGCACGGGGAACATATTTACCACCTAAGAGAGCAATATAACAGGTGAATAGATATTGCGGCATGTTATTACCACAAGCTACTTCAAATATAAGCTTACATACATTATATGAAAAGACACACCCCCGACACACGCACGAAATCAGACTAAACTTACTGTTTTCAGTCAATTAGTATTACCAAAAATACGCCAATTGTCTTTTTTTTTTTTTTAATAAATACAATTTTCCCATTACTTTCTTCAAGTCAGAAGTTTACATACAGTAAGATTACTATGCCTTCAAATAATTTGAGAAAACCCAGATGTCATGTCTTCGGAAGCTTCTCATAGGTTTATTGACAACATTTGAGTTACACACACTTGTAGATATATTTGAAGGCACACCTGAAACAAACTGATTCTTTGTGTAACATCATGGGACAGTAAAAATAAATAAATAAAATAAATTTAAAATCACATCAAGAAGAGACGTGGACTTGAACACCTCTGGTTAATCCTGGGGTGCAATTTCCAGATGCCTGAACGTGCCACCTTCATCTGTTCAAAAATGTATATGAAACTATAAACACCACGGGAATGTCCATCCATCATACTGCCGAGGAAGGAAACGGGTTCGGCGTCCCAGAGATGAACGCGCTTTGCTCCAAAAATTTGCCTTTCAACCCAAGAACAAAAGCAAAAGACCTTGTGACGATGCCGGCTGAAGCTGTTAAGTGTCATTATCCACACTAAAACGGGTACTGTACAGACATGGGCTGAATGACTACTCTGTCAGGAAGAAGCCACCATCACAAGTGTGAAACATCGGGGCGGCAATATCATGCGGGGTTGCTTATCTTAAGGCGGGACTGGTACACTTCACAAAATAGATGGAATCATGAGGAAAGAACATATGTAGAAACACTGAAGCAACATCTCAGGACATCAGCCAATAAGTTAAAGCTTGGGTGCTAATGGGTCTTCCTAATGGACAAGGACCTGAAGCATACTGCCAAACTGGTTACAAAGTGACTTAAGGATAACAAAAGCAATTATTTGGAGTGGTCATCACAAGGCCATGATCTCAAATCTATTGAAAATGTATGGGCAGACCTGAAAAGGTATGTGCAACCAAAAAAAATTGGCTCAGTTACACCAGTTCTGTCAGGAGGAATGGGGCACAATTCCTGCCAACTATTGTGAGAAGCTTGTGGAAGGATACCAAAAACACTTGACCCACATCATAGTTTAACAGCAATGATGCCAATTACTAATGAAATGTATGCAGTCTTAGAATAAAGTTTAAAAAAAAATTTATTCTGGCATTTAGCAAATAGAAATAATTTTGGTAATCCAGTTCCTAATTTACCTCAAACAGGAGGTTTCATCTGATGTCATGTCAGATAGTGAGGGGATAAAAAACAAACCTGTGTCTTTTCATCTAGCACAACATGACAAGACTTCTCAAAAATGACAGTCAAAATGCAAAGTGTGGTTGGAATGGCCAGTTTAACCCAAGTACAACATACCAATAATTTTGAAAATCGGATAACTGGTTCCAGAGAAATTGAACTTTTTTCGTGTGTGGGGGGGCTTTTGGGGAACGCTTGTTTGTGATATCACCTATAGAAAATCTGTTCATTAAAAAATGTTTTAAAAAACAAGCCTTCAATTTCAAATGAAACTACAACTTCACCATGTCTACAAAACTTCACACATTTCTGTATTTGGTTATGCGGAATTTGATTTTGAACTTATTTCTTACGAAGATTGTCATTTAAAGGACTTAATTAGCATATATCATGCCCCAAAATTGTTGATTATATTGTTTTTTTAGTACTTTACCCCCCCCAATTTCCTTGTTACGGAAATTTAAAAACTAGAGAAATTTAAAACGTCAGTATTGGTTGCCATGGTAACAGTCATTCCGTAATAGAATTAAAGGATTTCAACAGTAACTATTTCTCAAGAACTACTACGTGGATTTAGCTGAAAATTGGCATGCACCTACTTGTAAAGCTATTACGTGCAACTATGACGTTTGGTGCTATACATTCAATTCTACTTCATGCAATAGGTGCCTGAAGTTGTGAGACCCCACACCACACCTTGGTATTTTGTAACACTGAATAACCCTTTTCGGGAGATTATGTGTAAACCTGAATGAAGACTCTTTTGAACAGTAAAGAAACTTTTGATTCAACTTTTGAGTAAATCCTGAGTATGAACCAGAGCCTACACAATCAAAGCAGGATTGAATCAAGGCTGAGCACATAAATTTAACATGGTTATAGGCAGCTGTTTTACAGAGCTAGAAATTAGCACCTAAAAATCACATAATTTTTTTTTTTTTTTATAACAAATTAAGCAATATGGAAGACTCTGAAGAGTACATACACGACAGCAAAATACAACATTTTCTTCATGCAGAAAAACATGCATTTACACCGCTCAAGTACTTGTTGATGTACAAATGTAAGATTAAAATTAAATTTGCCTGATTTCTTTGCTTTTTGTTTTGGCCTCTAACTTGAGCCAGACTCATCTCCACCTGTGCCTAATTCCTGCTTCAAGCTGTGCCACATCAATGGCATCCCCCTCTTTTGCGCTCACATTCTGGAAAACAATTGGCGAAACCATTGTATAACTTCATTTTTCACTATTACCAATTTCAAAGGCTAATCCCAAAACCACCATCCAGGAAAATATCAAGTACAGTATTTTTCCATTTCTGAATTTGAAGTTAGTTCATTCTGTGTTGTGACATAATCCCTAACATCGCTCCGTCGCTTAATACAGTTAACATTAACAAACTAATTAGGAAACTCACATACAATTATCTAATTAATATGTACAAGCAGATCAGCACTTGTCGCCAATGTTACTTGCGCTTCGCGGTTCCTCTGGGACCACAAGCAGACCCACGAACCGCAGCACCTCAACGGAAAAATACAAAAGACCAGCGCAACAAATACCACACTGCCTGATCTGATGAGGAAAAATGTTGCTTAAACGCAAGAGTAGCAATAAAGTATGTCCGCTCCAGAGGTGGGGAGCGTAGCCAAATATCGTACTCAAGTAAGAGTACTGTTACTTGACAATAATGTGACAAGTAAAAATAGTCCTCCAAAATAATTACTTGAGTAAATAGTACCCAGTGGAAAAACAATACTCAAGTACTGAGTTACTTCAGATTTGTTTTAACCACAGCATGAACAATAAAAAAAAAAAATTGTGAATGTGCAAATTCTGAAATTGATGTGAGTGTATATATGCACCGCCAAAACATCAGCAATTCATTGCAAGGTGTTTTCTCAAGTTATACGTGGGGTAAAATATCCACAATTGGGCAGAGTGCGCCATACAAAATACTACATGAAAGCTGTTGTTTCTGTTCATCTATATGTAAACACGACGAGTAGCGCGCCGTTGCCTTCATGGTAACGACAACCTTCCCAAAATGGTGGCCACGTAGGCACGACCAATAGAAGATGCTGTGTGAGGTCATGTGACTGTCATTTGATTGGTGCACTAGACTTAAACGTCATTAGCACTTAAATTGGATTGGCACAAATAGCACCCAATACACCCAATACAGAAGTCGAAGTCTTGTGCACAAAATAGTTGATAAATAAGCAATAATTGATCAATAAAAGTAATGAGCGACATTTAGATCATTATAACAGAGTAAAAATACAGTTACTTCTCAACAGCAGACGGGGCGGAAATGTTTTTAATCTGGCCTCGTCAACTCCTGTGACCTATCCAAAGCAGGCGCACAGGCGGAACCTCAGGCCGATGCCCTTGCATGTTAGTCCGTAATATTCAGAAATTACATGCGTGTGTGGATGGTGGCAAGGATCTAGCTGCCAGCGTACCAAACAGTCTAGGACGACAGAGACCCAAGAAAACGTATCGGATCTATACGATTCACGTCAATGGCCTAATTTGAGTTCAAAACGGCAAATTGCGCTGAAAGGCGACTGATGTGCATGGATGAAAAATGTATTATGCCCAACAGAAGCAAAATTAGTTGATAATCATGTATGAAAACAGAAAAGATTGATAAACATTTATGAAAGAACACATTTGCACAAATTACCTTTTATTATATGGTGGTAATAATAAATGATACTGATCTATGTGAAGACATAGATCATGTTAAAGATTTCTCCCAACGATCAATGATTTAACAAGTAAAAAATATCAACGTGCAACACTATAATTGTTTTTTAGTGTTTACATTTTTAAATGGTCACTTCAACAACATTCCTCTGAGACAATCACTGGTGAGCTATTTTTAGAACAGGCCCACTGGCTACTCATGTGATCCTCAGGGGCACGCAGGTATCATGTTGGTGACCCGGTCTGAAGGACTCTTCATACTCCCGACAACGCCCGCATTACATCACGTGACCGACGAATTGGCCCGTGCGGCCCCTCATGGCAAAAATTGTTGCTACGCGTAGAATGATGAGAAATGCCGCGGAATGCTCTCGTGATTGGTCCGTTTTAGTTACGTGCTGTGATGATGTAATCAGCGTTCCTCCCGGTTCCACGTAGCACCTACGCCGCTGCCTTCTCGATTGATTTTGGCAGCATATTTAAACGCATCATCTGGTCATCTAGGTCCATTTGTTCTAGCAGACTCTGTTCCACGGTCGCCATTGTTATTGCTGTGTTCCTTGTTACGGAAAGTAAAGTAAAAACCAAATTTCGCCGAAAGGAGACTGATTTGCATGTATGATTTACAGTTGCCATGAGTTTCAGGGAATATACTCAACCGGCACAGAATGTCTGTACTCACCCAGAAAAGCCACATTTTGACATCCTCGACACAGACGCGCATCTCTCCACACCTACGAATCGACACGGTTGTTTCATCTGCCCCTCGGGGAGTCCCTTCTTTGATTAGCTGACAAGTTTCAGCTAAAACTATCACGCAAAAGCTCATACAGGCCAAAATTCCAAGATGTTCTCCAAGTCAAATCCTAAAAATTACAGTGATGTTTCAAACTGCATCGCCCTAAAAACTCGACTTAATAGCGAAAATAAAGCATTATTCGTGAGAAGAGCAGTGTTGGCAGTAGAATACGTCATATCCGTTAGTCAATTGTTTTTTGGTGAATTTATTTGTTATGGAAGATTTTAGAGGCATTTGAAGTACTCATTCCATCCTTTTCAGAAAACTCTACCAAGGCGGTGGCCACTTGTCACGTTGCTACTTAGTGTATGTAAAGGTCTGGTTTCCACTGTGTATTCGATTTTACCTGAAGCTTCATTGTAGTAGAC
The DNA here is from genome assembly GCF_024500275.1 of Phycodurus eques. NCBI lineage: Eukaryota > Metazoa > Chordata > Actinopteri > Syngnathiformes > Syngnathidae > Phycodurus > Phycodurus eques. The sequence continues at coordinate 30,733,975 of NC_084527.1, forward strand.
ATTGATCCTGTCCAACTGCAGGTCACTGTCACCATGGTATGTCCCAGTCGGGTCAATGCCATGCTCGTCACTGATGACCTCCCAAAACTAAAGTCAAACAAGAAATGTACATAGTTGGGAAACGTGGCAAACGGTCGCAAAACAATGTTCTGTTTTTTTCCAAGAAACATGTTAAGATACCTCACTTTTATACTGAATTACCCCAAATATCGTAAAATTTAAAACGAGCCACTTACCACAATGGCGTTAGCTTCAAAGTTAACTACCCTTCATAATACAAGGGACTGAGTTTAGAAACGAATCAAAGCCATCAAACGTAATGAACGGCATGTCTCATGACATGTCACGCGCCTTACTGTTTGACAAAGGCCAGGTCATTTCGCTAATAAACTCATCCAATGACCTATTACAAGTTTGGCTACATTAATGCTGTGAAAATGGCGTTAATATTGATACCCCAAATTGGCTTTTTCCAGGGCACCTGGACAACAAACGCATGGATTCGCTTCCCATCGATAAGCGATCGACTTACGTTTCAAATAAAAAGTCAGCCTTATCCAAATGTAAATTCAACCAAAGTTTGGGATGGAAAAGACATGAATAATCGTCAGACATTGTTTTCAAGAACGCTGCCCGGAATAAGGAACCAAATATAGCACAATATAAAACCTTAACAATAGAAAAACATATTGACTGACCTTAGCACCAATCTGGTTTCCACACTGACCAGCCTGAAGATGCACAATTTCTCTCATTTTCTGGCGCGTCGAATAAAACGTGTCTCAAACGTACGAAGTAATTCGAAACGCAACGTTACGATGGTTGAGATGTGTGATCTGTGCGTGAGATTATTTCTACGGGGATACCACGCCCCTTTATTCTCAAACCTACTCTGTTATTGGTTCTTCTTCTTCTTCTTCGTCTTCTTCTTCTTCTTCTTCTTCTTCTTCGTCTTCTTCTTCTTCTTCTTCTTCTTGTTCTTCTTCTTTTTCTTCTTCTTCTTCTCTTTTTTATTTTGTTATTTTATAAATTAACGACAAATTAGTACTGTACATACAGAACAATACAGTGTACTAAATATATGAAACAAACAAAAGCGACATTCAGTGAGGTGCGTTTCAAGACCCCCTGTGGGTCCCAGGCAAGAAGGAACATGCGACTGCCCCCCCCTCCCCAAAAAAGGCTATATGAGTCTATAAACAGTACACGACATAAAAACAAAATGCCAGGGGTTGCAGGTGCGTTCAGAATTTTTACAAATATTTATTGTTTTAGATCCTTTTTGTTACTAAAGTCATCGAAAAGTTTGATGTATGAAACCGTGTCATTGTGTAAGTGTATAAAAGCAAGCTTCTGATTTGCATATTTACTTGTCAATATAAAATGTTGCCATTGTGAACAAATTACGAAAAATGCATTAAATTTATCATGCTTTCTTAAGAAAAAACAGAAAACAATATTTTCTCATTTAGTCCTTGTGAAGAAGCATTTAATTAAGCTTTTCCAAAAAGTCAGGGCAGGTGAGCAGATGGTGTTGAACTGTCGCTGGGTGGGTTCCACAAAAAGGTCAATGTTCCTTTTGAATTTAGTGTGGATGGAGACAACATCTTTCTGGAACAAGGCACAAACCTTGTAAAATGTTTATATTGAGCCAAACAAACATTACTAATCTCTGTCTTTAAATGATTATTTTCAACCCCGAGGTTAGCGTCATATAAAATAGCTTATTCTCTTGCCGTGATTGGAAATTTACAAGCGTTTAAGAATTCTGATTAAAATATGAGTTGCCCATTGCTGTTAAATAGCCGCATAACTAAAAGCACTATACAATATACAGAACAGTGAAAAGTCTACATACATAAATAAACAGTCTACAAACATAAATAAGTAAACAAAACAAAGATATAGGAATGAAAGGGTCTGGAGAGTATTTTCTTAATATAAATTGGAGTCCTTACAAAGTCTTCTGGTCTGAATGGGCTTGGGATTCAAAGAACAATTTATGTCAACGAGATATACAATGGGGGAGGAGTTAGCACAGGCGATAGGGGCGCTCGCTCGGCGTGTCGGGGTTCGCCGGATCGATGCCCGCCCGAACCCCCCCTCCTTGTCCTTGTCCAATGGGCACGATGGCCGACTGGTTAGAGCGTCAGCCTTACAGTTCTGAGGACCCGGGTTCAATCCCCGGCCCCGCCTGTGTGGAGTTTGCATGTTCTCCCCGTGCCTGCGTGGGTTTTCTCCGGGCACTCCGGTTTCCTCCCACATCCCAAAAACATGCATGAATTGGAGACTCTAAATTGCCCGTAGGCATGACTGTGAGTGTGAATGGTTATTTGTTCCTATGTGCCCTGCGATTGGCTGGCAACCAGTTGAGAGTGTACCCCTCCTCCTGCCCGATGACAGCTGGGATTGGCTCCAGCACGCCCACGACCCAAGTGAGGAGAAGCGGCTCAGAAAATGGATGGATGGATAGATATACAATGGGAAGAAAAATTATGTGAACCCTTTGGAAGTTCTTCAAGTTCATAAATTGGTCATAAAATGGGGTCTGGTCTTTATCCATTCATACCACAAAATTGAAGTATATGTTTTCATATTTTAATGAAAATAACATGTAAACATTCACAGTACAGGGAGTAAAAAGTGCACCTCTAGGCTACAGATACTCCAAGATCTAATCAGATTCCGATGGGAGCCAACCTTGAGTCCAAACAAATGAGACACGATTGGAGGTGTGGCTTAAAGCTGCTCTGGCTACTAGAAAAAATCAAGAAGCTGATGTGTACCATGCCTTGCTCAAAAGAGCTTTCAGAAGACCTATGATTAAGAATTGTTTACTTGTATAAAGCTGGAAAGGTTACAAATGTATCTCTCAAAGTCTTGATGTCTGTCAGCCCATGGGTAGACAAACTGTCTATCCATGGAGAAAGTTCAGCACTGTTGCTTCTCTTCTAAGGCGTTGCTGTCATATAAAAATAACTGCAAGAGCACAGAACAGAATGCTCAATGAGGTAAAATGAATGCATACATACATAAATATCCATCCATCCATTTTCTGAGCCACTTCTCCTCACTAGGGTCGCGGGCGTGCTGGAGCCTATCCCAGCTGTCATCGGGCAGGAGGCGGGGTACACCCTGAACTGGTTGCCAGCCAATCGCAGGGCACATAGAAACAAACAACCATTCGCACTCACAGTCATGCCGACGGGCAATTTAGAGTCTCCAATTAATGCATGTTTTTGGGATGTGGGAGGAAACCGGAGTGCCCGGAGAAAACCCACGCAGGCACGGGAAGAACATGCAAACTCCACACAGTCGGGGCCGGGGATTGAACCCCGGTCCTCAGAACTGTGAGGCTGACGCTCTAACCAGTCATCCACCGTGCCGCTAATTTCGTATCCATTTTAGTTAACTATAATGGACATGAAATTAAGCAATCTGTATAAATCTTGTATACTAAAGTAAAAAAAAAAAAAAAAAGAAAAATCTTTGTCACTGTCCAAAATATCATTACTGGACTTAACTGAGGAGAGCAGCACTGCAGACACAAGTCACAAAATTCCAGTAGGTAATAGCTAAATCTTTACAATCATTATCAATGTAAATAGGTCATTTCCAAGATTAAAATAGCTCCAAATAAGTGAATTCTATTTTCAGAATGAGATGTGCACATTCTGTCCAAATGTACATCAGATCAGTTGCATAACATCCAATACTTCAAAGCAAACATCGGAATGAAAGATTTACACGAGTGATTAAGTCAAATATTTAAGTATGCTTGACATACGATGCTGCTTATTGTGAAATCCAGACAACATAGTTATCGCTATATCAATGATCCTGAAAAGGCTGCACTTCACAGCAACAAGTGTCAGTTAAGGTCCAGGACTGGTGTCACAAAGGATATATTTCAAATCCAAATGACAAGTTTTCCCCTTCAAAGTAACCCCCCAGGATTGGAACACATTTTCCCAGCCTTCTCTGCCACGCCTTCATGCACTCATGAAAGGATTCTTTCAGGATTTTCTGCAGCTTCGTCGTCACGTCCATCCTGATGTCATCCATGTCTCCAAAAGGGCACTCCTTTTGATGACCCCTTGAGCTTGGGAAAGATGAATAAATCACATGGAGCCAGGTCGGATGAAGTAGGGCTAGGGAGGTTGCTCCAGCACTGCAAATTTCTTCTCAGCCAGTTGTTGGATGCTCCTCTGTTGTGAGCAGGTACGTTGAGCAGGTACGTTGTAGAGGTGAAACACCCATGGGTTGCACTGCAACCACTCTATCCTCTTCTTGTGCACTGAAGCAAGCAAACACTCCAGGATCTCTATGTGGACATCGAGATTCTTGCCTTGTCACGTCTTGTCTAGATTAAAGGGGAAACAAATCATAGTTTGTAGTTTTGGTTTGAAATATATCTTTTGTGACACCAGTCCTGGAATTTTTCCAACACATCTCGCATAGCAAAACAGGGTACATGCGTAACAATTTTTAAAATGTGAGAGACACGACAAGAAAAAAATATCACCTATCATCACACCACACACATAACGATGTACCATGACTGGTCCATGAAAGTCATCGTGGTGCCACAGGGTACCCTGACTGTCAGAAGAAAAACAAAAGAATAATAAATAGTAGTAGTTGAATAGAAGACGCTAACTGCAAGGTTGCAAAATCATATTGACCATTTCATTGTGGTGATTGACTGGAGATGCGCTATACAGACACCTAACACAAGTTGACCAGGACACTCTGGTAAAAGAGATTTTTAATCTCGATGAAGTTTTCCTGGCTAAATAAAGGTTAAATAAAAAATAAAACAATCATGAGGTTCAGAAATCAGATGAACTCTTAAGGACTTGCAATCGTAAATATTGAACAGGTTGAGCATTTACGATTGTCAGCCTGATTGGTTTCCGAGCAGAGAGTAAACATCACTGTAAACACAGCCTCCACCACAGGATAATTGGTTAGGATAATCTTTTAGACACCTTTGATAATCGGGCCTTTGCAGCCTTTGAGGGAAAATGCTCAAATTTGGCCAGATTGTTGGTATGTGTGTACCCTGCTTAAGTGTTTAACGAAGAGACCTGATAAATAATGTGACTCTACACGCCTGGACAAGCTTGTGAGAAAAGCAGAGCCTGAATCCAGAACATCTGTTTGAGAGAAAAGTACCCTCCTTTAATTGCTGTCAATTAATAGATCAATCAGGGTCAGAGGTGCATGTTCAGTGGGAGGCTGCTGTCCCTCCCTGTCCTGCCCAATGGACAGACTAAGGAAATATTTCCTTCCACGAGCCATATGGCTCCACAACTCCTAAACAACTTATTACTTTTTTTGCACTTTGTCACTTAACTGAATTGCACTGAATGCACATTATGCCAATCTTCTCACGGTTGCAACGTTTACAGTAACATTTCAATTGTAGTTGCTTTCATTCCTTTTTGATTTACAGTGGGTACAGAAAGTATTCAGACCCCCTTCAATGTTTTACTCTTTTTTATATCATAGCCATTTGCTAAAACCATTTAAGTTCATTTTTTCTACATTATTGTACACAACGCACCCCATATTGACAGGGGTGGGAAAAAAAAACAAAATTGTTGAATTTATTGCAGATTTATTAAAAAAGAAAAACTGAAATATCACACAGCCATAAGTATTCAGACCCTTTGCTCAGTATTTAGTAGAAGCACCTCTTGAGCTAATACAGCCATGAGTCTTTTTGGGACTGATGCAACAGGTTTTACACACGTGGATTTGGGGATCCTCTACCATTCCTCCTTGCAGATCCTCTTCAATTATGTCAGGTTGGATGGTGAACGTTGGTGGGTAGCCATTTTCAAGTCTTTACAGAGATGCTCAACGGAGTTGTTCTGAAGCTACTCCATTATTTTAGCTGTGTGCTTAGAGTCACTGTCTTGTTGGAAGGTGAACCTTTGGCCCAGTCTGATGTTCTGAGCACTCTGGAAAAGGTTTTCGTCCAGGATATCCCTGTACTTGGCCGCATTAATCTTTTCTTCGATTGCAACCAGTCTCTTTGTCCCTGCAGCTGAAAAAAACACCCACAGCATGATACTGCCACCACCATGTTTCACTGTTGGGACTGTATTGGACAGGTGATGAGCAGTGCCTGGTATTCTCCACACATGCCACTTAAAAGTGCTCTGACATTCACTGTGAGCTGTAAGGTCTTATATAGACAGGGGTGTGGCTTTCCTAATCAAGTCCGATCAGTATAATCAAACACAGCTGGACTCCAGTGAAGAACGATTTTAAGGATGATCAGAAGAAATGGACAGCATCTGAGTTGAATATATATGAGTGTCATAGCAAAGGGTCTGAATACTTATGGCTGTGTGATATTTGAGTTTTTCTTTTTTAATAAATCATCAAAAATTTCAACAATTAAAAGGTTTTTTTCTGTCAATATGGGGTGCTGTGTGTACATTAATGAGGAAAAAATAAACTTAAATGACTTTAACAAATGGCTGCAATATAACAAAGAGTGAAAGATTTAAGGGGTTCTGAAAGCTTTCCGTACCCACTGTACCTTTAGATTTTTTTTATACGACTTGCCTTTTAAGTAAAACTGTTGCTTGCTGTGAAATGTTGGTCGAGCTCTTCAGGCTTCCTCAGACTGGTTTTGATGCCCCTTCAATGTGCTTGGAACCCTTGAAGTAGTCGCCCGCCCTAAACTTGATTGAGACTGTGCCTGTCAAAAACCAAGTGTTGACTTATGAAACATCAGATCACTTTCAAGTAAAAAGGAGTTCAATTTTTAACTCATCTTTGTTTGCTTATTCAAAAAATGTTTTAATTTGGGACTATTGCAAAGTGTTAAAGTACCTTACAAAGACCTACTTTTCTATGAGCAGTTGTACTTTTCACAAAATCAAACAGATTAAAAAAAGAAAGTCATTCTAAAAAAAACCACGGTTCTTCCAAAAGATGTATTTTGGACAAACAATCCGAATTCTGTCTATTTATCATCTAACGTATAAAGTAAAAATAACATCAAAAACTATAACAATAATTTAATACTGCCAATAACAATAATAGGGCCATATTATCTGCCGAGGGAGCAGATCCACACAGTGACAGCAAAGCTGCAGACACAGCACCCTAAGGAATTCATTATCATCGCCGGGAATTATAATTATGTCACCCTGGATCCAACCTTGGCTGCCTTCCAACAGGCTGTGGACTGCCCCACAAGGAACAACAGGACAATTGATGTACTATATACCAATGTGAGGGATGCACATAGAGCCCATCCCCCTCCCCCCTCTTGCTATCATAACCTGGTCCACTTACAGCCACAGTACACTCCCCTAGTACAAAGACAGCCTACGACAACAGGCTTTGAAGTGATCAACTGAAGCAGAGGACGCTCTGAGTGACTGGTTTGACACCACAGAATGTGCTGTTAAAAATCTCACAGTGAATACATAGAGGGGCAGGCACAAGCACTGTCTGACGGATTATTTACATTTCTCTTTGGACGTGGTGGCGGCACGGTGGTCGACTGGTGAGAGCGTCAGCTTCACAGTTCTGAGGACCCGGGTTCAATTCCAGGTCCCGGCTGTGTGGAGTTTGCATGTTCTCCCCGTGCCTGCGTGGGTTTTCTCCGGGCACTCTGGTTTCCTCCCACCTCCCAAAAACATGCATTGATTTGAGACTCTAAAAATTGCCCGTAGGTGTGACTGTGAGTGCGAATGGTTGGTTGTTTGTATGTGCCCTGCGATTGGCTGGCAACCAGTTCAGGGAGTACCCCGCCTCCTGCCCGATGACAGCTGGGATAGGCTCCAGCATGCCCGCGACCCGAGTGAGGAGAAGCGGCTCAGAAAATGGATGGATGGATGTTTGGACGTGGTGTCCCCTGCTAAAACCGTACGTTGGGTGACTCGAGGTTAAAGCTGTGCTCAACAGGAAGAAGGCGACTTTAAGAAGTAAGGACATGGAAACAATAAAATCAGCACAACAATTTCTGAATGTGGCAAAAGACAAGTACAAGAAGAAGGTGGAAGAGAAGCTGAGTGGGAGTCATAGGACGGAGGTCTGGGACGGTGTTAACACCATCACAGGACACAGGATAAAGACTAACACAGCAGCGTGGACAATAGACCCTCCCCTGGACAATAGACCCCCCCCTACCCTCACAGTGGCCCAATAGCAACAGTGATGTTGCCTCCTCCCCTCGCCCCTCTCCTGCCCCCTCCACCCCTGACCCCTCGCTTCAGCCTCTTCCTCCCTGCATAACTACAGATCACGTCAGGAGAGAACTGAGGAAGCTTAATCCCAGGAAAGCAGCAGGGCCACACAAGGTCCCCCCTCGGCTGATTAAGACCTCCGTTGCTCAACTAGGGGAATCCCTCCAGCACGTCTTCAACCTTAGTCTACAACTCGGGAAAGTACTCATCTTATGGAAAACATCGTACATCATTCCAGTTCCAAAAAATGAACTGACCCAGCGAGCTGAACGGCTACCGACCGGTGGCACTTATAGTATATCAAAGCTAATAAAGATATTTTAGTGGCTTTTCCTCAACCCCAAGTGCACCATGCCGAGGACCCTCTACAGTTTGCATACCAGAAAGCAGTTGGTGTAGAGAATCCTATTCTCTACCTACTACATCAAGGCAACTTGCACCTGGATAAGGGAACTGGCAGAGTGATAAACCTTTTCCTGGACTTCTCAAGTCCTTTTAACACCATCCAACCACTTATGCTCCAGGAAAAAGTGATCCGGATGCTAGTGGATCCCTGCCTGGTGTCTGGATCTCTGACTACCTCACCGATACACCACAGTATGCCAAGCTGAAGGACATAACGTCTGACATTGTGGTCAGCAGGACAGGAGCACCTCAGGGAATGGTGCTGGCCCCTTTCCTCTTAACCCTATGCACCTCAAACTTATGCTACAAATTGGAGCTGCTGCACATCCAGAAGTTTGTTGATGGCACAGCCATAATGGGGTGTATCAGGGATGATAAAGAGGACGAGTACATTTATATGGTAAATGTATTTGTTGCCTGGAGCCAGTTTAAAAAAAAAAAACTACAACTCAACACTTTTAAAAACAAGGAGATGGTTATAGACTTCAGGAAGTACAGACCATGTCCATGGCGAGTGTTGATCATGGGTGATGAGGTTTAGGTCGTAGGCAACTACAAATACCTTGGCTTGTGGTTGGACAACAAGCTGGACTGGACATCCAACACAGACCACCTGTACAAGAAGGGTTAGAGTAGACTGTACTTCCTGAGGAGGCTGCGATCATTCAAAATCAGCAGGAAACTAAAGTGGATGTTCTATCAGTCTGTGATCGCCAGTGCTCTTTTTTATGCTGTGGTGTGTTGGGGTGGCAGCATATTTAAGAAAAGATCCACTAGGCTGGATAAACTGATCAGGTGGGCTGGCTCTGTGGTTGGACTGAAGCTGGACTCTCTGGTGACAGTGGTAGAGAAGAGAATGCTCAACTAAATAGTGACTATCATGGACGATGCCAGTCATCCGCTGCACACTGTCATTTGTACACAGAGAAGCCTGATAAGCAACAGGCTGCCCCTCCCCAGGAGCAGAAGCAAAAGACTCAAAGACTCCTTTGTCGCCCGAGCTATCAAACTGTACAATTCTGCACTCAGTGAGATGGAGATAAGTGGCAGTGGCGAGAGGATGGGGAAGATGATAAGGAAGACCACCACCTAACCTTTTCCATCCATTTTCAACACCGCTTATCCTGGATAGGGTCACGGGGCGCTGGAGCATATCCCAGCTGACTTCGGGCGAAAGGCGGACTACTCCCTGAACTGGTCACCAGTCAGTCGCAGGGCACATGTAGACACAGACAACCATTCACACTCACATTCACACCCGTCACTGAGTGGGAACTGAACCCACGCTGCCTGCACCAAAGTCAGGCTAGTGTACCACTGCACCATCAGTTACCTTTAATTTCATCCATCCATGCGTGCTGGAGCCTATCCCAGCAAACATCAGGCAGGAGGCGGGGTACACCCTGAGCTGGTTGCCAGCCAATCACAGGGCACATACAAACAACCATTCGCACTCACATTCACACCTACGGGCAATTTAGAGTTGTCAATTAACCTACCATGCATGTTTTTGGGATGTGGGAAGAAACCGGAGGGCACGGGGAGAACATGCAAACTCCACACAGGCGGGGCCGGGGATTGAACCCTATATTATCGTAATATATTTATGATGACACTTCATTACCTTAATATGTATAACTATGCCACTTTATTATTTTGATATGTTATTATGTAACTTTAGTTTATATCTACTTTTTACCTGTTTTACTCACCTACTGATGCTGTCTTGTTATCGTACTGTTGGTGCTGTGATGTTGCTTGCTGGAACCTTTACTTGAGGGAACCCTCCCAAGGGATAAATAAAGATCTATCTGTCTATTTATCTATCTATCTATCTATCTATCTATCTATCTATCTATCTATCTATCTATCTATCTATCTATCTATCTATCTATCTATCTATCTGTCTATCTATCTATCTGTCTGTCTGTCTGTCTGTCTGTCTGTCTGTCTGTCTGTCTGTCTGTCTGTCATTGTATGCTTACCATTTACAAACTTTAGTAACATCTGATCAATAGTGGTCCTGCATAGATTGACATCTATTTCGTATAATGATTAATCATTAAAAAGCCAACCAATGATGGACAGTCAGAAGTATAGAAAAGGTAGGAATGACCGATGGTCAAGAAAGTGGACTTCTCTGAGGAAAAGTCATCTGCTCACCACAAAGTGAAAATGTGTTGGACCTCATGTTACTGAGATAACAGATACCTGTACTTTTTATAATGCATTACGGCCAACATTCATTGTGGGTATTATTTACATTGTTATGGAAATGGTCCAAGTCATGAGTCAAATCATGAGGTATTTGGCTACCTCATAGCTATATGTGAGTCAAAATATTTGACACAGCACTACAAAATACACCCTGAAGGATTATTTTTAATAAAATGTTGCTCTCACAGTGGAAATAAAAAACTCAGCATTACATCAAAGGAAACAAAAGTTTTACAACCCAGTGTAAGTATACTTTAGTTGCTATGACGTTATGTCTCCAAGGACTTTTAAGTGACAACTGCCACAAGGGGACATTCTCCCTTGGCATTGCCAAATTCAGTGCATCATGAGAATCATGTGAGCTCTTGATAGACCATATCAGTATTCAAAAGATTATTTACGCATGTCATGTATTTTCATGTAGAGAAAATGAGAATGATGAGGATGAATGGATTTAAGGAAGTAAGTGTATTTGTGTGATTGTACAACCGCAATTCCAATAAAGTTGGGACGTTGGGTTAAACATCAATAAAAACAGAAAAAAATGATTTGCAAATCATATTTGACCTATATTTAATTGAATACACTACAAAGACAATATATTTAATGTTCAAACTGATAAACTTTATTGTTTTCGCAAATAAGAATTTATGGCTGCAACACGTTCCAAAAAAAGCTGGCACAGGTGGCAAAAAAAAGACTGAGAAAGTTGAGGAATGCTCATCAAACACCTGTTTGGAACATCCCACAGATGAACAGAATGAGAAGAACAATCATTGTTTATTGTCATGAACATGCACATGAAATTTGTTCTTTGCATTTAACCCATCACAGTAAACACATACACATTAGTGGAACACACTGGAGCAGGAGGCAGCTGAAGCGCCCGGGGAGTATTTCTGGCTATCAGTGTCTTGCTCAAGGACACCACAGCCGTGAGTCCGGGGGATGTTGGCGGATGGTCCAGTCGGGGACTGGAACCTTGGTCCCCCACAGTGGCAGGCAATGAGCTTAACCATTGGGCCACGGCTGCCCAATTTTGGCTAATTTGGGAACAGGTGGGTGCCATGATTGAGTATAAAAGGAGCAGTCATTCACAAGCAAAGATGGGGCGAGGTTCACCTGTTTGTGAAGAAAATAGTCGGACAGTTTAAGACCAATGTTCATCAACGTACAAGTGCAAGGAATTTAGGGATTTCATCATCTACGGTCCATAATATCATCAAAAGGTTCAGAGAATCTGGAGAAATCACTGCATGAAAGCAGCAAGGCCAAAAACCAACATTGAATGCCCGTCACCTTCGATCCCTCAGGCGGCACTGCATCGAAAACTGACATCAATGCGTAAACGACATCACCACATGAGCTCAGGAACACTTCAGAAAACCAATGTCAGTAAATAACGTTCGGTGCTACATCCGTAAGTGCAACATGAAACTCTACTATGGAAAGCAAAAGCCATTTATCAACAACACCCAGAAACGCTTCTCTGTGCTCGAGCTCATCTAAGATTGATTGAACCAAAGTGGAAAAGTGTTCTGTGGTCCAACGAGTCCACATTTCAAATTGTTTTTGAAAATTGTGGACGTCGTGTCCTCAGGGCCAAAGAGGAAAAGAACCAGCCGGACTGTTATGGAATCGTCCGGAATGTTATGGACGCAAAGTTCAAAAGCCAGCATCTGTGAAGGTATGGGGCTGTGTTAGTGCCAATGGCATGGGTAACTTACACATCTGTGAAGGCACCATTAATGCTGAAAGGTACACACACGTTTTGGAGAAACATATACTGCCATCCAAGCAACGTCCTTTTCATGGATGCCCCTGCTTATTTCAGCAAGACAATGCCAAACCACATTCTGCACGTGCTACAACAGCGTGGCTTCGTAGTAAAAGAGTGCGGGTACTAGACTGGCCTGCCTGCAGTCCAGACCTGTCTCCCATTGAAAATGTGTGGCACATTATGAAGCGTAAAATACGACAACGGAGACCCCGGACTGTTGAACAGCTGAAGCTGTACATCAAGTAAGAATGGGAAAGAATTCCACCTACAAAGCTTCAACAATTAGTGTCCTCAGTTCCCAAACGTTTATTGAATGTTAAAAGAAAAGGTGATGTAACACAGTGGTAAACATGACCCTGCCCCAGCTTTTTGGGAACGTGTTGCAGCCATAAAATTCTAAGTTAATGATTATTTGCTAAAAACAATAAAGTTGATCAGTTTGAACATTAAATATCTCGTCTTTGTAGTGTATTCAATTATAGGTCAAACATGATTTGCAAATCATTGTATTCTGTTTTTATGTATGTTTAACACAAAGTCCCAACTTCATTGGAATTGGTCCCTCACGTACCTTGTTTTGTAATCTGACATTGATCTCCTGTTCGCTGAAAAACGTGATGTTTCAGAGAAAATAAATTCATACACAATCAAATGAGCAAAACATTCCTTGAAAGGTTTAAAATGACTTTACCACTTACCAAAGATAGTGATTTTAAACCGGTCTATTTTAAGTGTAACTGTACACAAGCATCAACTAATCAAGAAAATGATACTGTGGCTATGACTGACTCCAAATCATCACTTTGTCACATAGGAAGGGACTTAGCTGTGCAACGCTTACAGTGACACCATTGCATAAGGATGAAGAGGCTCATAAATCAGTTTCCTTACGGTACAATAATACACTGTCTTGATTTTTACTTAACTGCACTATTAACCCTCCTCAAGCAGTAAGATCAATGCTACATGGCAGATTCCATTCTTTGGGATCTTGACACACCTGTAATCAATTCTGCTCATGATGTAATGCAAAATGTTTAAAACAACAATAGTGTGCAGTGTCTAAAGTTAGACTGCTAATGGCACTGACCATCTGTTTGGAATCCGTTATGATCCAGGAAGTAACTTGCTAACAAATGAACAGATGGACACAAGGAAATACACCCTTTGGGTTAAAGGGTGTATTGGAAAAGCAGCAACAACACAATAACACATTTCTCTTTTTCTTTTCATTCCAAATTCAACCAGCCTTGATATTTCCTCACGAGATTTTATGAGTGAATTCATAAACAACAAACCTAATTATTTAGTTTATACTTCAAGGTAGAACCACAAAGCTTTTTTTATGGTGTCACAGTTGTGGGTGGTCAGATGATATGACACGTCCATTTAATAAAGGATCAAGGCTCAAAGGAGCCTCCTATGTGGTATAGATCCTGCCAGGTTAGTTTAGATAGAGAAGACGGAGACAGCGGTGGTAAGTGGAGACTATATGAATGTTTAATTCCATTCGAGAGCCGTCTGAAAAATTCTACAGATGACTCTTTTCCCCGTTTTCAGTCGGGTTTTATTAAAACATTTTCATATATCGGATTTATTTTAGAGTGGTGTAGATCTGTACTGCACGATACCGTCTTGAGTGTTTTTGGTTGCCTCATTTAACTACGAGTTGAATTGGAAAGACTTCCAAGTACGATGCAGTGTAGTTAAAACACCGATGTGAACTGGTCAATAACCTGTGTCAATCACAACTGAGCATAACCTATTAAAAGGCTTTTTCCCCATAGAGCTCCTGTGTATAACATCACTACAATGTGCCATTTAACTCAATTGTGACTACCCAGTGTAATGAATTAGTTATATCAGTCACCATAGTGATCCTGAAGTTTCTAATTTTGTACTGCAGGAGCTGGATTTTTCTTTTAGCAACACTGCCACCTGGTGACCACAGCCAGCACTACCAAATACTAATACTCCGGCTTTGTCATACTGCAGTTTGTACAATGTACTCATTAAGCTAGGATTTACACTGCAAGCTATGCTACACATTTGTTAGATCACTTGACCCTTGGTGATAGGTAGTACCATTTACAACTAAACCTCTGGAATTAAAGTGTGGCATTTAACATGTTACAAACAAAACTAATTTGATTGCAGCCACATTTTATGGACAATGTGGGACATGGAAATCAGTTTCAGTAAAATTTCAACATGCAAAAATAATTTTAAAGTATGCACAAGAACCTTTATTATTGACAACAGCAGACAGAACACAGAAAACTGGAAGAGACTAACAGTAGGAACTGGAAATCAGCTTCGAGCAGAAACCAAGGAAGAAAATTAGGCCATCTCCTCCTCCTCATCCTCACCAAATTCTCCCTCCTCCTCAGCAGTAGCATCCTGGTACTGCTGGTACTCTGACACCAGGTCATTCATGTTGCTCTCTGCCTCAGTGAACTCCATCTCATCCATGCCCTCGCCAGTGTACCAGTGGAGGAAAGCTTTGCGCCTGAACATGGCTGTAAACTGCTCTGAGATGCGCTTGAATAGCTCTTGGATTGCTGTGCTGTTGCCAATGAAGGTGGCGGCCATCTTAAGACCACGAGGGGGAATGTCACACACTGCGGTCTTGACATTGTTGGGGATCCATTCCACAAAGTAGCTGCTGTTCTTGTTCTGCACATTGAGCATCTGCTCATCCACCTCCTTCATGGACATGCGGCCACGGAAGATGGCGGCCACGGTCAGGTAGCGCCCGTGGCGTGGGTCACAGGCAGCCATCATGTTTTTGGCATCAAACATTTGCTGAGTGAGCTCAGGTACCGTAAGGGACCTGTACTGCTGGCTGCCTCTGCTTGTGAGGGGAGCGAAGCCTGGCATGAAGAAGTGCAGACGAGGGAAGGGCACCATGTTGACGGCCAGTTTCCGCAGGTCAGCGTTGAGCTGTCCGGGGAACCTGAGGCAAGTGGTGACGCCGCTCATGGTGGCCGAGACTAGGTGGTTGAGGTCGCCGTAGGAGGGAGTGGTGAGTTTAAGGGTGCGGAAGCAGATATCGTACAACGCCTCGTTGTCAATGCAATAGGTCTCGTCTGTGTTCTCTACCAGCTGGTGGACTGACAGTGTAGCGTTGTATGGCTCAACAACTGTGTCGGATACTTTTGGAGAGGGCACCACGCTGAAGGTGTTCATGATGCGGTCTGGGTATTCTTCACGGATTTTGCTGATGAGCAGAGTGCCCATTCCGGAGCCAGTACCGCCACCCAGAGAGTGTGTGAGCTGGAAACCTTGGAGGCAGTCACAGCTCTCTGCCTCCTTCCTCACCACATCTAAGACAGAGTCCACCAGCTCCGCACCTTCTGTGTAATGACCCTTAGCCCAGTTGTTACCAGCGCCACTCTGGCCTATAAGAAAGATAAAGAATGAGCTCCAGTAGCAACTGCATGAAATCAAATGTAGCATTACACAAAACAACTTACCAAAGACAAAGTTGTCTGGTCTGAAGACCTGACCAAAAGGTCCAGACCTCACAGAGTCCATTGTGCCTGGCTCCAGGTCAACCAGTACAGCCCGGGGAACATATTTTCCACCTAAAAAAAAACAAAAACAAAACAAAAAAAAAAAAAAAAAAAAAAAACAGCACAAATTTAATTATACACACACACACACACACACACACACAAAAGGCAAACATTACCTGATGCTTCATTATAGTAGACATTGATCCTGTCTAGCTGCAGGTCACTGTCACCATGGTATGTGCCAGTTGGGTCAATGCCATGCTCATCACTGATCACCTCCCAGAACTAAGAGCCAAAGGACAATTTTCAGTTAATAGCACATTATATATGCAATATACTACAATATATATATAGTATACAATATACAGTAAGACAGCATTAAGTTGACCAAATGTGAAAAACTCTTGAAATTCAAACGTGCAATTCCCGCCGTGGAGCATTAAGCGCGCACACCCTGAGCCCTTATTGGCTCAGACCCCATTTTGAAAAAGTCCTCTTGTGTGACGTCATTAACCGCCAGTCTGGCCCACTCCCAGCAAATGCCGGCCTCAGCTCGAGACGCAATGCGGTGTAGGCCTCATCGAGTTTAGACGGGGGCAAAAAAAAATAAAAAAAAATAACGGGAAATGTTCATTTCACAAAAGGTAAGACTATTAATATACCGGTCGTTCAATCATATTAATCGATGGAAACGCAATATAGCAAACGCAGACATAAATGATAACCATGTATTTTTGTTTCATTGTATTACCCAACGTGTGTAATACAATTCGCGAAAACTTTAATATCGTGGTTACATTCTTATAATGCTCAATCGCAACTACTATATTAAAATTGTACCGTTTGATTTGGAAGTATTTTTTTTTTGGTGGGGGGAGAAAAAAAAAACTAAAAAAAAAAAAAAAAAAAACTAAAAATGTTAAACCGTCGAAATATATTCTGAATAAACAAGTAAATTTAAAAACACCCGACGTTTTACAATTACCGTTATACAGAAACACTCGTAAGTAGGACACGTTGATAATCCTAGGGTGTGGTTTCTAGGACACAAACGGGCACAAAGCAACGACTAGTGGGGGGGAACCGCAGTTTTAATGGTGCTTTAAAACCCGATTTTGAGCCTTCACCAAACGCAAACGTTCACTAACCTTAGCGCCAATCTGGTTTCCACACTGGCCAGCCTGAAGATGCACAATTTCCCTCATTTTGTCAGATGCCGTTACAGCTTCGTCTCACACGGTCTTTGGCTTGCTGAAAGTGCGCGCACAATGGCGGAACATCCATATTTATAAGATCTTGACCCGCCCTCTCGACCTCCACACGACGGATTATTGGACAATCCCGAACGAAACCTATACCGACAAGACGCGCAGCCAATGGAATTTAACCTAGGCTTTACGCCATTGGTCAGATCTCCAGCAACCATTCCTTTCCAAGTTTGACCAGCCTGCGTGCAGAAGTCAGGCGACTTCATCCATGATGAGATGGCGAAATTGAAGAAAAGACATTGGAATCGTTGCTCGCGAAGTCTGATTGATATCGTATCATTTTAGAAAGAAACTCATTTAAATAATTTAAGGGAATAAACAAAAGTGGAAACAGCTGACCTAAATGCAACATGTCTGGACGAAAGAATATTAAACAGTACTTTGGTTAAACAATGTTACTATCTAGATTACATTTGAAATGGTTAATTTGATTGGATGCGTGAACATTTCACTTTTACTTTTGTTACAGTTGCTATGCTCATGTTTCCAAGGACTGTGGGGGGATGGGAGTACATTTTCTCTCAGGTTGTTGTCGCCATGACGATGAATCTTTCCACATGGGCAGGAAGAACCTGCTGCATTACAAGAGTTTTTAATGCTTTCTATAGTGCTTTAAGCATTAAGTGCATTTTAATGTATTTTCATTGACTGATCTGTTGTGAAGTGTTCACTTGAAATAATTAACTGTGATTGACACAGTACATTCATTCATTCATCTTCCATTCCGCTTATCCTCGCAAGGGTCGCGGGCGTGCTGGACCCTATCCCAGCTATCTTTGGGCGAGAGGCGGGGTACACACGAACTGGACGCCAGCCAATCGCAGGGCACATATAAACAAACAACCACCCAGTCACATTCACACCTAAAGGCAATTTAGAATCTTCAACCAACCTACCACAGATGTTTTTGGGATGTTGGGGGAAACTGGAGTGCCTGGAGAAAACCCACCCAGGCACGGGGGGAACATGCAAACTCCACACAGGCGGGGCCGGGATTTGAACCCCAGTCCTCAGAACTGCGAGGCGGATGTGCTAACCAGTCGTTCACCGTGCCGCGACACAATACATATCACGTATACATATTTTAAAAAAAAATCATATTCTTTCAGCATGGGTTAAGGGTGTTTTTTTTACACAAACACCACCTGTCATATAAGTTGAACTGGTTGCCAGCCAATCGCAAAGCACATATAAACAAACAACCATTTGCACTCACATTCACACCTACGGGCAATTTAGAGTTGTCAATTAACCTACCATGCTGGAGTGCCCGGAGAAAACCCACGCAGGCATGGGGAGAACATGCAAACTCCACACAGGCGGGGCCGGGGATTGAGCCTCGGTCCTCAGAACTGTGAGGCAGACGCTCTAACCGTGCCGCCAACTATACAACATCCACGGGTAATTTTTTAATGCAACTTTAATGCGATATTCAAATTCTGTCACACACTTGGTTTTACTAGGAGAAATCTATGGAAATTGAAGGACGTTGAAAATAGTATTCAGAGTACGAACAAATTGCATGTTGTAATCAGACCTTGGATATCAGCTAAATGTTATTTAGTACTGTCATCCAGCAGAGATGTCTTTATTATGGATTTTTTGAGCCATATCTGATAATTGTTTTTGTCTCTCCCAAATTGACGGCTCAGTGTAAGATTTGGCCTCAGCACAGTTTAGCATGCACGCTTAGTACATCGTAGAAGAATAAAAACATTTCAAGTGAATGAACAATGTCAGGATGAAGCTCATCAGTCAGTGTGCTTTTCAATACAGAATGTCTACACTGCCATGTTGTACTGCATGGCGGTGCTTCCTATGACTCAGCATCTATCAGAGCACTGCAGCATTTAGCGCTCATTCGCCAGCAGTCAGATCAATACTATAGAGGAAACAGATGCCATTCCGGCTGGCATCGACACACCCTGAATTGATCCTGTAGATAGGCAGTAATGCTTCATGTAATAACGTGAGTATAGTGTATCAAGATCCGAAATCAGTTTGATTTTCTTGTAGTCTTTAACATCACAAAATTACTCGTGTTATAATGTTGATGTTGGCTTTTATTCCTAATTCAGAATTCACAATTGTGCCTGTACTGTACTTTACATGATAGGTGATACTTTCCAGTAATGTAGACCTAACCTTTGTTTCATTTATTTATTTATTAATTTTATTTTTAAGTTCTCATTAACCTCCGATGTCATTTTTTTAAAATCATGTGGAACCAGTACATGTTCAAATTAAGTAAATGCAGAGTTTAATTTTCCAGTTGGAGCCATAGATAGCAAGAACTGTGAAAGAAACTATTGAATTTTGGTGTGAATCTGGGCAATTGTGCAATCAGGTCAGGGCTACATTCAAGTGTTAGCGCTTTTGTCAAGGTCAAACTTGACAAAAGTAAAAAAATAAAATAAAATACTGGATCTGTAGCTTTATATTTACTGGGTTCTTACTTGGCCCATGTCCCAATAATGTGGAAGAGGGTTAAATGGTTTTTGTGTAATCCTGCAACAGAAGCAAAAATAAAAATATTCCCATACATGAGCACGAGGATGAACACAACATAAAGGTTTTTGCTCTTTAATGTTTGGCCTTGATGGAGGGCTGTACTCTTATGAGTGATCGTGTTGTAAATTTAAACATTCTATGGGAACAGTCAGTCCACTTGGGAACAGTTGTAGGGAGGACAGGTGTTGGAATAGAACAGCTGGGCTCATGTACTGTATGTCAGCTAAAAGAACCACTGATTCACCCAGCTCAAGTTACTGTTTCCATTATTCATCAGCATTCAGGCAGGCCCACGTTCTATACGTTCTGCTGAAAACTTACACACCATCATTATCCATCCCATCAAGGTGTGGGAGAATCTCAGGACCTACTTTCTGTTGAATACAGGTTACATCCAAACCTCTACTGCATTGTATAATAAAATGGAAAAATAAAATGGAAAAACACAAAGGTTTATGCGGGTAGGAGACTCCTGCCCGATGATAGCTGGGATAGGCTCCAGCACGCCCGCGATCCTAGTGAGGAGAAGCGGCTCAGAAAATGGATGGATGGATATATAGTTCCCTCCAAAAGTATCGGAATGGCAACATCATTTCCTTGGTTTCTGATCAATACTGAAGACATTTGGGATTCAGATCTGAAGATGGATATGAGACAAAAGTTCAGAATACTAGCTTTTATTTAATGGTATTTACATCTAGATGTGTTACACAACTCAGGAGAGAGCACTTATGTTGAAACCACCCACTTTTCAAGTGAGCAAAATTATTGTAACATGTGACTGATGGGTTTCTAGTTTCTCGGGTGTTGCGTTTTAGATTGATTGCTTAAACATTAGATCGTGCTTGTTTTTGGCTTTGGGATTCACCTGTGAACTGCATTTGCTGCTAAGCAAACATGAAGAGACCAAGAGTAACCTCTACCAAATTGATGGAAAGGCCAAAGTACAGAGAAAGAAATGATCTTAGGATCCAAAACACATCAGCTTATCCGTGAAGCACTGTGAAGGTAATGTCATGGCTTGGGCTCATGATGGTAGCAGCAGAATGAATTCTGAAGTCTACAAAACCATTTTGTCTGGCAATTTACAGAAAAATGCATCAAAACTAATCGGGAGAAGCTTCATCATGCAACAACGCAATGACCCAAAACACACTGCCAACAAAACAAAGGACTTCATCAGGGGGGAAAATTGAAAGGTCTTTGACTGGCCAAGTCAATCACCGGACCGTAACCAAATAGACCATGCATTCAACCTCCTGAAGAGGAGACGGAAGGGAGAAACCCCCAGAAACAAACAAGAACTGAAAGAGGCTGCAGTAAAGGCCTGGAAAAGCATTTCAAATGAAGAATGGAACAGTCTGTTAATTTAATGTCTGTTCCAATACTTTTCCTCACTTGAAAATTGGGTGGCTTCAAACAAAAGGTGCTCTGTCCAGATTTAACACACCTAGATGTAAATGTCATGAAATAAAAGCTGTAATTCTGAACTTTTGTCTCATATCCATCATTTGATCTGAAACCCAAATGTCTTCAGTATACAACAAAAACAAAGGAATTGAAGTTGCCGTCGAAGTTTTCTGGAGCAATTGACTCAGGAGACTGCACCTCATATATATATATGAATTAGTTTCTTCTTCCGCCATGTCAAAGATGCCAGTGCTCCACTCTCGCCACACTTAAAGGGAATAAGAGCTTTTGATTGGATGGGATTGATGTTCGCTGTGTTCACGACACACAGAAGTCAATGCCACAGATGCTCCCGGGTGCGCTGGTCCACAAAATTATAAACACCGGGTGTAATCACCGAATTGGCAACACACCACACTGGATTTACGCCGGACAAAACAATAGAGCCCATTGAGTTGATCAGGTTGTTGATTGTGGCCTCTAGTTAGTTCATCACTTGACATTTATTTTATTGTGATGTTTTTATTTTTAGGTCTTCTGTTATTAATTAAAGCGTTTGGGAAACTGTTTTAGTTAATTAAATTGTTTATGGAGACTTCTTTGTTGATTGTGAAGTGCTATTTTGTTCACACTGTATTTATTCTTGCCCATTCCTTGGCACATTTTTAGTGACATGGCAGTGTACATTAGCCCCTGGATGATTACGTGCACAGTGGGGATATCCACCCATACAAGCTATGAGACCACTCCAGATGTTGTCCCATTGACAGATGAAAGATTCCACAGTCTTCATTGCAGGAATTGTATCCACTGCAGCAACCCTGTAGAATCCTACATGGCAATTCATGGGATATTTTCTGTAAAATAATGTAGATTGTGCACAGTTGTATTCATGTGATATGTAATTGCTGCTTAAACATTGATCTTTGGAAAATAGTCTTTTTTTTTTGTTTAAAGATGTCCCATATATTTTTGACTTTTCAGGATCCAGTTACCCTGCAGACCCAGTTCTTACAGGATTGTTCTAAACACGGGGAACAATATGTTCAAAAAACAACGCAGGGTTTCAATTATTATTGTTTTATTTTTGTTTT
Organism: Phycodurus eques; assembly: GCF_024500275.1. Lineage (NCBI taxonomy): Eukaryota > Metazoa > Chordata > Actinopteri > Syngnathiformes > Syngnathidae > Phycodurus > Phycodurus eques. Next base: position 30,756,394 of record NC_084527.1, read on the forward strand.
GGTCCTGTTCGGTCAAGCAGGATGGAGGATCTGTGTCCCTTTTATGTTTTACTGTGTCACAGTGGCGTTTTTAAGCTGCTGCTCTGGTTTCTTAGTAGTATTACGGATATTTATTGAGAATCAGAGTCGATCAGTCGAACAGAACAAGGTTTCTAGAGGGGAGTGAGAAACGAAGACAACAAAAGACAAGTACAAACTAAAGATGAGAAAAGTAAATCCTTATACAGTGGGAACCGAAAGTATTCAGACTTTGTTCTTTGTTATATTCAGCCATTTGCTAAAATAATTTAAGGTCATTTTTTTACTCAAACTGAAATATCACAGCCATAAGTATTCAGACCCTTTGCTGTGACACTCATATATTTAACTCAGGCGCTGTCCATTTCTTCTGATCATCCTTGAGATGGTTCTACTCTTTAATTGGAGTCCAGCTGTGGTTATACTGTTTGGACTTGATTAGGAAAGCCACACACCTGTTTAAGACCTTACACCTCATGAGACCTCAGGTGTTCCTTTGACCAAGGGAAGTGCCTGAAGAGCTCAGACAGAATTGTGGCAAGGCACATCTGGTCAAGGTTCTGGTTAAGGTTCCTAATAGCACAGTGGCCTCCATAATCCTGAAATGGGAGATGTTTGGGATGACCAGAACCCTTCCTCGAAACTGAGCAATCGGGGGAGAACAGCCTTGGTGAGAGAGGTAAAGAAGAACCCAAAGATCACTGTGGCTGAGCTCCAGAGATGCAGTCGGGAGATGGGAGAACGTTCGTTGAGTTCGTTGTCACATTTCTGTGGGGCCAATTATATATTACTCGTGCACTCACTAGTAGTAGTCTGGCCTCGCTGCACTATTTGCATATCTGTTGTTGACCAATACTAGCCACTCATGCCAGAGTAGCATCTGCTCCATTTCCACACTGAGGAGTATCTGCAACATTTGCACAATCAACATTGTCCCAGATTATCGCACTACTCGTCACTTTAAACTGCATACACACCTTGAAGTCTCGGCCCCCTTTGCACAATAATCATTGCACCAGACTATTGCAATATTAGTCATTCGAACTGCTCTAAGTGCGAGAGGACTCTGCATCTTTTGAACAATTGTCAAAAAACAAAAGGATGATTCTGATTCTAGAAAGTCTACCATCACTGCAGCCCTCCACCAGTCGGGGCTATACGGCAGAGTGGACCGACGGAAGACTCTCCTCAGCGCATGACCCATGAAAGCCCGGAGGGAGTTTGCTAAAAAACACCTGAAGGACTCCAAGATAGTGAGAAATACAATTCTCTGGTCTGATGAGACCAAGTTAGAACATTTTGGCCTTAATTCTAAGCGGTATGTGTGGAGAAAACCAGGCACTACTCATCACAACATCCCAACAGTGAAGAATGGTTGTGGCAGCATCATGCTGTGGGGTTATTTTTCAGCTGCAGGCACAGGACGACTGATTGCAATCGAAAGGATAATATGGCCAAAGACGGGGATATCCTGGACGAAAACCTTTTCCAGAGTGCTCAGGACCTCAGACTGGGCTGAAGGTTCACCATCCAACAAGACAATGACCCTAAGCACACAGCTAAAAAAATGGGGTGGCTTCAGAACAACTGAGTGACTGTTCTTGCATGGCCCAGGCAGAGCCCTGACTTAAACCCCTCTGGAGAGAGCTGTCTACCAACATTCACCATCCAACCTGACAGAACTTGATAGGATCCCCAAATCCAGGTCAGAAAAACTTGTTGCATCATTCCCAAAATGACTCATGGCTGTATTAGCGTAAAAGGGTGCTAAGGGTCAGAATACTTATGGCTGTGTGATTTTTCACTTTTTCCTTTTTAATAAATCTGTGCAAATATTGAAACAATTCCATTTTTACTGTCAGTATTGGCTGCTGTGTGTTCATTAATGAGAAAAAAACTTACAACAAATGATGTTAGAAAATAAAGACAATTTTAAGGGGGTTTGAATACGTTCTGTACCCACTGTATATCTAGAACAATGACATTAGATATGAGTGTTGTATGTGGCAGTAGTGGTTACACCCTGTGCGGGAAGGACAGGACAAGCTAGGACAAGGACAGGAGAGGATGCATGCAGGACAAGGGTCCTGAACCTGGCTGTACAACTAAAGTGTGGTGGGACTGGCTATGTAAATTATAAACATCTATCGGACCAGTGTGAGTGAGGGGATGCCCAAGCAATACGCATATTCAAGAGTTTTTTGTCGCAGTAAGTGACTGGCCCCACACCCAGAGAAAAAGTCCCTTGGGTGTGCGCATGCGGACACATGCAAGTGAAATGACACCGTTTCGCATGCACAATGACAGTGTTGTGTAATTGCTGTGCCTGCACCGCGGAGGCTGACTCCACCCAATCAATCGAGAGGCGGGATCGGGGCGGCGCCACCACAACCGGCCACCCAGAGGCCGCAGGGACACAATGCCACCCTCCCAGCCAGTCACTCAGTCACTTTGGAACATTTTTCTAATCCTCGATAATTGCAAAACTAACTGGATTTCTCAAAACATCCATCCATCCATTTTCTGAGCCGCTTCTCCTCACTAGGGTCGCGGGCGTGCTGGAGCCTATCCCAGCTGTCATCGGGCAGGAGGCGGGGTACACCCTGAACTGGTTGCCAGCCAATCGCAGGGCACATAGAAACAAACAACCATTCGCACTCACAGTCATGCCTACGGGCAATTTAGAGTCCCCAATTAATGCATGTTTTTGGGATGTGGGAGGAAACCGGAGTGCCCGGAGAAAACCCACGCAGGCACGGGGAGAACATGCAAACTCCACACAGGTGGGGACAGGGATTGAACCCGGATCCTCAGAACTGTGAAGCTGACGCTCTAACCAGTCGCCCACCGTGCCGCCTTTCTCAAAACAGTTTGTACAAATAGCAAAACACCATAGATAACCTGCGAAATTTTGTCAGTCCCTTGATCAGAAGCCTTAGTTCATCTCTCAAAAGTAATATCTGTGACTTTCAACATGTCAGTGCCATCAAAAGTATCATTGTGTACTGATGAGTCAAATTGATTTGTCATGTCAATGTAAGTCCTCTGAAGGGATATTCTGACGCAAACTTGACTAAGCTTTTCTCACTCAGTTTCTTAACATTTCTCCCAATCATCTTCGACATTTGCAAAACAGGTCATTTGTTCATTTCTCCCAATCATCTTTGACATTGCAAAACAGTTCAATTCTCAAAACAATTCATACAAATGGCAAAACACTGGATTGTCTGCAAAAGCCAGTCTCTGGCTCAAAATCATTGGTTCATTTCTCAAAAGTAAATACTATATTTTCACGACCATGAAGTGCACACAAGTAAATATTCTCCAAAATGGATGGGGTGCCTTGTAATGCGGCGGTGCGCCTTATGTGTTCACCGAGTTCCAAAATCTGTAAATGTGTGATGAGCGCTCCGCTTGACTGACTGACGGAGCATTTCCTGCTGACTTATACAGAGGAAAGGCGGACGTGACTGAGGACAGCATGCGGATGTTAAAAGGGGAAGGGTGCGCGTGAAAGAGGACGCTAAAGGCACGCCCCCAGTAGGTATATAGTGCCGGTATGTGCATTGTTCAAAACATCGGTTTGGCTAAGGACCCCCGAAAATGGCACATTCGAATAGAGACGCTTACGAAGCACAGTCTAAACTGCAAGCTATCAGTTACGCGGAGGAAGATGGGAATCGAGCAGCTGCGAGAGAGTTCAAGATCAACGAATCCATGGTCCGCAAGTGGAGGTAGCAGGAAAACGCCGGCATCATTGCTGAACAGCCCCCCAGCAACGAGCCTGACTCCGACAATGACGAAAGGGAACTTGGCATGTTTGATGGAGAACTTGGCCAGCTGTTCATTTCGGATACAGAAGAGGGACTTTGATGGATTTGTGGAGGAGGATTGATCAAAAAAATAACGTGAGTACATTGTTAAATACTTCAATAAAGTACAACCGAACGCAGTGTTGCTCCCGCTGCCTTTTTAAAAACATACGGTAGTGCACATGCATGCTACCGTATGTCTTAAGATAGCGTATGTCTACCATGCCTGAGCCCAATAATACGGTGCGCCTTATGTATGTGTTAGACCCCGTAAGAGACTGCTGCGCCTTTTAATACGGTGCACCTTATTGTGAAAATACGGTAACTTGTCAATGAATGCTAGTGCTGTCAGAATGACATGTCCTTGTCAAAAGTGTACGGATAAGAAATTAGGCATGTTAATATAATCGTGTCCTCTTGAGGGATGTTCTGTTGTAAACTATGGATCAAGTTTTGATATTGTCCTTGCTGTATGTGGGAGATTGTAAGATTTACGCTTATACTGCTTGTACTGTAGCTTATTGACAGACTATTGAGTTACAGAAAGGAAAAGACAACCCTGCATAGCACAAAGGAAAATACAAAAGTGAAAATGTGAACATAAAGACAAGTTTCTTTAGGAAAAACTACATAGTCCTGTAGGAATTACAGTGGAGTCTTTCTACAACACCTGACATTCCTGTCTGTTGGGCTACAATTTGCTTGCAATGCAATATGGAAAGAATCTTTTACGGTCATATCCAGCCTCTGGAGGCATCTGCAGTGATGTCATCACATGGTGCATCAAAAGCCAGCCAGAAGAGTAACTGGTGTATGTGGCTTGTAGTCATATAACCTTCCATCACCATGCTGAGACTAACCAATAGTATTGATTTCCATCCATCCATCCATTTCCTGAGCTGCTCCGCCTCACTCGGGCTGCGGGCGCGCTGGAGCCTATAGCCTAAGGTCTAGTGGAAAAAAGTATGGGCAATTTAGAATTGTCCAATTTTACAGAGAGTCATTGAGCAATGTAAGGGTACCTCGTACAATAATGTGAAACTAGCGGAGTCGAGTAAAGTGACCAATTGTATGGTAATTCTGATACGACAATTGTGAAAATGGTGCTGAAGCATTTAATGTCCAGTGGTGTGGTAATATTCACTGGTAATACAGGGAAGCAAATAACAGACTCACGAAGCTACAACAGTCCTAAAATTTCAGGTTTCATGGCGAGTGGGATAATGGTGGAGAGTTAGAAGCAGCTTGAGACTTGACACAGTTCCAAAGCTATACTGAAAATCAATGAAAACTGGAGCCAGTTAATCAACACAGACTGGGACACACGTGTACCAGCCCCAACGCGTGACTGATCTTTTGCTGCTTGAAGAGCTCTCTCACATCCCATTCGTGAATAATGGGCAAGCCAGGAGGGGTAGTCAGCAGTGTTGCCACAGTTACTTTGAAAAAGTAACTTAGTTACTACTGATTACTTGAGCTTAAAAGTAACTCTTTTTTTTATTTTTATTTTTTTATAACTGATTACCTGATTCAAAAGTAACAGAAAAAAGTAACTTTTTAGTTACTTTCAGCAGTTGCCAAGTATCACTTATCCACAGTACAAAAAAGCATTAGCTTAATCGTACCCATTACTTGGTAATGTACGCCACACAACTTACAGAATGATGTCATCAATCCATCCATTTTCTGAGCCGCTTCTCCTCACTAGGGTCGCAGGTGTGCTGGAGACTATCCCAGCTACCATCGCGCAGGAGGCGGGGTACACCCTTGAACTGGTTGCCAGCCAATCGCAGGTCATCAATATGAACCAATGATTTTAATATTAGTGTAGTTAAAGCCACATTAAATGAGCAACTTATTGCAACCTTGACATGCCAACACAATACAGTAAGTACCTAAATGTAAACAAGCGCACCATTTTCAGTACACTTAACTGACAGATGCCGATTGTGGTCCATGAAGGCAACTGTGTGTGCATGTTCGTAAACGTGAAAGTGACACACACATAGACCATTAATTCCACCACAGTAATTTTGATGCGAACAGCGGCGTCAGCGTCAGCCGTGCAGGGCGTAAAACCAGTTCACAGTCCGGACTTCAGACTAAGTTGAAAGTTCTCACTTTTCATTGTAAATATTATTTAAGCTAAGTATTGTAAGTCCTTCAGTGAGTCAGTCCTTACCCGCCATGACCCTGCACTTCGGTATGAATAATTAACCCACAATGCATTCCGTGTTTAACACGCCAGTAAAACTGTACTCAATGTGTAAATAAAAAAAATCCCAATCAAATACACTTTGTACTTGGGAAAAAAAACAAAAATAGTGAAATTTTGCATTTCTTTGCACTTTTATGGTACTGCCCTGTCACTGTATTATGTAATAAACAATCACTTTCGTCTTATTTCTTGAAAAAAAAAGCTGTCTCGGTTAAATGCTTCTACACAGCTGAACTGCTCTTTGTTTGAATCACCAGCTACAAATTAGTACTTGCTACTTGGTGAGAGACATTGATGTTGCAAAAGTAACTATTGTTGGTTTGAAGAAGTAACTGTATTCGAATTACTTTCCTGGGAAAAGTAATGCGTTACTTTGTTCGTTACTCAAAATGGAGGTATTTTAGAGTTTTGCATCACTGGTAGTCAGGTGTGTGATAGAGGTTATTCATGGTGGTTGGGCAGGGTGAGTTTGGGGTTTGAAAATGGCTTTTTCAAATCTGCAGGACATGTTCCAAATGTCCATTTGAGGGGTGGTCTCCTGAAGTTGGTTATTGATTGCAATAAAGCCTTTCCACACAGATCCAGGATCGTTAGCAGAAAACTGTTTTTTTTTCATCTTATCTCTATAGTTCCTCTTTGCGATGTTAATTTGTTTTGTCAGTTTGTCTCCACTACGATAATGCGTCCTCCTCGGTCTGACGGGGTTGGCAAAGTTTTCCAGTGAACCACAGCTTGTTGTTATTGAACGTGCAGAACGTGAACGTTTGTCGGGATATACACGTCTTCATAAAAGATGATATAGCATGTCACAATGTGTATATTCATCCAAGTTGCCAGTTGAAGTTTCAAAGACATGCCAATCTGTGCAGTCCAAACAGTTCTGTAGTTTCAGCTTTGCTTCATTGGTCCACTTCTACACTGTTTTCACCACAGGCTTTGCAGATTTAAATTTGTCCTTGCATGTTGGAATTAAGTGGATTAAACCGTGATCAGATAAGCCCAAAGCTGCGCCACCAACAGAGAGATGAGCATAGCATAGCAGTGGTCTAGAATGTTGTTTTCCCTTGTGGGACAGTTGATTTAGGAAGTTCATGTTTTGGTTTTGCTCAGTTAAAGTCCCCAAGAATAAGGCTACATTCACACTGCAGGTCATATGTGACATGTATCAGATTTTTTCATGTCCATTTCAACAGTACAATTAAGATTTTCCAATGCCACCCAGGCCTCTTTCGTGTGTGGATATACATGGAATGTGTCCGATGCAACTGCAGTCTGGATGCTCGGGTCGTCCTCATCTGACCTAAACATGATTAAAAAAAAATATTGTGAAAAAACATTACAAACCCAATATATGTTGCGACTGGAGCGAGATTGTATGACTTGACTTGCGACTTGCTTAAACCAAGGAATGACTTGACACGACTTGGTTGAAATTTAGTGGCGACTCGACTTGATTATTTTTTTTACCGCAGTGATTTGGGACTTGGCTTGAGACTTGAAGGTTATGACTTAATACTTGCATGTGACCTCTGGTAGAAGCATATGCAACCACCTTTTGTTTTCCCCAAGAAATCCTTGCCGTGATATGCTGGATGAAGTTGGAAGCCGGTCAGTTAAATAGCACTGTTAGGGTTGCGTTCATTGAGCCAAAGTTCAGTAAAGCAGAGGGCGGCAGAACATGCAAAGTTTTTGTTGGTCCTTGTGAGGAGAAGAAGGTCATCCATTTATTTGGGCAGAGATTTGCCTGATTGATCGATGGAAGCCAAGTTCGAAACACCCACTGGTGTAGCTTCATCAGTACGCCCATGCGTTTCCCTCTTGTGTCATCGTTTGCATCTCCGCCATGGGCCATAGAGAGCTGCTACGCCTTCTGTTATTAGCTAGGAAAAAACGAGGAGAAAGATTAACGAAAATGACAAAAAAAAGACTACAAGAGAGCAGGTTTCTAAGGCGACCATCTGCCGCAGAGCCATCTTGGTTCACATTTGCAACTTTTTAAAAGAGATGAGAAACTGCTTGTTTTATGTGCACATATGACACAATATAAATACTGAAGTAGTTTTGAGAATTTCAATTCTGATCTGAAAAACATACCAAGCGACTGAGAAAACCTGTATTCTAAATTGTGGGTTACACCCTGGTGTATGTGGAAGATTGATTGACATTGATTCACAATTATACCTGTACTGTTTGTACTGTAAATTGTTTACAGATCATGTCACTGCAATACAGAAAGGAAAATAGCACAGCAGAAAAAAAATTAAGTAGAAATATGAGCATAGAGTACCCCTACATACAGGAATCACTACATGCAGTGCTGTAGGAATTACATTGCAGTCTTCCTATACTGTCCCATACGTTCCTTACTGATGTTCTTGTCAGGTGTGGGAAGTCGCTGAACCCAAGACCAGGTGGAGGCTGATGTAAAATGATGAACAGTTTATTGAGCAAAGGTTATGGAGGTGGTCCTGGATGTGTTGTCGAGGAGTTGAATAGCGTACATGAGTACAGTGGGCCGGGGTACCGCTAGGAGAGGCTGCAATACTTTGGCAAGGATTTCTGGGAACAGGCAGGCTTATTACACCGGTGGTGATGAGGCTGATTGAAGACAGGTGCTGAAAACAGAGAGGGCAAGGGGGGGAGAGGACACACGAGAATATCAATTCTGACCTGAGAAATGTAGACAAATAAAAAAAGACACCAGCGCACAAAATATTCCAAATAAACAATTCCATTTCTTTTACATATGAATGTTTGATATTAGGGTTTTGCATGGTAGGTTATTGGAGTGAATACATTTTACAATGTATATACAACCCCAATTCCAATGAAGTTGGGATTGTTGTGTTAAACATAAATAAAAACAGAATACAATGATTTGCAAATCATGTTCAGCCCATATTTAATTGAATACACTACAAAGACAAGCTATTTAATGTTCAAACTGATGAACTTTATTGGGTTTAGCAAATAATCATTAACTTAGAATTTTATGGCTACAACACATTTCAAAACGGCTGGGACAGGGTCATGTTTACCACTGTGCTACATCACCTTTTCTTTTAACAACATTCAATAATTAACAACATTCAATAAACGTTTGAGAACTGATTGTAACACTAACTGTTGATGCTTTGGAAGTGGAATTCTTTCCAAATCTTGCTTGATGTACAGCTTCAGCAACAGCAACAGTCCGGGGTCTCTGTTGTCGTATTTTACGCTTCATAATGCGCCACACATTTTCAATGGGAAACCGGTCTGGACTGCAGGCAGGCCAGTCGAGTACCCGCACTCTTTTACGACGAAGCCACGCTGTTGTAACACATGCAGAATGTGGTTTGGCATACTCTTGCTGAAATAAGCAGGGGCGTCCGTGAAAAAGACGTTGCTTGGATGGCAGCGTATGTTTCTCCAAAACCTGTATGTACCTTTCAGCATTAATGGTGCCTTCACAGATGTGTAAGTTACCCATGCCATTGGCACTAACACATCCTCATACCCTCACAAATGCTGGCTTTTGAACCTTGCGTCCATAACAGTCCAGATGGTTCTTTTCCTCTTTGGCCCAGAGGACACGACGTCCACAATTTCCAAAAACAATTTGAAATGTGGACTCGTCGGACCACAGAACACTTTTCCCCTTTGCATCAGTTCATCTTAGTTGAGCTCGGGCCCAGAGAAGCCAGCAGAGTTTCTGGTTGTTGTTGCTAAATGGCTTTTGCTTTGCATAGTAGAGTTTCAAGTTACACCCATGGATGTAGTGCCAAACTGTATTTACTGACATTGGTTTTCTGAAGTGTTCCTGAGCCCATGTGGTGATAGTCTTTACACATTGATGTCGGTGTTTGATGCAGTGCCGCCTGAGGGATCAAAGATCACGGGCATTCAATGTTCTGAACCTTTTGATGATATTATGGACCGTAGGTGACGAAATCCCTAAATTCCTTGGAACTGTACATTGAGGATGAGGAATATTGTCCTTAAACTGTTCGACTATCTACTCACGCACTTGTTCACAAAGAGGTGAACGTCACCCCATCTTTGCTTGTGAATGACTGAGCAATGCAGGGAAGCTCCTTTTATACCCAATCATGGCACCCACCTGTTCCCAATTAACCTGTTCACCTGTGGGATTCTCCGTTTGCTGAGCATTCCTCAACTTTCTCAGTCTTTTTTGTCACCTGTCCCAGCACGGGGCACCCGTGGCCCCATGGTTAAGATCGTCACCTTCCACCGTGGGGGATCAGGTTCAAGACCCCGACTGGACCATCTGCCAACATCCCCCGGACTCACGGGTGTGGTGTCCTTGAGCAAGACACAAATACCCCAAAATGCTCCCCGGGTGCTTCAGCTACCCCCTGCTCCAGTGTGTTCCACTAACATGTGTATGTGTTCACTGTGATGGGTTAAATGCAGAGAACAAATTGTGTGTGCATGCATGCATGTTCATGACAATAAAAAGATGATTGTTCTTCTTTTTTGGAACATGTTGCAGTCATAAATATCTAAGTTTATGATTATTTGCTAAAAACAATCAAGTTTATCAGTTTGAACATTGTCTTTCTAGTGTATTCAATTAAATATAGGTTAAAAATGATTTGCAAATCATTGTATTCTGTTTTTATTTATGTTCAACACAACGTCCCAACTTCATTGGAATTGGGGTTGTACAATGGATAAAAAGTCTACACACCCCTGTTCAAATGCCCATGTTTTGTGACATAAAAAGACCAAAATAAATGATTGCAAAATGTTTTCACCATTAATGTGACCTACTCCTCCCTGAGCCGTTAACCTTATCGTGGTGGAGGGATTTGTGTGTTTCAACGATCAAGGGTAAAAAGGTCCTCAATTCCGTGGCTAACAAGCTAGCTCTAAGGATGTGGAACGTCACCACTCTGACAGAGAAAGAGTGCGAGCTGGTATGTGAGGTCGAGAGGTTGCGACTAGATATAGCCGGGCTTGCCTCGAAACACAGGTTGGAATAGTACCAGTCTTCTTGAGAAGGATTGTACTCTGTTCCACTCTGGAGTTGAGAGGGCCTCATGGCTCAGTGCCTGTATGCTTGGGTTCAACACAGAGGATGAGAGGGTAGCCTCCCTCTACCTTTGTGTGGAAGTACGGGTCCCAGTTTTGTGCCTATGCACCAAACAGCAATTCAGAGTACCCAGAGTATCCTTGGATAAGGAATGCTGGAGAGTGTTCCCACTGGGGACGCCCTAGTTCTGCTGGGGGGATTCAAAGTTCATGTGGGCAATGACATTGAGACCTGGATTGGTGGAATTGGGAGCAATGGCTCCCTGAACAGAACCTGGATGGTGTTGGACTTTTGTTGTCATCATGGATTGTCTGTAACAAACACCATATTTGGACATAGGATGTCCATATGTGCACTTGGCACCAGGCACCAAGACAGCCTAGGCCGCAGTTCGATTGCTTTTGTGGCCGTGTCATCGGACTTGCGGCCGCATGTCTTTGGACACTCAGGTGAAGAGAGGGGCGGAGCTGTCAACTTATCACCAGCTAGGGGTGTGTTGGCTCCAATGGTGGAGGAAAATGGTGGGCCGACCTGGCAGATGCAAATGTATTGTGAAGGTCTAGTGGGAATGTCTAGCAGAGCACCCGGTCAGAAGGAGTTTCAATTGCCCCCTCCTCCAACAGAACTTTGACCAAGACTTGGGGCGGTGGGGAACACTAAAGTGAGAGTTGGCCATGTTCCCGGCCTCCATTGTTGAGCTGGTCTACTGGAACTGTGACAATAAGATGTAAATGCTTGTTGTGAAAGCAATCACCAAATCCACTGGGGGACACCTGCATAGAGCGATTCTTTGTGGCCTGTGGGACTCCGGAGACAGCTGATGGGTGCTGGCAGGCCAAACCGAATGCAGTTTTGGTGGTCGCTTAGGCAAAAACCTGGGACACGGGAGGAGTTTGACACCCTGGAGAATGACTTGCGGCTCATCTTCCACGGCCTCAAGATTGGGAAGCAGTGCACCACCTACACTTTGTATAGCAGGAATGGGGAGCAGCTGACCTCGACTCAAGATGTTGTAGTACTTTGAAGACCTCTACAATTCAACCAAGATGGTCAAAAAGCTCCTTGGTGGTGGGGACCTGAGGACGGATGTGATTCGTTCCTGAAGGTTCTAGATGTTGTGAGGCTGCATTGGCTGACATGTCTCCGTGTACCAGCTCTACACCCTCAGCAGGGTCCTGGAGGGTGCATGGGAGTTCGCCCAACCAGTCTACATGTGCTGTGTGGACTTGGTTAAGGTATTCATCCAGGTTCCTTAGAAGAAGAAGAAGAATCACCTTTATTGTCATGCACATGCATACGAAATTTGTTCTCTGCATTTTACCCATCACAGTGAACACATACACATGTTAGTGGAACAAACTGGAGCAGGGGGCAGCTGAAGCGCCCGGGAAGCATTTCGGGGTATCTGTGTCTTGCTCAAGGTCACCACAGGCGTGTAACCATTGGACCACGGCTGCCCAGCTCGCAATCGAGCCAGAACTCTAGGCCGGATTCCACAGGGGCATGACGGCGACCTGCGCCAGGGAAACTTGGGTCCATTCTTATGGTGTTCTGAGCTGTGCTTTGTCTGGTCCCTCAACTAGGACCTTTTTACCCTTGATCGTTGAAACACACAAATCCCTCTACCATGATAAGGTTAACGGCTCAGGGAGGAGTAGGTCACATTAATGGTAAAAACATTTTGTAATCATTTATTTTGGTCTTTTTATGTCACAAAACATGGGCATTTGAACAGGGGTGTGTCGACTGAGAGAGTCCTGTGGGGGGTGTTGCGGCAGTATGAGGTACCAAACCACCTGATACGGTTTGTTGTGTCTTGAAATACCAGTGTCAGTTTGGTCCACATAGCCAGAGGTGGGTAGAGTAGCAAAATATTGTACTCAAGTAAGCGTACTGTTACTTGACAGTAAGGTGACTCAAGTAAAAGTTAAAAGTAGTCCTCCAAAAAATTACTTAAGAGTAAAAAGTACACAGTGAAAAAACTACTCAAGTACTGAGTAAATGTTTAGTAACTTTGATTTTTGTAATCAGAGCCTGAACATCAATAAATAAAAATAAGAAAAATAAAAATGTGAATGCACATTCTGGTATTGCTGTGTGTGTGCGCGTGCGCGGGTGTGTGTGTGTGTACGCGTGTGTGTGTGTGTGTGTGTGTGTGTGTGTGTGTATACAGTGTGAGCGAGATTAGCACGTCCCCCAAGAGATGCATGTTTTACAGTTACTTGTGATAAAATAGGGCTAATGTGGGCTAATATGGGCGAGGGAAGGACTTCACTAAATGTACTGCCATGTGATTCGTCACCATTGTCACGCACTTAGGTGAATGACCAATGAGCAGCCAGCGTCAGGTAGCACCACTCAGGGAAGGAAGGAACTGAATTGAATGTACCGAATGTACTTAAGTGAACCAAATGTACTGTTAGCCACAAGTGACTAGTTCGTTGAACTTCATTCGCACCCTGATAAGGAGCGATGGACTAGTAGAGTGAGGCCATGGAGATTGACTTTCGGATAGATTTGAGGTAATTCTGGTCCACTATCCGACGTCTCAGGAAGGGGAAGCAGTGCACCGTCAAGACTGTGTATGGTGGGGATGGGGTGCTGCTTATCCCAACCCGGGATGTTGTAAATTGGTGGGCTGAATACTAATAATACTGAATACAGTGGAGTTTTTAAGCTTCCGCTGTGGTGTCTTAGTAATATAATTTGTTTATTGCGAATCAGAAACGATCGGTCCAACAGAACAAAGGGCACCATTTCTCTTTTTTATAAGTGTAAAATTAGGAAAAAGTAACAAAAAAAACCTCAGTTTCATTATGTCTCATAATCTGAAGGTTGCTACACTTAGGAACACTTAGGAAATATGAATTCTATATCCCAGAGGTCTCTTTCATTGTCGTACCTCAAACACAAAAATGATACAGGTAGTGGAATTTTATCCATCCATCCATCCATCCATTTTCTGAGCCGCTTCTCACTAGGGTCGCGGGCGTGCTGGACTCTATTCCAGCTATCGTCGGGCAGGAGGCGGGGTACACCCTGAACTGGCTGCCAGCCAATCGCAGGGCACATACAAACAAACAACCATTCGCACTCACAGTCACACCTACGGAAAATTTAGAGTCTCCAATTAATGCATGTTTTTGGGATGTGGGAGGAAACCGGTGGAAGAGTTCAAGTGTCTTTTTCACAAGTGACGGAAGAATGGAACGCAACAGTCTGCATCGCTGAGCTGAGAGGCGATGCTCTGGAGATGCCGGTAGATCTACCTGCTTTAGCTGCTGCCCCAGTGAACCGACCCAAATAAGCGTAAGCAAATGGATGGATGGATGGTTGCTATACAGTAATTTTAAATGGTTGTGTGTGTCTAATATTTCCTGTGACGAGTCATCAGCCTATCGCAAGACACGCATAGACAAAACAAGACTATTTCTTTTTAGTTATTCCAATCAAAAACCTTTATAGATAAGTTTCATATATATACAGTATATAGTCACTTATTTGGTCAGAGAGTCCATATAATGTACTGTGCATTTTCATACAAAAATGCTATTTGCCATGAATTCTCAGTTATTCTTGTTTAATTTATAACTCTCCACAAGATCTTGGTCAGGTAGTTATTAAGCCAGTCACCAAGCTATGTACAAACACAATCCCAGTGTAAAAGCGCGTGTTTGTCAGCCTGATACAGAGGAAGTCCACAATGAAATCAGTCAGGCAACAGGAAGCTTAGGATATCATGTTACACAAAGTGATACTGTGTCATGATACTGGGGGAGGGTCACGTTCACCATCTACTCTTAAGCTTATATTTACATTACTGTACTTAGACTGTAAAACTGTCAACACAATATAGTTGTATATAATCTTAGGTTAAATTTACACTATTCAAATCAATCAAATCTAAATTAATATAGCAACTTTCATCCTTAACAGCAACACAAAGTGCTTCACAAAAAAGACGAAGACACATACACTCAATACCTGTGTGTAGAAGTACCTACAATTTAAAAGATGATTAAATTCATAACATGGCTGCTGAGACATTGGTGAGTAGAGTGAAGAAGCGCCAGACTATTCTTGACTGTCCATTTAAGTGGATTAAACACTCATTGACTTAACATCTTACCCAGTTTTCAGTCCAGTAAGGGATAACCAGTTTTCAGTCAGGTAAGCTAGGGTACTCACATACTGACAATTGGGCCAAATTGGAGTCTTTTCCCTCCCTTGGAATCAAAGTCAGCAAAGGCAGCAAATGTCTCTGAAAGTGGGATTCTTTTTGGTGTGGGGTGTTAGTGTTCTTATAAACTACTGGCTGTCGCAAGCATACCTGGCACTCTGTGTTTGCGAATGCCGACCGGCGGCGCGGCCGCCTAGGAACAAGAGGCCGCCCGGTGAGCTGCTAGCCACTAGCTGCCTATTCTGGTGAGCTGGCGGCATATTCTATTATTTTAATTAATGAAAGCATATTCGCAATTTTTCTAGCATATTAACTTAGCAATTGACAGAGATGGGGGGACTCGAGTTGCCAATTTAATTACTTACTTGCTTGCCACAAACTGTACTTAAGAAAAGGTAGCCAAGGGTCTTGACTTGACTTCAACTTGAAATACATGACTTCGCAAGTCATCTTGTTTAGAGTTGAAAATCTGCATTTTAATTAATTTAATTTATTCACATTTAATTCATGCCAACCTGTCAACACATTCTGCATTGTTGCGCCCTTGTCAGTGTAAAGTAGCCACCCGCATGAACAATGATGGAAGGAGCTCCAAAGATAATAAAATTTGGATTCAAGGATTATGTTGTCGATGCAGTCTTTAAAAAGAGGATGGAAACCTGCATGGTTTGCAACTCGCACATTTAAAGCCACAACAAGAATGATGTCAAACTTCATCCGTCACTACAAAGCTCACTCGGACAGTATGCTAATTTAACAGTTTAGCTAGTTGGTCAAACATTAAGTTTCATAGAGTGGTTTGGGATGATTAAAAATAAAAATGATGCAATTGTGAATGTTTTAGTCCAGCTAAGAAATGGAACTAGGGGTTATGGTTAATGGTTTACAATGATTGTCGGAACCTTTATAGTTTCGGGTCATAGGCACACAAAACTCATTTCTTTCTCTCTCATTTACTAATGAGGTGGATGCATGCGAGAGCAGAAATTAGCGCCTAACATAATGAATGGAGAGCAAGTGAAGCGGCATTGCTAGCGCAGTTGTGGAGAGATTTGCAGGCATGACGAAATAGTCACCGCTAGAAGATGCCAACTTTGTTGTAGGCCTGCTGTATGTATGCAACATGGGCATCGAAATACTCCCTCTGCTTATTATTATTATTATTCATCCATCCATCCATTTTCTGAGCCGCTTCTCCTCACTAGGGTCGCGGGCGTGCTGGAGCCCATCCGAGCTATCATTGGGCAGGAGGCGGGGTACACCCTGAACGGGTTGCCAGCCAATCGCAGGGCACATACAAACAATCAACCATTCACACTCAGATTCACAATTTAGAATCGTAATTTAGTGTCTTCAATTAACCTACCACGCACATTTTTGGGATGTGCGAGGAAACCGGAATACCCGGAGAAAACCCACACAGGCATGGGGAGAACATGCAAACTCCACACATGCGGGGCTGGGATTTCAACCCCGGTCCTCAGAACTGTGAGGCAAATGTGCTAAACAGTCGTTCACCGTGCCGCCCATAAGGAGAGCCATTAACCTCAAATGGAGAAATTATGGAGCAGTGGTATTTGTGAGCAACAGTATGGTTTCATGCCTAGAAAGAGTAAGGACCCATTATTTGCCTTGAGGATGTTGATGGAAAAGTTCAGAAGAAGGTCAGAAGTAGCTACATTGTGTCTTTGTAGATCTAGAGAAAGCCTATGACAAGAGTACCCAGAGAGGAACTGTGGTACTGCATGCGGAAGTCTGGAGTGGCAGAGAAGTATGTTAGAATAATACAGGACATGTATGAGGGCAGCAGAACAGTGATGATGTCTGCTGTCGGTGTGACAGAGGAATTCAAGGTGGAGGTGGGACTGCATTAGCGATCAGCCCTGAGCCCCTGCTTGTTTGCAGTGGTTATGGATAGGCTGACAGATGAGGTTGGACATGAATCCCCGTGGACCATGATGTTTGCAGATGACATTGTGATCTGCAGTGAAAGCAGGGAGCAGGTGGAGGAACAGTTAGAAAGATGGAGGCATGCACTGGAAAGCAGAGGAATGAAGATTAGCCAAAGTAAGACAATATATGTGCATGCATGTGTGCATCAGACTTTGATGGTTTAGACACATCCAGAGGAGAGATTGTGAGTATGTTGGTTGAAGGGTGAGATGAGGATGGACCTGCCAGTCAAGAGAGCAAGAGGAAGACCAAATACAAGGTTGATGGATGTAGTGAGGGAAGACATGTTGTTGATAGAGAGGAGGATGCAGGAGTGTGTCATTCTTACATGGAAAAGAAATGACACACTGTGGTGACCCCTAATGGGACAAGTCGAACGGAGAAAAAGAAGAAGAATCTCAGTTGTTCATTTAACTTGTATAAGGTGTGAATACATTTTAGTGTTACAATTTATGGCTGGGAAACATTTTTGATATTGCGAATGGAGCAAGATTGCATGACTTGACTTGTGACTTGCTTAAACAAGGTCATGACCTGACTCGGCTTGTTTGTAATTTAGTAGCGACTCGACTTGGTTGAATGTTTTTTTCCCACAGTGACTTGGGACTTAAGAACTGAAGATTATGACTTGAGACTTGCTTGTGACTTGCACATACGTGACTTACTCCCACCTCTGGCAATTAAACATGATTTTGAACATGATTTCAGGATCTGGGATACCAACTTGAACGATGCGAGAACAGCTGTTACATCAGCTGTTAATGTTACATCATTAGCGAGCTAGATAAGTGGAACTGCCCGATGTGTGACTTGTCATTGCTGAATATTTACTAACTGTTTTTTTTTTTTTTTTAGTAAACAAAGCGGGCTAGAATGGTTGATGCACGTCACATTCTTCTGATTTCGCACTATCGTGAGAGTGAAAAGACCTAAACATGGCGGCCTCCCTGAGCGAGTTGGTGCAATGTTTCGAACGTATTTTTTTAGAATGAATACTTAGGAGATTTAGGTAAACAGCAGCTGATAAATAAGATTTGCATATTTCAAATATAACAAAGTTTTGACACCTTGGGTTTTGTTCCCCTTTAAAAATGCAACCTCTAAACACAGCAGGAAGAGTGTTGTGCAGGTCACAATAACATCCTGAGAGCTCCCCATGCAAAATTGTCTCACACCCTGGCTAAGAATTACCAAATTACCACCCTCAGGAGCCATAACCCGCTATACGAGTACTAACTGTAGAACAAAATGTCACGTATATAACTTGCTGAATGAGGGGAGGTATAACTCATATGCTATGGTATTTTTCTTGTGGCCCCAATATAAGACACCTCGGCTGAGCGATGTCATGCGACCACACCTGCACTTACTGAAGTCATCTTGGTCGCCTCTTAAGAACAATTACAATCGTCATTCTGCACCGAGATAACATGCAGATCAAGGCAATCAACTTGTAGGCTACCTATTTTCTCTTTTCGGTAGTTGTTGTAGTATCAATTTACTTGGTCGACGATGTTATATGGTATGTGCCCCTTGGACACTGGGGGCCCCAAAAAACGTGTGAGGATTTTTAAGAAATGAAAGGTTCCGAAAACATCACAATCCTACATCCTATATATAACCCAGTGGTTTTCAAACTGGGGCGCGTACCCCCCCAGGTGGGGCCCGACACTTTTCATTACGTTACACCCAGCAGATGGAGCTAATTTTACTACCGAGCATCGGTAAAAACAGCACCAAAAGAGGGCTGTTAAAAAAATGTAAACAATACAGGAACACATTTTCACCGCTCGCATGGACAAGTTTGTGAGAGGACTACCAATTAAACACAAAGCAGATAAGTAATTCGACCAAAGCAAAGGCGTGAAAATATGCCAACGCCTATCTTGCCCACGGCTTCACCTGTACAACAATGGGTAATGAGGAGAGACCACAGTGTGTACTGTCTCAACATACTGGCCGCTGACAGCATGAAGCCGAATAAGTTGAGACGTCATTTGGAGACTTTACATCCCAAACACAAAGATAAACCCACTGATTTCTTCAGAAAAAAATTCAATGACTTGTCGTGCACAACAGTTTCTCTTTACTAAAGCAGCGTCAGTGTCATCTAACGCCCAACTTGCCTCCAACAAAGTGGCATACAGAGTTGCGAGGTGTAAAAAGCCGCACACCATCGCAAGGAGGATTTGCTTCTTTGCAAACTTTTTTTGTGAAGCACAAGCGGTCTGGGGACGTGCAATTGTTCTACTAGTGTGTCTAGTCATTCTACTAGGTTGCTGAATTGTCTTCCTAGTGAGGACAAGGAGCGTACATGGACCTTAAGGTCTATATCAAGGATATTGAATAAATGCTCAAACAGCTTTCCATAATGGAACTGTTCGGTACAGGGATAACCTTTGCAAATATGCTTGATTAGTGCACAGGCTGAAACTTAGAACCACGTATTATCTAAATGTTTCATTGTAAAGATTTTCTGACATCAAAAGAATAGCTCCTATAATATTCAGGATTTTGAACAAGACCACTACAATGACGTTTTTGTTCTTGCAAAATAACACGTTTTCCAAATGATTATGTACAACAGTTAAAAAAAAATAGGTGGTTTTAGGAATAGGAAATAGTTTATTTCAATTAAATTGAGATTTTTTTTCCCAATTATAGCATATGTAATGTGTGCCTTCATGTGTTATGATGTTTTCTATATCCCCTCAGAATTTCATTTCATTACATAGAGGTCTTTTTTAATGTACCACACGTCAGATGTGGCTTCATGCATTCCTCAGGATCTTTTCTGTGTCTCTGCTGCCACCTAACGTTATCCTTTAGTATCAGTATACAGTAGAGATACTTTATTTTTAAATCAAGGAAGGGAACACATGCTCTATAATGGTCACTGAAATAGCACACATGAAAGAAACTGCTGATATATTCCTGGAAAATACAAGTATTGTAGCACGTGGTCAAATGGCGGCCAATGTACAGTATTTCATGGCTAATGACTGCCTTCTAGTATTGCCATGAAGCTAAATGTAATTGACAGACTGTTGTGTATATCGGATTTCTGATGGGAATCGAGACAGCTGTATTAAAAGCTACTTTACTGTTGAAGTGCATCTCAGCGAATTAGAATAGTTTTCAAACACCAAGTCAACTGCCTGATCACAATTTTCAATTACCAAGGACAAAACTGAAGGCCTCAAGACCCACAACAAGGAGCAAACTGTAGCTAAAAAAATGGAGACATTCTGAATAACATGTAAATCATAATGTTAAATGCATTTTTTCTTTTCTTCCTACATGCATCACATGTGTCAAGAGTGACTTGACCGTGGAAATGTGCAGTGATTCACGCCAACTGCATGGCTGGCGTACGCACGTTTCTCCAGCTTTTGGTGCTTTGGCGACACTTCGAGGTGATGCTGGGAAACTGTTCTCATAAATCCGCACACCAGAGTCACATGAATAATTAGCACTGATGAACAATTCATGCACGGCAACATTTGATTTCAACAATGCAATTGAAGCAAGGACTCAGAATTCATTTGTTGTGTCTTAGCCCATGTCCTCTATTTGTATAAAAGTGGGTTCCCTGGACGGCAAGAAGTAATTTCCAGCGCAGGTTGTTGTTTGAGGACAAGGCCATTTTAAAAGGCTCCCGGCTGCGGCAACCTTCGGGAAAATTGGCGCGAAGTGTTTCTTCAGTTTTGTGAGATCACGTGGGATCATGGGAGATTTCAAGCTCACTGTTTGAAAATAATCTTTATGTGTGTGGTGTTCTGTGTTGATACCTGAATCACTGTTTGAAAATAATCTTTATTTTGTGTGGTGTTCTGTGTTGATACCTGAATCAGAATCATTATTTGCCAAGTCCTTTGTCGATGTTATATCACTAGCAATTTCTTGTTTTCTGTTTTGAGGTTACCCAAGTGTTTCTTTGTTACTTTGATTATTGTTTTGGGACTTAGTTTCGTTAGATTTTTTCCACATGCCTCAGTTTCCTGTTTTTGTAAATAAATCATTTTGTTTTGTAATTCCTGCACTCCTGCCTGGCCTCCCTGTTCCCTTGCACTTGCGTCCCCAAAATTTTGACTCCAACCTGCACAAACGTGACACCTGTTCCCATGCAGTTAATGTATTAACACTCTGGTTATTGTGGTGGTAGTACTATAAGCGGGGTGCTGGGTACTTACACTGTAAAGCAACTTGGTTAACAGGAGATTTAACAAAAGACTAATCCTAAAACTTTGAAGTAAATTTCAAATTACAGTACCTCCAATAAGTAGGAAATGAATAGATACATTGCTTTATAAATTCCACTAAGATTAATGAAATATGCTTAAGACCTTATTTGTTGATTTGTTATTGTAAAGCATCTGAGGGCCTTGAAATTGTTATATAAGTGGTGTGCATTATTTTTTTTTAAAATTGTTTTTAACTTGTTCCTTGCTTCCCTGCTTTGAGCCACAGTGCAAAATGGAGAATCTCAGGACTGGTCTTTCAGGAACGTTCCAGGTATAACCAAGCCCACCACTACCTAATTGGACATTAAAGGTGCGTCATCCATCCATCCATCCATCCATTTTCTGAGCCGCTTCTCCTCACTCAGGTCGCGGGCGTGCTGGAGCATATCCCAGCTGTCATCGGGCAGGAGGCGGGGTACACCCTGAACTGGTTGCCAGCCAATCGCAGGGCACATACAAACAAACAACCATTTGCACTCACAGTCATGCCTACGGGCAATTTAGAGTCTCCAATTCATGCATGTTTTTGGGAAGTGGGAGGAAACCAGAGTGCCCGGAGAAAACCCACGCAGGCACGGGGAGAACATGCAAACTCCACACAGGCGGGGCCGGGGATTGAACCCGGGTCCTCAGAACTGTGAGGCCGACGCTCTAACCAGTCGCCCACCGTGCCGCTTGTACATGTTGGGTGATGAGAAACAAAAAAAATAAACTGCACAATTATTGTACATTTGACAAACTTGCTAGGAACAAAATAAACATCATAAAACCACAAAATAAAGTGTTTGAAATAATTGGCATGGAAAAAGTTCAGCTTTATCAAAATTAACAATATCAATACATTTGACATACTATTTTTGAAATAAACTTTGTTTTATCTCTTTCAATTACAGTTTACGCAAAAAATAATGCTTTGTGTTTATTTGGGCCAAAAATACTTTTTTGGAGTGTTTTTCTAACCTTTTGTTATTCACAGTTCAGGAAAATAAAGACTTGAGTAACACTCCAGCTGCCACCATACAAAAAGTGCATTTTCCAGCGCTTAAAAGGCTCTATAATAACATTATAACAATTAACAGCAACATAACCTTTCCACTGTCAAACAGCAATAGCATAATCTGTCTGATGTGTCCCAAAAACAATCCAGGAGCATGTAATGCCTAAAACATCTTCGTGCATACTTAGACCCCAAAGTGGTGCTCAAGCATCTACCCTTTTTCTCTGGATTAAAAAAAGTACACATTTGACTTGTTGCTTAATGCAAACCAGTTTTTCTTCATTCAACATTACTGGAAAAAAATACATAAAAATGACTGTCATGTTTTGATATGATATTGATATTTTTTTTATTTTAGTTTTTTTGTATACCTTTTTTTCGGACTAATACCTTTTGAATAATAAGACCCCTGTGATCTCTGCGGCCCATGGCTTGTGTTGTAAGACACAAACAATGGCAGAAAAAGCTTTCTGGAACAGTTGAAATGTATTTGGGGTTTATCAGAGGCACTTGTAATGGTGGCAGTTGTGTGGCAATTTCAGTTTAACATGAATTTGTAATTTGTAATAATTAAATTAGTATTTTTTTTTTCTTAATTCTGAACATGCCCAGCCACATCCCCATCCCCATTTATAGGAGGGCATGTGTATTTGTGCCAACCACGTTATCTCAGTTGTTTATTTTTGACTTTTCGTTGCGTTACAGGAACGGGTACACGCTCGTTTAATATTGGAAAGAAGTTTTAAAGTGATTTATCTTTCATTTTTGTACATCACAAAAACCTGCCGTTTGAACAGGGATGTGGAGACGTTTTATATTCACTGTAGCTTCCCTCATTTATTAATATTTGTATTACTGACCGTGTTGATTATGCTAACATAAATAATTATATAATATATACACTACTGTTTTTTTCCTAATTGTATGACTAATTTTGGCGATGAGTGCCCTTTTTGTCATCGAGTGCCTGCCTACAAAAATGTCTGTGAACATGACTGTGAAAAACAATAACATTCATCCAGAAGAACAAGTTGAAAATTACACTATATACCACAAATATTTGACAATTTTTTTCTGAAATAGGTGAAACTCTATTTTCATGGTATGCATTTGTAATTAAACTCTATTTTCATGGTGTGCATTTGTAAGTCATGTGTCACGACTGGTTATCGTACGATGTAGGACTGGACCCAAAAGCAGGCGGTGGCGGAGAAAGTTGATGAGAATGGTTTATTAAGTATTGCTCAGCGGATAGGCTATCCGAGGGGCGATGTTGGTCCATTGGAACGGGGAAGTTGAAGGAAGCGGAAGCACGGGCAGGAGGAATAGCTTGGCAGCGTGGCTGGAGCGGACAGTGAGGCGGGGGACACGGAAGGAGGACTGGAGACGGAGAAGAACACAAGGGGGGTAAGTATGATTGTGGGAAGTCGAGTAACTTACACGAAAGCTGGCCTGTGTACCGCGGATGAACATCAATACTCTGGCGCTGAATTCCTGGATCTGGCTGGCTAAAATGCAGGCAGTGATGAGTGCTGATTGGGAACAGGTGCGCAGGCGAGGGGGTGCTGAGAGAGGGAAAGGGGGTAGGGGGTAGGTGGTGGGTGGAGACGAAGGCGAGGCACAACGAGCCATGCAAGTTCCAAAAAAGCATGACATGTAGTTCTGATTCACCATTCAGTTTTAAGTTGTTTTGCGTGGTGCAAAAAACTGCTGAATTGAAACTTTAAATGGTATAATTCCCCAATTTCTTAAATTGAGAAGTTGTGCAATCTTAAAATAAGAAAAAAATATCTTGCTCTTCTGTTCTGGATTTTATGCAAACTTTGTTGCTTCTATTACCAATTCAATCTTAAAATTAGCGATCATTTCTTATGAAGAAAAAATTCAATATTTTTCTTTGCGGTAAAGTTACGAATGCAGAATTTGCTCATCAAGATTATTTTTTCTTTTTAGACTTGAAATAAGAAACATTTCCCATAAGTCATTTTTTAAAATGTTCTTATAACTCCCTTTTTTTGCAGTGTAGACTTTTCAGCAATCTTAAAAGTCACGGCGGATTTTAATTGGTTTGTAGTTTCCAGGGTCAGTTTTGACCAGATTTTAAAACTGGTATCACCATTACCTACTTCAATGCCAGAAGAAAATGCTGCTTGGTCCAAAGGGTGAAAGTTATGGACTGCCACTTACAGGTATCAGTTTAGAGTGGGAGACACACCGCTCTACAGGTAGTGACATGGCTATGTTGGTCATTTTCATATAAGTTTAATCAATGATGGTGAAGAAACCTGCCCAAGAAAAATTATAATTTCACATTTTTGGGTGTTTTATATGGGTAAGTGTCTCCCATGCTGAAAGAGCCAGTGTGTTATTTTCAAAAGGTTATGGATGTTTTAAAATGTTAGGCATTCATAGTAAATGCAGTCCTTAAGAGGGAAAATGATGGCGACCCATTGATACTTTATAACGGTAAAGTGAGTTGCATAATTTTACGTGTTGCCCTTCAAACTCTTGAGGATAGAGAGTTTGAAGTGGATAAATGGTCCTAACTACACATTACACTCGTCTTTATCCAATCATATTCCTGGTGAAGACAATAGTACACAATAGCAATTAGTTCCAACACTCACAAATTCCAACCCTGGCACTTCTGTAACATTACAGATACCGCTGGTGGATTGCAACAACATAATGAGACAGCTTGAGTGACAAAAGAAGCAGCATTTGGAAAAGACTGCCCCCCCCCCCCAAAAAAAAAAAACAAAAACAAAAAGGGAATAGAAGAAACTAAGATGCACTTGTGTTAGTTTTCATGGAAAAGGCATACTAAGCAATAGGAGACAAATGCTATAAATCTAAAAAGACACAAAAACGTAACAAATCATGAAACTTAATTTGGGATGCCTAACGGTAAAGACATTTTGGCATTAAAAGTTTGAAAAATATGACTTTATAATATTTTCTGAGAAACAATTTTGAGCTTTTGATGGATAACAACTGCACATGATTCAAGTCAAATTATTTGATTTTCAAAAGGAAATTCATTGGGCCACATCTTTACTGTTATTGATGAAATTATATGAAAATGGCCCATGTACTGTATTGTTTGCCATGTTTATAAAACACACGTTAGCAAGTGAACGCTTCAGCCGTCCACAGAAAAATGCAACGTGGGGACGAGACTTGTTGGTCGGGTGTGTGCTGTGTTGCGCATCTTCAGTACACTACATATTGAGAGAGAAAAAAACATGCCGATATTTTATCGTCTCGTGTGGGGTTTCTCCCATTTATGAAATAGGTTAGTCCCCGTAAAGTGAATTCCGAGCTTTGTTTCAAAATACATTATACTTGTTTGAAGATAGTTGCTGAAAACATATACAGAGACTGAGAACTATATATATGGTATAGGTAATGAATTGTGGAGCTATAGTGTTGAACTGGTTTTTTTTCATCATTTCACATCATTTTTTCATTATTTTGGTGAGCTTGATTAAAAGAACGCTCAGTGACGCAGTCGGCCGTCTGCATGGCTCGCCCATCCCCCACTATATACGAACTCGAGCTACTCGGTCATGTAATTACAGTAGAACAACTGGTCTGAAGTCACATTATGGTAATTGCCGTACCGTGGCTGAAGGTGGAACCCGGGCAGGCTTTCACCTGGGACCACCACCTACTTTTTTTGTGCCAGCTAGCTAGCCAAATCCCTCAGAAGCTCTTATCAGCTTCCATCCTAATGGCTCAGATGGAGGACTTTGCCACGTTGTGGACTAGTTCTGCTCCACTCTCTCCAGTCGCTGACGTTCACCCCCAGGGATGGGCTGCTTTTCGGACGCCTGCTTCGGTAGTAGCGTTGCCCTCTTCTTCTGTGTTGCTCCTCAGGCGCCTCGGAAGATTTTTACCTTCTCCACTGCGTCTGGCCATGCTCCCAGCAGGAACTTGTCTTCAATTCCGCCATGCAGGACATCATGCTGTCTCTGAATCCTGACTTCAGCATGCACATCGGCTCCTACGTGCTCGCTCCCCGTTACTGGGTTTGTTTGTTTTATATGTACTATAAAGTGAGTGTACAGAAAAGCATGATATAAATTAGATTTATAATAATAATTATTGGTATTATTTTCCCTACCAATGAGTGCAAGTTCGCTTGTGTGTGTGTTTTTTTTAACATTTATATGATTATAGTCCTCAGTTACTATTCAGTTTTAGGTACACTGTATCATGAGCATAATTTACTCGGAGGGTATGGGGGACATGTCCCCTGCACTTTTTTGTGCACTGTGGTTTTTTTACCTTCCAAAAAGAATTTAGATAAACAATGGTGAATAGACAAGCACTAGGACCACGTGGAAAACTCCTGCCCATAACAGCAGTGCAAATTTGGCAGGGTCGTTTAAAAACAATCTTCTCTGTGTTGTGTCAAAATTACAAGAAATATTTAATATATTCTGAACATTACATTAGAAAATGGAACATACCACAAAACATTAATATCATTTATGCAAGGATTTATTTACTGACCATATTTTGTATGGTTCATATACACATCTACAAGCTTAATAAACAAATCAATTGTCCCTTTACTGCTCTGGTGTAAAACAGTTTAATGCTAGAAAATATTGAATATTGATACAAGCAAATCAAAATACATTATTCATGCAATTGTACTTAATGACCGGACATATTGCGAGCATTTAATTATGTTTTCATGTCATGTTTGGCCTATACTATGCCGTATAGCTGATTTAGTTCTCTGACTCCACGTGTAGACTTATTGTAATGTTAATAAATATATTTTCATTACAAGTTATCAGCGCACAACAGTTGTAGAAGCATTAGGTTGGAATCCTGATCAAGACAACTTCATGGACGGTACTGCAACGATCCTCCAGGTTTTTTATAACAGTGTGCAACAATTCTTTGGATTCTCTCCCTCCCCACCGGGTCCTCCGCCAGCTGTAAAATGCACATCCTTTATGCTGTAAAATGAACAGTAAATACTATTGAGGTATTCCAGTTTTTAACCTGATGGTATATCCGATGACGGTTCTGCATTACTTCAACATTCCATGATTCATCCATCCATCCAGCCATTCATCCATTTTCCGTACCGCTTATCCTCACGAGGGTCACGGGTGTTCTGGAGCCTATCCCAGCTGACATCTGGGCGAGAGGCAGAGTACACCCTGAACTGATCGCCAGCCAATCGCAGGGCACATATAAACAAACAACCGTTCACACTCACATTCAGACCTACAGGCAATTTCACTTAACCTACCATGCATTTTTTTTGGAATGTGGGAGGACACCGGAGTACCCAGGGGAAACCCACGCAGGAACGTGGAGAACATGTAAAGTCCACACAGGCGAGGCCGGATTTGGACCCAGGTTTTCAGAACTGTGAGGCTAACCATTTGTTCACTGTGCCGGCCCCCATGATTAATAGTAAAAAAAAAAAAAAAAAAAAAAAAAAAAAAAAAAAAAAATGCTTCTCATCATCAGCGGCTATAATGCACCTGTTATCGCCTACTCTTCAAACTATATTTGTTTTGCCAATAAAGTGGGTAATTGAAAATAGGTTACTGAATGAGCGAAAAGGGGCAATAGATTCATTGAATTCAGCTGCAACCTCACACCAGATAACCTTATCATGCATTCCTAGTTGTGTATAAGATTTTATAAAATGTTCTGGCTCATACAATATACTATATATTATGTGAAGGGGACGAGATTAACCAATGAGTGAATTATGAATGACTTACCTCGTGGGAGGACATTTTCCCTGAAGTTTTGGCTCATGCTGATGTTGCCGGCTGGTCGATACTGCCCAACAACAAAAACCTTGTTGCCATCAGTGGCCATACCCACTCCCAGTTGGGTGCTTGCTTTCCACACAACCTGAGTAAAATGACCTGTAAGACGAAACACATGCAGGAATGATAAGGGTGTTGTTTTGTACTTAAGGCATTATGCCAAATCTTTAGGTACACCTTAACAATCTGGTAGCGTATAATACAAAAAAGGTGAGTCAAAAACCGCCTCTTTGACCATCATCATGCTCAGTCAGCAGTGTTTATTATTTTATAAACACATCAAACTTGCTTCTCATGTAAATTAAGGCAACAAATATACTAAAACAAGCTCTCGGTCTTTTGCAGGGCAGTTCTACATCACTACAAAATACAATCACAGTAAAGTACATATTGTTAAAAGTAATACTTAGATTAAGTATGGGCCTAAGGTTGTTTTGATGCAGCACTTCTCATTAGGCCATAGTGCAGTGGTTCTCAACTGTGACAGACATTTTCTATTGTTGCAAAGTCTTGACCCTCTTTTAGAGAAGTTAAGAACAATAAAGAACATTTTTAAGAAAAGCCTCAGAAAATACATGTGTTTTTAACTCCAGTGTATTTTCAAAAAACGTTTCTGATGTACCGCCAAAAGAATATTGCTCGGCATCGTGTCCGCTCGCCAGAGGCTGAGCTGCACTGTGTTTGTTTATCGAGTAAACTAGTGGCTAAGGCGTGAGGCAGCTAAACTTACTGTCACTTACTTTATATGTTCCATGTGGAAACTTGGTATTCCTCCGTACTGTTGCCGAAACCTCAAAATAAAAATACATATCATTTTTTTTACTAGCTGTCTGCGACCCACACAAAACGGGTCCCCGACCCACCATTTGAGAATCACTGCTGTAGTGCATCGAGTTTAGGCACGGGAGTTTAAATGACCCATCTGTATTTTGCACACATATTTGAAATGTACAGTACATGTCCAAAGAACAACATAATGTTGTAGAAGCATTTTCTTTACTCAATTTGTGTTATTTTACCTGTGTTGCTTTGAAATCCTGGGTTCCTCCAGTTGTATTGCTGGACTTCACCATACCATGAATCCACTGCTTCTTTCCCTAGACAAGACAAACTATCTCACAAGACAATTCCATGCAACATGTACAAATAAGGTAGGGAAATGAATAAACACATACAAAGAACCCAAGATTGTGTCACAATTTGCATTGTAGGTTAACATGAAACAACGATATTCACAAGAACAACATGTATTGAGTAAATGCTAAAATCTCATGTAAGACCTATTTATAGTGTTCAGAATTGGAAATACACCTGTTAGTTTAATGGGTACTGAGCTCCACTTGAAATAAATATTCTCTCCATCATTGCTGTCACTGTGCTGTGCAGCACCCAAAGTCAGCAAGCGATGCGCCCATTCGTGAGCCGCCGCATTCAGCTCATTGTTGAGAGTCATAGGTGGTGTGTTGTGCTGTGCTCTGTAGGCATTGTGAGTTTCCAGGAACTCCCGTTGAAAGCTTGCATCTGCTTATTAAATTATAAATTAGATTTCTGGTCTTCTGCGGAGGATGGCATGCTGCAGGAATTACTCCTGAAAAAGAAGTGCACTCACCTGCCATTGTGTCTGACGTTGCAAAGGGTGAAAAAAACATGAATACAGTTAAAAACCACACCACTCAACAACTGCTTTTTTCACATTCACAAAAATATTGAAGAAGGAATAGTATTAGTCATAATCTGGTGACGAGAGCGTGACACTTACATGTCAAACAGCAGAAAACACAAATTGCCCTAGAGAAATGACTAGTAAAGATCCACTTCCTTTGCTGTGTCAGCGTAGTCTGTCTTGATATTTATATGCTTGAGATGTGGAGGCGGAGACGGACACTGCACCCTTTGCTTGTTAGTACTTCTGGGGCATCATGCAGCAGCCTCGTGCGCATCATGTTCCGTTTCAGAGCTTCCTCTATTGTCACTCAATGCACGATGCCCCTGTATAACACAAATGAATATGGCCCCCCGAATGTAGATAATGTATACGCTATTCATTTTTCCTTAATGAAAGCGCAAAAGGCAGGGGATCAAAAGAAGGTGCAACCCCATTTTGGGTTCTTTGTTGAGCATTTGCATGTGATTGGGACAACAACAACCACAGACAAAAACAAGTTTTGCGGCTTTGTCTGGGTTCCACCCCTGTGAGGCTTTCACAAGTACAACCAAGTTCTCTGACCACAAAAGAGCTTCTGCTTTAAGTATGGCAAACAATATCGTGCAAACAGCCGACATTACTACAAAAGAAAAACCCAATTCTTCATGTTACTCCGGAGTAATAGTTGAGTGTTTTACGTGAGTTTAACAAGCGAAGACCTGAATGTAACATGCATACTGAACATTCCAAGGCACCTGCATCTCAATCACTCCTTTTAAAACATGCTATTACATTGTACTGAATGCTTGTACTGACAATATGCCTTTAGTACCTCATCCTAATATGGAAGACTGCCCCCAGGTATGAATAAATTATTTTAAAAATGTGATTATTAATTCTCTTCACATTTCTTCCTTCAATACCTCCATCCATGCATCTTCTATAATGCTTATCCTCACCTAATTTAATTGCAAGGAGTCTTATGTTATGTCAGTGCTGTGAGATGTTGAACAAGATTATAAAAAAATGCTCTTATGTGTTATCGTTTTCCATAAAACATATTGCAAGGTGTGGGGCATGGGGGAGTATCACAATCAATTATACATGTATAGTATATAAATTTAAATTCAAATGATCATTATTTTGCCTTGACAGTATGATTGTAAATCGAGTAAATGTATATGAGCATCTACAGTCATTGAACTTAACTTGCCATTTAATGCTTTTGTCAGCTTGTCAATGCAACTTAATAACCAAGATGTGACAATGGGTCCGCTTCTTACATATAATCAACCGCACACTGCACGTACGATTTAAGTAGATTAGCCATTTGAGAAGTCTAGTTAGCCCTCGGAACCTTTTTAAATTCAATGATTTGAAGTTCCAGTTTGCTGTTTGAGTTGAGTAAATTGTTTCGAAAGGGCGAGAAGGAGTGTTGATTTCCAGCACCACCAACTTGTTAGAATATTTTACATGCAGTAATTCTAGATCTGTATATGTTTCTGAACACCACTGAAACCAGACAAACACATTACGAGGATAGTTCCAACTGTCTGTTTTTCTAAGGTGCCATCTATGAGTATTAACTATATTGTACAGTACGGCCCTTCTTTTCAGAGCAATGATGGAACTTTTTTCTTTGGAACGTAATCATCCATCCACCCATACAGACCAGAGTACCCAGAGAAATAAATGCAATCATATTATTATTATTGTTCTTTTATTTTACTTCGAAGAGCAAGAAACAGCCAGACGCCTGGGATGAACTGCGTTGTCTTGACATGTCTCCAATGTATTTTGCAGTGTGTTTGGACTTGTGCCATAATTCTATCGCTGTAATTTAGCAAAAGTATAACACTGTGCTGCTCTGTCTTCTAAATCTTCCATTATTCATTATTTATGCCTATTACAGTTTTTCCCAGTCGTCTGGTACATTTCTCAGATCAGAATTGAAATTCTCAAAGCTACTTGTTTCAATCTTCACATCATTGTGTCAATTGTACACATCAATGTACTCATTGCTTTGAACAAGTTGAAAAATACTTGGGTACATCCATGCAAATGATTATGTACAATTCTCTGCTGTTTCTGACATTATCAATTGCTTATGCCATGTTGATCGGAATGCTTTATAGTGTTCTCTGTGGAATAGTCTCACCCCAGACAACATTGAGGCATGAGTTCATCACATTAAGTCTTTACCTGCAAAATGGTTGAACTTTCTCTTACAAAGGGAAATGTGTGAAGCAATAGATTAACTATTGATCAACCACTTT
The DNA here is from genome assembly GCF_024500275.1 of Phycodurus eques. NCBI lineage: Eukaryota > Metazoa > Chordata > Actinopteri > Syngnathiformes > Syngnathidae > Phycodurus > Phycodurus eques. The sequence continues at coordinate 30,788,585 of NC_084527.1, forward strand.
TCTGAAATAGCTCAAAGGCGCATCTCATGAACCATCAACTGGCTAGTACTGCAGCTGGAGCACAACAATGAATTGGACGGGGTCAACAGAGGAAGAGGAATTATATTGTTAGGTGAAGGAGTTGGGAGGCAAAACAGAGAAAGAAGCAGAAGACCGAGGACAAACGCATGTTCCTAATGAGATCCTGTAAAAGCTCCATGTCCATCCATCTATGTTTGGCTTTTTTTTCTGTCATCGGCTCTTACGTTGGTTTGAAGAGTAAAATAACCGCTAAAAACCATCAGTGCAAAAGTGCACCCAAGAGTTTACCTTATTAGTTGCCGCAATGTTGGCTCCGCGCGGTGTAGGCTGAGGCTCGGAGCACGTCAGATGCTACACATCATGAAAACCTCCTTTGCACAATATGATCTTATTCCAAATGTTGCACCGAAGCGACTGGTCAACAATTTTAACAAAGTTAAAAGACACTTTTGTTCGCCGCCGCCGTTGGGCACAAGCACGTCTTGTGTGCGTTCTTCATTGTTTTTTGCCGCTTCTTCGTTGGTTCTTGCCACTTCTTCTTTGGGGTCAGTGCACTAGGTATTGAAACTGGGAACTGAAATGTTTTAATTTGAACGATTCCAGGAGAACCGGAACGTTATTCCCGGTTACAATTGGTTCTCGAGTCTCGAAGCCTAACACTAATCGCAGTGAGCTCAAGTCTGTCAACAAATTACAGTGAAAGCATAATTGTGAATCTTGTCCAGTCTCTTGCAATCAATCCGCCACATACAATTAGGTTTAACTTACAATTTAAAATTATGTCATCAAAACCGTAGCCACAGTTTTCACCAGAACATTCTTCCAGAGTATATTGTTATATTGACAACATGACTAAGCAATTTGACTGTCTTATCTGCAGACAGATGCTGGTCTGACCTGGGAGGCCCAAACGTATTGTGAGGGTCTGCTGGGAACGTCTGGCAGAATCCCCTGTCAGAAGGAGGGATGTCGTAAACCAGAGGGGAGAATATTTCGAAGACCTCCTCAAATCCACCAACACGCCGGTGGCAAGGCTCCAGGGGTGGATAAGATTCGTCCAGAGTTCCTAAAGGCTCTGGATGTTGTGAGGCTGTCCTGGTTGACACGCCTCTGCAACATCGCTTGGACATCGGGGACAGTGCCTCTGGATTAGCAGACCGGGGTGGTGGTCCTCCTTTTTAAGAAGAAGCGTCTGCAGTGATGCAGACTTTGTATCGGTCCGTTGTCGTGAAGAAGGAGCTAAGCCAAAGGGCAAAGCGCTCACTTTACCAGTCGATCTACGTTCCTACCCTCACCTATGGTCACAAGCTGTGGGTTGTGACCGAAAGAACAATATCCCGGTTATAAGAGGCCGAAATGAGTTTCCTCCACTGGGCACTCCCTTAGAGATAGGATGAGACCCTCGATCCTCTGGGAGGGGTTCAGAGTAGAGCCGTTGCTCCTCCACATTGAGAAGAGCCAGATGAGGTGGCTTGGGCATCTGATTAGGATGCCTCCTGGACGCCTCCCTGGTGAGGTGTTCCGGGCACATCCGACCGGGAGGAGACCTCGGGGATGACCCAGGACACACTGGAGAGACTACGTCTCTCGGCTGCCCTGGGAACGCCTCGGGAGCCTCTCGGAAAAGCTGGATGAAGTGGCTGGGGAAAGGGAAGTCTGGGCCTCCCTGCTAAAGCTACTGCCCCCGTGACCCAACCTTGGATAAGTGGAAGAAAATGGATAGATATTTGGACCCTCTTTATTAGATAAAAATTAACAGCAGAGCTGAGTTCTTCAACCAGACATTTTTAGAACCATTAAAATAAAAATGACATGTCACAGAGTGACTGTCATGGGTGACATTTTTAAATGAAAGGGACAGAATTTTGCTGAAAATCTTATATCATCACTCAGTGAAAAAATAAAAAGTATCATTCGAAACTTCAATTTGATAAGTAAGTTTAAGTTTAAGTCGGCTTACCACCAAACTGGGCTTGTCACCAAGTTGACAATTAATTAACTTACTCACCTTAATTTCAAGATTTCTCTTTTTTGCAGTATGGCTGATGCAATTTGAATAGTTCTTTAAATTACCCAGATAATTTAGTCTGTGTCCAAATTTTAATTTTATTTCCTCAAAAACATTTTTGGTTTACATGTTACAATATAACCGACTGGTTAGCACATCTGCCTCACACTTCTGAGGACCGCGGTTCAACCCCGCCTGTGTGTAGTTTGCATGTTCTCCCCGTGCCTGCGTGGGTTTTCTCCGGGCGCTCCGGTTTCCTCCCACATCCCAAAAACGTGCATGGTAGGTTAATTGAAGACTCTAAATTGCTCGTAGGTGTGAATGTGAGTGCGAATGGTTGTTTGTTTATATGTGAACAGCCAATCGCCGGCAACCAGTTCAGGGTGTACCCCGCCTCCTGCCCGATGATAGCTGGGATAGGCTCCAGCACTCCCGCAACCCTTGTGAGGATAAGCGGCTCAGAAAATGGATGGATGGATGTTGCATTAAGTCACTGATGGTGTAGTGGTATACTCGCCTGACTTTGGTGCAGGCAGTGTGGGTTCGGTTCCCACTCAGTGACGGTGTGAATGTGAGTGCGAATGGTTGTCCGTGCCTATATGTGCCCTGCGACTGACTGGCGACCAGTTCAGGGTGTAGTCCGCCTTTCACCCGAAGTCAGCTGGGATAGGCTCCAGCACGTCCGTCACCCTTGTGAGGATAAAGCGGATAAGGCTAGAAGCTAAGGGGCAGGGTTCAAATTATTTTACGATAGTGTGGGTATGGGAAGAGAACTGGAGAAGGGGTTATTTTAAAAGAAGAATTACCTAAGAATGTCTTGGAAGTGTAAAGAGTGTCAGATCGAGTGATGAGGCTGAAACGTGAAATTCAGGGTGTTATGTATATGTAATTAGTAGCTATGCTCCACAGGTAGGATGGGACCTAGAGATGAAAGAGAATTTCTCGAAGGTGATAGACAAAGTAGTTCTGCGCACCCAGAAAGGTAGTTGCGATTCGTGCAGATTGTAATGGACATGTTGGTGAAGGAAACAGAGTTGAAGAAGAAGTGATCAGAATCAGAATTATCTTTATTTTATATTTCAAAAACACACAAGGAATTTGTTTCCGGTAATTGGAGCCGCTCCAGTATGACAACAGACAGTCGTGAATTCTGAGGAATGAAGGAAAAGTGTGCTGGTGCCCAATTTTAAGATCAAGGGCTGTGGGAACTATAGAGGAATAAAGTTGATGAGCCGCACAATGAAGTTATCGAAAAGTGTAGTGGAGGATAGACTCAGGACAGAAGTGAGTATTTGCAAGCAACAGTATGGTTTCATGCCTAGAAAGAGTACCACAGATGCATAATTTGTCTTGGGGGTGTTGAAGGAGAAGTACAGAGAAGGTCAGAAGGAGCTACATTGCGTCTTTGTAGATCTAGAGACAGAGTGACAGAGTACCCAGAGAGGAACTTTGGTACTGCATGCGGAAGTCTGGAGTGGCAGAGATGCATGTGAGAATAGTACAGGACATGTATGAGGGGAGCAGAACAGTGGTGAGGTGTGCAGAGCTGGAGGTGGCGGAAATGAAGATGTTGGGGTTCGCTCTCGGATTGACCAGGTTGGATAAAATTAGAAATGAGCTCATCAGAGGGACAGCCAAGGTTCGATGTTTTGGAGGCAAAATTAGAGAGAGCAGACCTCAATGGTTTGGACACATCCAAAGAAGAGATAGTGAGTATATTGGTAGAAGGATGATGAGGATGGAGCTGCCAGGTAAGAGAGCGAGAGGAAAGAGAGAATTGATGGATTGGTTTGGGACAGCAAACGCTAATGATGGGGTATAGCTGGACTGGCAATAACTGTACACGCTACTTAACCAGTGTGGCATCATACAAGTACGACAGCATGTAACTTGCTTATAAGCCAAACAAAGAGGAGAAACACAACATTATGCTCAATGACATTTCAAGCTCCTGGCCTGCAGGCTACTTCTGGCCCGCAGGATCAATTTGAAGTCTGCATGACGAGTACAAAAAGTGAAAGTGACTGGCAAACGACAAGGACAAAAAGAACACCGCCGGACCTCTCATTTGGCAGTGACGTATCCATGAATACTTTTCAGAGTCTTATGGGCTGAGTTTTCATTCACGTTATCTACGTTACGTTAGTGTTTATTCAAAGTTTTGACAATGATGAAAATGTTCCTCATGGTTGTTATAGCTCAATTCTGACTGCCCAAACTGTTTTTGGTGTCGAAAATCACACGTTTATAGGATGTGGACACAATAGAAAACTACTGTATATGGATGTGATTCACTGTTATTATTCTTGTTTTCTGTAATGTTTGAAGGAAACCTGACGATGCGCTCACGCTCAGTGTGACCCGGAAAATGAGATAGCTCGAGCATTGTTCGTTGTTTACAAACTCAAAATCACTGTATGATCGCAATTGGTGTTGGTGATCATATGCTAAATTACTTTGGATATTGACTATTTTCGGTATTTTGGTGAAAATATCAATGACTGTCTCAAGCAACAGCCGCCGCCGACATCCCCATTAGCTTGTGCCGTAGCAGTTTGCTTATCCTCCATCCACTTAAAATCAACAGCACAAATAATAGATTAGTACAGCACATATTACATCAATACATTAGTTACCCGATTCATTGATACAGTAGTTACTCAGTATGCAAGTAAATGCTACAGAGTCGAACAAGTAAACAACATGAACACAAAAGACACCAGTTAATAATTTGATAAGACATGAAATCAAAGAATGTTAAAAAAAAAAAAAAGAATTTTAATCCTTAAGCAACACCTCTCAGATCAAAAGAGAATCAAGAGGATATAATTCAACCAAATAGCAGCCATTTCTAACTCGCAACCCGGGGACCACATCCGGGTAACAGCTGCCCAAAGACCTCTATAAGAGGATTAAAAGGGGTTACCTACTGTAAAAGATCTGGCGCAAAATCAATCAAAACGAGTGACAATACAGACATACAAGACAATCAAAATCAACCGATCATGCTAGGTTCAAAGACAAAGAATAAAACAAATGTTTTCAAATGAAATTTAAAAACATTTATTGAGGGAATCTGTCTGATGTAAGGTGGCAGTTAATTACACAGTTTTGGAGATGTGATAACCTGAGCTTGCAGCAGGTCCTCGGGTCAACTGGAGGAATGTGGTCTGCTTACAGGGAAAACACAAGTGTATTCTTGGAGCAATGTCTGCAACATAGAGATGTACAATACCATTTGAAAATTATAAACAAAAGGATTTTAAAGCCAATGAAGGCAAGTCAGGACTGGAGTAGTGTGCTATCATTCACAGGTACCAGCATTTTAACTGATTGTCACAGGTTCTTCTAAAGAGAATGGGGGTATTTTACCTTGACCCGAACAATTGAGAAGTCTTTATAAACTTAGTCTTCAATTAACCCAACATGCACGTTTTTAGAACGTGGGAGGAAGCCAGGGTACTCAGAGAAAGCCCATGAAAGGATGGTGTCACGACTGAAAACGCAATGACTTGAACCCCAACGCAAACTGTACAAACCGAACACGTTGAACAGAATTTATTTAACAAAAGAGTGAGAAAGTGCAAGTAACACAAACTGCTGTGACAAAAGGTCTACGTGTTAAACAAAAGTAACCAGACGGACAAATTAAAAGAGGTGGACGGAGTGCCACAGGAGGAAGTCGTGGAGCGAGAGGAAAAACAAAAACTCAAAAACCTACACAGGGCTGAGTAAGAACGCAAAAACAGAAAACACAGTAGTACATAGGAAATTCAAAAGACGAGAGGTACTACTGGCTGAATAACAAGCAACACTTAAAATGCACGAGGTAGTAACAAAGTGGGCAACTGATGATGGCGACGAGCAATGAACAATAACTCGGCAACTTCCTCCTGCTTCCCCTGCCTCTAAATACCCCACTGATAATGATGGCTGGTCGGTGCGACCAGAGGACTCCGCCCACCAATCATCTCCACGAAACTGCAGCACAAAGAAAAAACAACCAGCAGAGGGCAAAACAAAGGAAGATATGACACATGGGGAGAATGTGAAAATTCCACACAGGAAGGCCAAAACCAAGATTTGAACCCAGAACCTCAGAACTCAGAAGCAGACATGTACCACCGTGCAAACGCACTATCACATAACAATTATATTTAAATAGTTGTTAATATACCTTTATTTTAAAGTACCTCAAAGTATAGGACATTTATTTTCTAGGCTGTCTGAAAAGCATTTGAAATTTGCTTCAATAAAATCAACAATCCACATTGAAGGACATGTTTTATAATCCGACAGTCCCTGTACAATGTTACATGATGGAGGAAAAACTCTGGTTAGATTGGAGGCTCTCACTGATTTTGTATGTTCAGCCAGTGAATTTGTTTCTCGCATGCATTGCTCGAAACTATTTGGTGTCGGCAAACTGGCGGAAACCTGCAGGTTTCTGCCAGTCTGCAGACCACAAATAGTTATTAGGAATACACTACTAATCTCTGTTATTGCCCTCAGGCAAAATTGTACTTTTTTGATACTTGAGTTGATGTTTTACTGCATGTGTCTGAAATCCTTTCAAAAGATACCTTTGCTCACAAACCAAAACATTTTCAAACTAGGTAATGTTTCCCACTGAAATGAATGAAAATTGCAATTAATCCGTTCCAGCCGCAGAACGTTATATTTACCTTATTTTGATCGATGCGTGGTTAAACGTACATCTTGTGCAACATACAGTCGAAATAGGTGAAAACACAATTTATGATTATGAAATAACAGTGGGTTCGCTAGCAAATCACTGTGGAGTGTCTTAGCCTTTTCAGGTACAGTAATGTTTATGTTCACAGTGGTTACTGCTAGCCCTAAATGGCCACCACCTCCCACAATGCAACTTGCATTGTGGGATGTGGCGCCCATTTTAGGCAAAAAACAAAAAGCCAATGATGTTCATGCAGCATGATAAAAAGCACATAGTTCTGAGCCTTCCGCAGCCATGCCAAGACTGTTTGTAAACCGAAAAATAGCAGGTTACCCAAGGCCATTTTTCTTTTAAGAATTGTTCATAAACCGAATTCTTCATAATCCGGGTCATTTATAAACCAAGGTTCCCCTGGAGTAAAGTCTCTTTCTGAAAATGTGTCTGTGAGTGAGCCAATACATTAGCTTCACTTTTCCATATTGTAACAGTGGTGCTAATTTGCAATAATAAGAATAAAAACCAGAGGCACTTTCTCGCGAGTCGGACGACACGGAAGCACGATGATGTCAAAGCCAAGAGGTACTCATAGTAATGAAATCCATATTTGCCATTGGTCTAGCAATATGTGGGGCGGAATGGGGGCTGGCTCACTTCCATGAAACTTGGAATCTCCTTCTCAAACTGGCAAATTTCAGCAAGACAAAAAAACAGGGTGTGTCTAGAAGACTGTAAATCTTGATGTAAAAAAGAAACAAAAACAAAAATATTTCTGAGGTCATGAGGTGCAAGGTGGTCTGGTCTGTATAATTTCGAGTAATTTTGGGTCAATTCTAATTCAAAAAGTTAAATATGAATGCAAAGTATATTTTTGTTTATTTTTGTAATGGGGATGTTGAAAATTGAAGCCAGTACTTGTGATTCTCATTACTTGTAGCATCCTAGATAAATTATCAACAAAAGAAATCTAAACATTACAAAAAATAAAAAATAAAAATTGAAATACAAAAATAAATGTCTGTTATTTCTTTGTTGTTCATGCCAAATGTGTAACTAGGAGATAATTCAAGTGTATGATGTGTAAGCTTTTATTCATGTGCTGCAAGGTCACAAAATGCTGTCCTTTCATCCAATTTACATAACATATTCCTTTTATTTTGCTTCACCACAATATTAACTCATATTTGCATTGTCACTGTCCAATGATTTTTTTCTTTTTCTTTTTTTTATTGAGCTGCAAAAAAGAACAAACATACTTTTTGGATTTCAGATAAGTAAAAATAACTATTTGGTTCTCGGTCTATCCATCCATCCATGTTCTTCCGCTAATCTGGGGTCAGTTCAAAGGGTCAGCAGCTGCTTGAGCAGGGAAGGCCAAACGTTCGGCGGGTTCGGTGCGAACTCCTGCCGGTGGGACTTGCTCGGAACACCCCACCGAGGGAGGCGTCCGGAAGACATGCCAAGCTGATGCTTGAGCCACCTCATGTGGCTCCTCTCGATCACACCATTTGCAAACTCAGCTACTTGCACATTTTTCTGTGCAACTTCAGTGAAAAACTTACCTACAGTATTTGCAACTCAAACGCCCTAATGTAGCTTGCTTTGGCCACCAGCTAATAGCTGGCTGGCTTGATGGCGAACAACAGCGTGATGGAAAATTCCAGTAGTGGTCAGACAGGCAAGCAACGCTCCTTGTGGGGTTGATGATGGAGAATGCTGGGTGGGAAACTTTTTAAAACGATGCAGACAAAGTTCTGGTTTGCAATTGGCTGTGGTGGAAGTTACTGATCACCTGGTAAATGCTCGAGGTAAGGTACATTAAGTGCCGAACTAAAGATGAAGTGTTGTTTGTGATATACGGTATGTATTTAAAAATGAGAGCATTTCTGTGTCACTGAGGCAAAATGTCATACAATGGCAAATAGAAAAGTAGACATTTTTCTGGTGTGAAAGTGTGAAGCCACGACAGTGTCCTTGCACTTCCGTTGTATTTTTATTTTTTATTTTTTTAATCTCATCATCTGTAAGCCATTTATTTTTAGGGGTAATGTAAGTTAAGCTTGAAACGATATGAACGTGTTTTGGGGTCATAGTTTGGGGTATATATAGGGTTTACTTTAAATGAATAATATAGGCAATGATAAACAGTTGTTTGGGCGGGCGACCATTACTGGCAAGTTTTCACCATTCACATCAGAGCTTGGTGTCGAACCCCCGTGAATCGTGAAGGTTCACTGTATAGTATTAAGTGAAGGAATATTAATAACCCTCCACAACCATTGTCATCTGCTTGGTTTGAATGCAATTAGTTATGGTTATATTCCATCGAGCTGCAGCCGAATTTGATAAACCACTCTTGCTACAAGTTAAAAGCACTTTGTGCTATCAGAAGTATCAATAATCAAAGTGGACCATGGGAATGACGGAATGGAATCAAAATGTAGTCTTTTACAGAGTGAATATATGTTGAATTTTGGACAGTACTCTTCATATGATTCGATGACCAATTACTGTACTGGAGAGGAGAAATACAGTCTCTGGTTTATAATAGCAACTTTCAATGGACCCAGGGACTCTTCGACTAATCTCTTCGGGCTATATTCTCCCGTATGCCTGAATCACAAAAGGCGCGCACCTCCGCGCTTTTCCCACTGCCTCCATTGTGCATTGTTGTAGCAATGTTGCCACCTGCTGGTGACATTGGCAAGTTACAGCATTGGTGTGAATGGCACATTCCACGACGGCGCCCTCTAGTGGTAGATTTGAGCCAGTGCCAAAGATAGTGTTCATCAGCTGGTCTGAGGACACGTGAATGGTGTCCTGGAAGGAGGAGTCATTTGGAACCTTTGTTTGACTCGTGTGGATCAACAGTGAAATCAAGACAACACCTGAACCAGAAGCACACACAAAGCAACTGTGTGGCATCTCAGCCATCTTGGTCCTAAAATACAGCAAATAAAGTTATCGTCTGTAATTTAATCTGTCACCTCTTTGCTGCTAAACATAATGTGATATGTCAAGGTAACTGCAGTTTGTAGTTAATTAATACGTGTGTTGTTCGTACTACCACAGTTAGTGTTAACATGCGTGTTATGAATAGTTGAAGAAATCATAATAGCATTGTAAGAGTCTGTCCCAACAGACTGCTGATATCATATATCTCTAGAACCATAGTGTACACAGCAGCTACCTGCAGTTATTCAGACAATCAATCTGACTGATAAACTGCATTTGGGTTTACGTTATCTCGCAAAAGCACGCAAGTATCTAAATACAATTGGTTTGTATTGTAGGTATTTGGGAGAAGTAATGTAAGAAATAAAAGAGCATATGTATGTATAATATAATTGCTCCACCAAAACAGCAAAACATCTTTCTGTCTGGTCTGCCTTCTGTCCCCTGCTGTGAATTCTCTGTCGTAATGTCAGAGTTAAGCTGGCAGGCAGACACAATCTAAAAGGCTCAATGGAATGCACTGTTTTACTATTAGATTTACTCTTCAAATTTTACTTGGGGAAGTTTGCTTTGATCCCTTGTGGCTCAGTCCAAATCCCTTTCATTACTTGAGCATTTGAGTGGGCATCCTTCAGGCCAAGTTTTGAAGTGTTTTGACGGAGGCGATGAAGGGTTAACGGGGGATGTTTTTAAAAGTCGTGGGGGCCTCTTGGGGGCACTGCTGGGGCTTGCTGTCTCTCCGGCTTATTAACCCTTCATCAAGATTATACTGAACAGGAGGCCAGGGCACAGGACAACAGATTGAGCTCTGACAATCTCTTTAAACATACAGAGAGAGAGAAACTATGACTGGAGAAGAGCGCAGATGCTTGCCTGAAGTACAGCCGGGCTCAGGTGGAGCTTTAGCTGTACATGTCCCTCCTGTATTGTAAACATGAACAACAGCAATGTATGTTGCTCACTTTGTTCAAGACATCAGTGGAGCACCTTATTCAGCAGAGACAGAAAAAAGCGGAAACCCTCATGTAGACAGACACAGACACACGGTCAGTAGAAAGGTCCTAGTTAGCTTCTTCTAAATCACTTTATTGCGCTAATCAGGTATTAGAGACAGCCAGGGCAATTAGTAAAGTCAAAAAGAGATTTGTTTCGGAGAGCCACAACAAGGCAACGTCATTTTGAATGAGAAACCCCATGGATCACGTATCTTGTGCTGCTTCTCTTTAAGATGCTTGAACAGGCCAGAATCCTCTTACCGGGACTGCGACTATCCACACTAATTCCCCCATGGAGGAGGTGAACTGCAGTACTGTAAGTCATGGCATTCTCTTATCATGGCTTCAGCTGCCAAGTTACTGCTTTAGCAGAGATTTGCACAGGATGTCTCAGTTTCGTTTCGGGCTGTTGATTTTTAGCTTTCGTTTGGACTGATGTGCTGGAGTTAACATTTTCGTGACTGACATTTTTTCAGCCTTGTCCTGCTTCTCTTTGTCGACCCTGTTTTCTCTCTATGATCCATCATGTTGTACACACCTGACCTGTGCCTGTGTTGTCTTTTCTGAGTTGATGTTTGTCGATCATCCCCGTTTTCATTTCTTGCCCGTCTGATAGGATTGTTCTTGACTATTTGCTCTGTGTTATTGAGTTTCTGGCTACCTCTACCTTGCCTGTGTTAAAAAACACTTGATTGCCACATATACCGTAATTTCTCGTCTATAATGCACAATTTCCTCCTCCCCCCCCAAAAAAATTGTCAAAAGTCAATAGTGCGCATTATACATAGCTACAGGGGAAAATGGAAAAAACTTTCACATTTTATAAATGTATGCCGCCATTTAGTGGTTATGAAAAAGCTGTACACTTTCATTCCAAAATGCCCTCGCCACCCAGAGGTTATGAGAAAGGTGTACACTTTCATTCTAATATGACAAGGGTACGTATGACTGCATATATGTACCGTTGTGCTCATAAGTTTACATACCCTGGCAGAATTTGTGAAATATATATATATTTTTAAATATGACTGACTAAACAACTTATTCTTTTCCTTTCGGCTTGTTTGTCCCTTTAGGGGTCGCCACAGCGCGTCATCCTTTTCCATGTAAGCCTATCTCCTCCAGCCTCCTCTCTGACCTCATGTCTTCCCTCACGAACTCCATCAACCTTCTCTTTGGTCTTCCTCTAGCTCTCTTGCCCGGCAGCTCCATCCTCATCATCCTTCTACCAAGATACTCACTATTTCTCCTCTGGAAGTGTCCAAACCATCGAAGTCTGCTCTCTCTAACTTTGTCTCCAAAACATCGAACCTTAGGTGTCCCTCTAATGAGCTCATTTCTAATTTTATCCAACCTTGTCACTCCGAGAGCGAACCTCAACATCTTCATTTCCGCCACCTCCAGCTCTGCACACCTCACCACTGTTCTGCTCCCCTCATACATGTCCTGTACTATTCTCACATGCATCTCTGCCACTCCAGACTTCCGCATGCAGTACCAAAGTTCCTCTCTGGGTACTCTGTCACTCTGTCTCTAGATCTACAAAGACGCAATGTAGCTCCTTCTGACCTTCTCTGTACTTCTCCTTCACAGTGGCTCTTCAGTGCCACTGTCTCTAATCCGTACATCATGGCTGGCCTCACTACTGTTTTATAAACTTTGCCCTTCATCCTAGAAGAGACTTTTCTGTCACATAACACACCTGACACCTTCCCCCACCCGTTCCAACCTGCATGGACCAGTTTCTTCACTTCCTGACCACAGTCACCATTGCTCTGGACGGTTGACCCCAAGTATTTAAAGTCCTCCACCCTTGCTATCGCTTCTCCCTGTAGCCTCACTCTTTCCCCACCACCCCTCTCATTCATGCACATATATTCTGTCTTACTTCGGCTAATCTTCATTCCTCTGCTTTCCGGTGCATGCCTCCATCTTTCTAACTGTTACTCCACCTGCTCCTTGCTTTCACTGCAGATCACAATGTCATCTGCAAACATCATGGTCTACGGGGATTCCAGTCAAACCTCATCTGTCAGCCTATCCAACACCACTGCAAACAGGAAGGGGCTCCCTGTCCCACCTCCACCTTAAATTCATCTGTCACACCGACAGCACACCTCACCACTGTTCTGCTGGCCTCGTACATGTCCTGTATTATTTTAACATACTTCTCTGCCACTCCAGACTTCCGCATGCAGTACCACAGTTCCTCTCTGGGTACTCTGTCATTGGCTTTCTCTAGATCTACAAAGACACAATGTAGCGCCTTCTGACCTTCTCTGAACTTTTCCATCAACATCCTCAAGGGAAATAATGCATCGGTGGTACTCTTTCTAGGCATGAAACCATACCGTTGCTCGCAATTACTCACTTGTGTCCTGAGTCTAGCCTCCACTACTCTTTCCCATAACTTCATTGTGTGGCTCATAAACTTTATTCATCTATAGTTCCCACAGCTCTGCACATCACCCTTGTTCTTCAAAATGGCAGCACACTCTTCCTCCATTCCTCAGGCATCTTCTCACGTGCCAGAATTCTGTTGAACAAGCTGGTCAAAAACTCCACAGCCACCTCTCCTAGATGCTTCCATACCTTCACAGGAATGTCATCAGGACCCACTGCCTTTTCATTTTCCATCCTCTTTAATGCCTTTCTAACTTCCCCCTTACTAATCATTGCCACTTCCTGGCCCACCACACTTGCCTCTTCTACTCTCCCCTTTCTCTCATTTTCCTCATTTATCAACTCCTCAAACTATTATTTCCATCTATCTAGAACACTACTGGCACCAGTCAACATATCTCCATCTCTATCCTTAATCACTCTAACCTGCTGCAGATCCTTCCCATCTCTATCCCTCTGTCTGGCCAACCTGTATAGATCATTTTCTCCTTCTTTAGTGTCCAACCTGGGCATACATATGCCTCTTGCTTGCCTTTGCCACCTCTACCTTTGCCCTATGTCACATCTCAATGTATTCCTTTCGCCTCTCCTCAGTCCTCTCGGTGTCCCTCTTCCCAAGTCTCCTTCTCTCCTTTCCTGCCAGAAGATACACCAAGTACTCTCCTGCCTGCCTCTCTGACCACCTTGACTGTAGTGCTCCAGTCTACTGGAAGCTCCTACTGTCCACCAAGAGCCTGTCTCACCTCTTCCCGAAAAGATGCACAACACTCGTCCTGTCTCAGCTTCCACCACTTCCTTTGTCTTCATAATCTTCCTGCCCACCACCAGAGTCATCTTACACACCACCATCCTATGCTGTCTAGCCACACTCTCCCCTACCACTACCTTACAGTCGGTAACCTCCTTCAGATTACATCATCTTCACAAGATGTAATCCACCTGCGTGCTTCTACCGCCGCTCTTTTAGGTCACCCTATGGTCCTGCCTCTTCTGGAAAAAAATATTCACTACAGCCATTTGCATCCTTTTTTCAAAGTCTACCACCATCTGTCCCTCCAAGTTCCTTTCCTGGATGCGGTACTTACCCATCACTTCTTCATCACCCTTATTTCCTTCACCAACATTTCCATTACAATCTGCACCAATCATGACTCTCTCTCTGTCTGGGATGCTCAGAACTACTTCATCTAGCTCCTTCCAGAATCTCTCTTTCACCTCTAGGTCACATCCTACCTGTGGGGCATAGCCACTAATCATATTATACATAACACCCTCAATTTCAAGTTTGAGCCTCATCACTCGATCTGATACACTTTTCACCTCCAAGACATTCTTAGCCACCTCTTCTTTTAAAATAACCCCGACTCCATTTCTCTTCCCATCTACACCATGGTAAAATAATTTAAACCCTTCCCCTAAACTTTTAGCCTTACTGCCTTTCCACCCGGTCTCCTGGACACACAATATATCAACCTTTCTCCTAATCATCATGTCAACCAACTCCCGAGATTTTCCTGTCATAGTCCCAACATCCAAAGTCCCCACATTCAGTTCTAGGCTCTGTGCTTCCCTCTTCTCTTTCTGCCGAAGAACCCGCTTTCCACCTCTTCTTCTTTGACTTCGACCCACAGTAGCTGAATTTCCACCGGCGCCCTGCAGGTTGACGGCACTGGTGGCGGACGTTGTTAACCCGAGCCACGACCGATCTGGTATGGAATTCCTTAGATTAATGTTCATATTTGTTGGGCATAGTTTTAAGCCGGATGCCCTTCCTGACGCAACCCTCTGCATTTATCCGGGCTCAGTACCGGTCTACAGTTTGCACTGGCTTGTGCCCCCCATAGGGCCGCAATTAAATACTTTGGCAGCGGTGACTGAACAACAACCATCATTAACTTCTTTATGGTTATGTTTTGTTTAATGATAATGCTTTACTAAAATGCTTGACCGTTTAATTTGAATCTCATTAAAATAAAATTAAATGTGGTTTGCCTGGTTCCTTCATGTTTTCTTGAAACAATTGTACCCATATTACAAATTCTGCCTGGGTAATCAAACATATTGTTGAGCACAACTGTATGTTTTCTAATTTAATCAATAAAAATAGGGCTGTGAATTTCAAAATAAGAGCAAGTAAATAAAAAAAAGTATTACGTGTTTAAATAAAGTGCTTAACTTCAGAATTCCATCCATCCATCCAGTTTCTGAGCCGCTTCTCCTCACTTGGGTCGCGGGCGTGCTGGAGCCTATCCCAGCTATCATCGGGCAGGAGGCGGGGTACACCCTGAACTGGTTGCCCGCCAATCGCATGGCACATACAAACAAACAACCATTCACACTCACATTCACACCTACGGGCAATTTAGAGCCATCAATTAACCTACCGTGCATGTTTTTGGGATGTGGGAGGAAACCGGAGTGCCATGAGAAAACCCACGCAGGCACGGGGAGAACATGCAAACTCCACACAGGCAGGGCCGGGGATTTAAGATGCTCTCACCAGTCGCCCACTGTGCCGCAACTTCAGAATTATTCTTGAAAAAAACTAACCAAATACAAATGCATTATACATAGGCAGAAGGGGTTTCCAGAATTTTTAAGGCAACTTTGGGGTTGCGTATTATACATGGGTGCGCATTATACACGAGAAATTATGGTAGTAGTGTGACCCAGGGAGATGGTTTGCTTGGCTATATGCCCTGTATAGGCAACACTGCAGTAAAAAATAATGGCATATTGTATGATCATGTAAATCCTCAAGTAGTTTACACTAATATTTTCTGCAACAAACATTAAAAATTCCATTACATGTCATTCGGAATAGGCAAGCTTTCATGGTTTACATAAAACATTAGTTATTCGTGAGCAAAATGCAATTGTTTGGAACAGATTATCATAAAACTATTCAGTAAAGTATTTCTTATTAAATGCAGCTTACAAAATATAGGGGTCATGTTGCATGTATGCAGTGATTGCGAAAATATACTGTGATATAAAATTTTCAGCCTTCACTGGCAACGTCTTTTTACTACTGTAATGCTGGGTGTAATCATGACATATTGTTACAGTTGCATGCATCTAATCCACAAAATCTGTGATGGGTAGTTGAACAAATGTAACTGATGTGCACACAAAGTGTTTAGGATTTGGGCATTGTCTGAAGCATCTGCATATTTAAAGATTTCTTCTCAGTGCCCCACACAAACCTCAACATATCCTGTTTAATCTTTCTTAAGAACTCTCAAATGCATCTCTCTGTTCAAAGTTACAATCAATACAGTTTCAGCATTTCAGATACTAAATTTGAACTAATATATGTTCCAAGATTATTCAGGTCATGGTCAATATTTTCAAGTCAGCATTTGCAACTTCCAGCCAAACATCAATCCATCTTTGTAGCTGCTTATCCTGTTCAGGGTCACAGGGAGTATTATTATTATTATAATTATCATTATTACTATTATTATTATTATATTGTTATTGCTATGTTTACTTAGAATGTGTTCACCATTTGAGCACTGGAAGCATTCTATGCTGGTATTTTAATTTTTTTTTTCAAGGAGGTTGAGTGGGGAAGTTTAGGGGTCACAAGGCAATTGGAGCTCTTTTGAAAAGTCATTGTTGCTGAAGGGCCAGACAGGAATGAATGTGAAGATGTGTAAGGGAGGGAAGAGTGTGTGTGCGTGTGTTTGTGTGAATGTGGGGGAGAGATTAGTAAAAGAAAGGAAATGTTGGGATGGAGCACCCAACAACAACTCTCTTTTCAAAATACTTAAAAAAGGAAAGTCATGAATCAAAAGTATAAGTTAGGGAGTGCTGGCTAGGATGTTTCCTGAAGACTAGACAGATTTGGTAGTCATCCCGTGCTTAAAATCACTGTTATTTTCTAAAACCCATAAAACACATTAGCCTAATAATAAACGTTAAATTCAGCCATGTTAAAATCATTTTCATCATATGTTCATAGATACAGTAGTCAGAATAATCAACTTCACTAAAAGTTGGGACTGCCAACAGGCACAATTCAGTGGGCAATAACAGACTGCCATAAAACCCAATTACCATTCAATGGATGGATTAGCGTTGGCTGCCCATTAGCAGCCAGTTGCTATACTTCACACAACTTGTAAAAGACCTCCAATGAAGTGCACTGCATGACTGGACACTGAAAAAGCTGTTATTTGGTACCGTATATTGCAGTGTTTCTCAACCTTTTTGGAGCCAAGGTGCACATTTTACATTAGAAAACTTCACAGAACATCACCATCACCAACATCACCAAAAAACAAAAAAAACCAAAAAAAAACCAAAAAAGGGCGTTTAATGGTTCTGCCTGTCACTATACATCACTATACACTATAATCTTTCACCAACTAAAACACGAGATTGGGGGCATCCGCGGGGTGGCCGCACCCGTTGGCGGGGTGGCCACACCCGCCGGTGGAGTTGGCCGATTTTCTGTCTGGGGTGCCCACGGCCACCCCTGGCCACCATGTAGGCCAGGGGTGGCCGTGGGCACTTTTGCACATATCCCTTGAGGCCCAACATGAATTAACATCCTTCCATCCAGCCATTTTCTGAGCCGCTTCTCCTCACGAGGGTCGCGGGCGTGCTGGAGCCTATCCCAGCTAACATCGGGCAGGAGGCGGGGTCCCTGAACTGGTTGCCAGCCAATCGCAGGGCACATACAAACAGACAAACAATTTGCATTCACATTCACATTCACACCTACGGGCAATTTAGAGTCTCCAATTCATGCATGTTTTTGCGATGTGGGAGGAAACCGGAGTGCCCAGAGAAAACCCACGCAGACACGGGGAGAACATGTAAACTCCACACAGGCGGGGCTGGGGCTTGAACCCCGGTCCTCAGAACTGTGAGGCTGACGCTGTAACCAGTCATCCACCGTGCCGCCATGAATTAACATTACGGGTCCATGTCTGTGTAGATTCTCAGTCATCCAGGTCATGGTAATCTACAAAATTCAATCAAGACAACTGGACTGTTCTTGTTTGTTCAAGACGCTTCACGTTTAATCTAAAAGGCTTCTTCACTCCTAAAATTTTAAGTGTGGGGCGTCTACCTATTTATGGTTTATGGGTCCATGTACGTTGTTAACATATCATTTGATACATATCGCATTATAAAATATTCCAAGTTCAGATTGTTCAGAGTGAACCAAGCCAAATTCTTGATAATTCTTTCTCAAATGCGGTATTACTGATTTACAAGTATAGCAGGCCCGTCCGCTAGAATTGTTGCTAGCTATTATTGTTGCCCGTGAATATCTTATTGTTTAATTATTTTATTTTTTTTGTCCTGTTTGGCTGTTAGGTCAAGCAGAATGGAGGATCTGTATCTCTTTTATGCCGGAACAGTTTTACTGTGTCACAGTGGAATTTTTAAGCTTCTGCTGTGGTTTCTTCGTATTATAATTGATGTATATTGAGAATCAGAATCGATCAGTCGAACAGAACAAAGTTTCGAGAGGGGAGAGAGAAACCAAGACAAAAGACAAAGCACTAATTGTAAACAGGATGAGAATATATATATGCAACGAAATGGAATCTGCAAGATTTAATAATTTTGTTTAATTTACTAATCTTACATAAAATGGCGACACTAATCTCTGAAAGTTTGAAGAGCGATTAAACATTGTATATATAGATTGCAAGGGATTTAAATATTTCACTCTCGATGGTGCAGAATATATAAACTCAAGTAGTAGTAGGATTTTCACTTTGAATGGATGCACCCATGAATACCCATAATCTGCAATCCTTTCAATTACTTCACAAGGACATCGAGGACCATCTTTCACC
Source organism: Phycodurus eques (assembly GCF_024500275.1). Lineage (NCBI taxonomy): Eukaryota > Metazoa > Chordata > Actinopteri > Syngnathiformes > Syngnathidae > Phycodurus > Phycodurus eques. The sequence continues at coordinate 30,807,482 of NC_084527.1, forward strand.
CACAGCAAATGACCCCATTTGCGCCAGGCTCCAATGTTTTTTGAGACTTCTAGTTACTGTACAAAGTCAGAAAGTTACTCTTTCAAAAGTCAACTTTTAGTCAGGCTTTAGAAAAAAAGGACCATCCATCCATTGTCGCCAGCAACAAATCAGTTTGAGTCATAGTATGGGATTGCGTCAGTTCTCTTGGCAAAAAGAACTTGCTCTTTTGTGAAGCGCGATTAATGCCCAAAAGCACACCTCGAAGAATGGGACACTAATTCATGTGAACGTCATCACGCTTGTACTATTGGTCAGTCCGTAAATGTCTATTTAGTGTAAAACAAATGTCAAGGTGGCAACTATTTCAACCAAAGAAAGGTGCTCCTTCCTGTGAAAAGTGACACAAAGGAAAGAGTTCAAAGAAAAAATAATGAAAACTCAAAAACTGCAGTAAATTAAATAGAGTTCTGAAAATCAGCACTCTTAACAGGACATTAACCACAGGGTGCTAGAATAAACCCTTGATAGACATACAGTATACTTTATTGGTGTTATTTATTAAATTCATGAAATAAAGCTACTGAATGAAAAAATACATAAACTACAAAAATCAGGGCCTAAAATTTTAAAACCTGTGGCGCGCTTGCTTTTAGTGCCTCAAAAATCAGAAAAAAGTAATCCACAGATATCAAATTTATTTCCATGCATTTGTACATATATTGCATGACTGCGATAAAACCAACGTGATTTTTTCTTTTTTTTCTTTTTTACATTCGGAAAAAAGTCCTTCTGACTGCTCTGACTCTAAAGGTATACCATGTGAGAGTGACAAAAACAGCTACAAAGACCCCCAATGTTATTACATTTAAAATAATATAATGATGTGTGTTTAGCATGTTTCTGTGTCTGCATTGTCCGAATCAAGCTCCTCAGGCCTGCACTGTGGAAAGCCAACCTGGCTGAGACAACATGTCACCCGGCCTATTTCTCTATTGTGTAACAGCTTTATAGAATGCAGCAGCCTTTCTCTGAGGAATGTGGGGCTGCTGTGACCCCACTATCTAACATGTCGCTTGTTGGAGGCGCTGAAGTGGCGAAGCTTGTCTCTCCCAAACGGCTGCTTCTTTCTCAATGTTTAATTAACTTTTTTGTTGCCATGAACGCGGCAGGGTGGAGTTAATGCTGGGCTTAAGATCTGGGGTTGGGGGTAGGAGTGAACGGGTGCCACAGTTGGCTCCACCAAATAAATGCCTCCGCCCTCTTCTAAAGCAGAAGGGTGGGTGTTGATGTGGACTGTGGAGCAACGATCCATTGATCCAAGATTCACACTCTTACAGTGATAATATTGAACTGGGATCCAGGCCCTGGTCCCGTGGGAGCTGCCGCACCAGAACAAACATGTCAGTGGACATCAGTGAGCACACATCACCTCAAAAAGCTGCCAGGAGTGCATTACTGACATCCATGAGGAAAACACTTTGATTCTTAGAAAATATTATATATATTTTAAAAAGACATTTATGTTGGACATCTTTGAAACTATCCCCGTTTCCCCGAACAGGATAAGCATTTATAGAAAATGGATGGGTCGATGTTTGAAAGTCCAACGTTTGGATCGTACAACAAAAGGCTTACTTTAAACTACAATAACATTGTATGCATCCTAAATATTCACCCACCATTACAAACAAGAATCTCTATTAACATGCCCCAACCTGCAACCATAAATCAATAAATCAAAAGTATATTCAATTGTATCTGGTGTATATAGTGAGTAGTGCTGATACACACACACACACACACACACACACACACACAGAACAGAATATTCATCTGGATAAGGGAATATTAATTGAGTAATATCATTTTTAGGTATATATTGTTGTATTCTGTACATATACTGTTCCGTATTGCAAAAGGTGAAAAGTCCAATTTAATCCGAAGATGTGCAACACTTCAAAATAATAATGGAGAGGGAGTTGTTTTGATTGAACCTGAACACAGTGGGTGGAGTTCAGTCCTGAGTTCCATTTCATGTTTTCCTCCAGCCACTCTCTGCTGGGGTGATTATTCTGATTTACTCTGTCCCAGTTTGTTCCCCAGAGAGACTACTCGTGCACACATGCCATTTGCTCAAACAAACACAACACGCAACACCCAGTAGTGCCCAAAGTGGTCAGACATGGAGGAGCTGGTTCTGACTCTCAGTTCACTTTGTGCAGCATGGATGGAGCTCTGCAGCGTGCTGGATGGAGAACCTGAGGAGTGACAGCATTGCGCGACGCTGATCGGAAACTTGTGCAGCCTGCATTGCCATGGAGTTAGGAAAAGTTTGGTCCAGACATCAGAGGACACTGCTGATCACCATGATGATGTTCAAACTCGGTAAGGCTGTACCTGTGCTTCAACAAGAGTAAAATTACTTAATTTCATACTACAGCATAATTTAGTTGTAGTAATTTGAGATGATTTAGAAATAATAGCACATTGTATTTGAATAGTGCATTAGTTGTTGCAAAGATGTTGCAAAATCAGAAATCAAAATGTGTTTAAGCATCATGGAAGTCATTGATCCACTGTCTCCAGCCCCTGCAGCATCACACTACTACAATAGCATTTGAGTTGTAACTGCAAACAATTCTAGAGTTTGTACACACCTTTGAGAAAGTATGTCTCTTATCAAAGTAGTAACTTCCTCATGCGTTCTGAACTAGTTTACTAATAAAACATCTAAGTAGCAATATTTTCCCCTGGATTAGCTCCACCAGTACCATGGTGTGTGCGGGGGTTGGTGTTGAGACTTTGCTGGGCGACCCCTCCACCTTTTGAAAACCACGCTGACCCATTTTCCCCGTGACCCTCATTTGTGTGCAGCGTCTGAAGCTCATTTAAACGGTGGCGAATCGAAGGCAGGGACAGGCTGGGTGGCATTGTTAAACATCACCATGGTAACAAGCTGAGCGTCCGGCTGCACTGCTGCACATTTTTTTTTTTGTCTCAGTGCTCAATGGGGGTGGTGATGGGAATTAAGAAAACATGCCTAGTACTGGCACCCTGAGTTATGAAGGAATTAAAGACAAATAAACCCTAAAAATGTCTTTGATTATGTTAACTGTGAAAGAGTACTGTAAAAAACTAAATAAACGTGTAAACAACCGAAACAACAGAAAAAGTTTGCCGCATACGTATTAATTAAAAAACAAAAAGAAAAGAGGCATTACATTCAATAAAAGCCTAGAGGAAAGAGGCTACAAAACACAAACCTCCCTGCTTCTCTTTGGATCTCTTATGTCTGCCATCTGCAGATGACTCAGTCAAGCACAGGTGCATTAGATCTTTGCAGCATAAAACTGACGAATCCAACTTGAATGTGTTCTGAAGAAAAAAAAAAAAGACAAATACACGACACACTGTTGGATCTAAGGTACTGGTAAATGTTCATAGAAATATATGCAATGCTAAATGAGTGAACAAGTAGGAAGCAGCAATTAATGCCAGCAATTATTGCTACTTTACAAATAAAAATACTGTAGATAAAACTAAAATGTTGAAATTGAATGAAATGTACTGTATGTTGCCACATGCACATTGTTTAAACTTGACAAAAACTTTAGATAAGGCATTAGACTATTCAGCTTACACAAGGGACAAAAGCATGCATGCCACTGTCTGACTCAATGTGTAACCGTGACTGATTCAGAGGATTTGTGCATTTTTGTATAAAGCAAAGCAGCCACCTGCTGTGGAGACTTTGGAGCACAAAGCTGTACCCAGAAGACCTGCCAGTGTCTGACGGGGAATAAAATGGCTCGGAGCTCAACTTGTTGGCCGGGGGCTTCCCCCTTTTTAAGTCACAGCACCACTGTTTCCTCTGCCGCTTCAGCATGCCTCTGATTCTGCTGATGTGATTGGGTACCTGCGAGAAAATTTAGCTCCCTCTGCCATACCAATATAATTACATTGACATACAATATACAGTATAAATACACCATCCCTTGTCCGCCAAGCGCTCAGCTAAAACTGAGAACACTGTACATATACATGTGTAGCATAATATAGCTCCTTTAAGTCTAAGTATGAGAGGCAGTCAAAAAGTAATGAGCAAAATTGAATTGAACCTACTAATTTTCTTTCCCGACATCATTGTTGGATGTCTGTCAAAAGCAGAGAGCTGTGATTGAATTTCATGCTTTGGAATGGGAACCGCCACTAAACGTTTACAAAAGGTTGCAAAATGTGGATGGGGAAGCTGCTATAGGCTACAGCACAGTCAAAAAGTGGGTTTCCAGGATTAAAGGCCAAAAACAAGAGCCTGCTTTGAGTGACCATCTTCAGCAATTAATCCTGGGAATAGTGCTAGGGTCGAGTCACTGATAAAGAAGATCGCAGATTACAGTATGTCATCACCATCGTGTGTCATCACTGATGACATAACCCTAACCCCATACAACATTTTGCAACCTTTTAAAAATGTTTAGTGGCGGGTTCCCTTCCAAAGCAAGAAATTTAACCACAGCTCTCTGTGTCTGATGGCATCCAACAATGACCTCATTTCCATAATGGCTGACGGGAAGAGGAAAGGCTCGAACAAAACCTTTTTTAAGTTAACCTTAAAACAAGTATTTAAACTACAAACTGTGATTATTTCAGAAAAAAGGAATTATTCATCGGTTAAATGAAATTGGTTGCATTACTTTTGGACTGCCCCTCACAGATATAGTACCACACATATAACTACAATTCGGTAGAAACCTGTTTTCTGCCAGTCAGAAATGTCATCGTAATGACTGAAGCGACAGTTGAATAAGATGAATTTAAAGTCATTTTATTGGAATGTCATTATGAATATAATTATTTCATGATTTGGAAAGATTTCCTTCGTAACATGTTTTATAATGCATGTCATGTGTAAGTGTATTGTGCAAAAAGACATTTTCATTTTGAAGTACAGTATTTCACTATGTGACTCTTAAAAGGTTAAAGCCCAGTCTCTACTGCTAAGAATCACCATCGGTGGTGGATTCATCTGGATGAATAGAAATTAAAATCTTTAAAACATTTAAAAAAATTATCGCTGCAAAGGGGAAAACCAACTGCCTATATTTCCTTCCATTTACTGTAAGGTTAATTTCAATGACCAACTCAAAGGTCCCATGGCATCAATGTTTTTTTTTCCCCATAATTGTTTATGTCCTTTTTCTCGGGTTTGCAAGATAATTTGGATTGGAAATACCCAGCATGCCCTTTTTCAAGCTATTCTAGTTAGTCTTTTACACCTGGCAATTGAGAAGGCCATATTTCTCATTAATAAAATAATAAGCTTTGCTCTGATTAGATTGCTGTTATTGGTCATTTAAATATGGAAAAGAGCTTTACTCTGATTGGTCCTTGGCAGTAAAACGGCGTAAAACGGCAGTCTTGTGGCGGCCAAGTGTTCATAACGACGACGTGTTTGGATCCTTCTATGTGGGGTCTTACTATCATTGTGAAGCAGAATTTACCAAGCGTTGAATTGTTGGCCCGCTAACAGGGAAAGTGAACTGAAATGGGATGTGGGTGGAAATAAAAGAGTGGAGAATATTTTGAGCGGCTGGTCCTGCCTCCCATTCACTTCAACATAACCGACATGTGACACTTATCGCTGGTGCACAATTTGGCGACAATGACCGCAAGCGTCGCTATTTCATTCACAGTTGGATTATAAATCATAAATATTAAAACAAAACGTATGTACAGTGTACAGTAGGACTGTTTTTAGAATAAATTATCCTATAGATATTTTGTCAATCTTTTTTTTTTTTTGCTACTAACATACATTTTATTCTAATTTATGAGAGCTGGACTTCTATCCTTAAACTGCATATGTTGGTACTGAGTGTACGGTACAAACTCTGTACAGAATACGTGACAAAAAAAATCAGCCTTTACTAAATGGTCAGCATTTGCGATTAGCATTAGCGCGCTAGGTATAGTATTGCACCAAGTACCGAAACCAAAACAATGCATATGGTGTGTTCAATGCCAGTATCCAAAAAGCTGACAGTCAGCCAACAACTGGGAGAATTAAATGGCTTTAAACTACCGACGAGCTCCTGCCTCCAGCGGACACGTTAGCATGCATTAGCATTATCCACTGGGATGTAACCTTAAGAGTCCATAGCTCACGAGACTATGTGAGCAAAGTCAGTGCTATATGCAGTGGAAACTCGGCATTCGATGCACAGGAGAGTCAGTGTTCGCAGCAGGAGATCGATAGTATCGACAGCATGAGATGACTTAGCATGAGTGCGTGCCGCATGGAAGCCCAGCTTGGAGCGCTCCAACTCAGATACAGGCTACGCTCGTCGTCGGAGACCACTCCGGAAACCAGGGAGTTCGAGAAGAATAAAAATCCACTGGAATGCAAAAGGAAAACCACTTATTCTTCAAGTGGAGCAAAAAGGCCCACTTTTTGAGTGTCGTGGCTCCATACGCAATGAAAAGCAGCACTGCACTGAGTGGGTTCACAATGTATTGTTTACAATGGGAGAAATCATGCATCCATCCATTTTCTTCATTAGGGTTGCGGGCGTGCTGGAGCCTATCCCAGCTATCTTTGGGCGAGAGGCGGTGTACACCCTGAACTGGTCGCCAGCCAATCACAGAGTACATATAAACAAACAACCATTCACACTCACGTTCACACCTACAGGCAATTTGGAGTCTTCAATTAACCTAACACGCATGTTTTTAGGATGATACCACACAGGCACGGGTAGAACATGCAAACTCCACACAGTCCAGGCCGGATTTGAACCCTGGTCCTCAGAACTGTGAGGCAGATGTGCTAACCAGTTTTCCACTGTGCAGCCCTCCATTATTAATAGTAAAAAAAAAAATGCTTTTAATCAGCACTGGCTATAATGAAGTTGTGTCTTAAAAATCACAATCAGTTTATCAGTGGTCCCACACCGCGTCTATCTGCAATGTATGTCCGTGTGAAACATTGGTTCAGGGGCAAAAACATGGTGCCGGGCGGAACTATTTTATTAATTGTATTTTTTATTTTTTATTTTTTTGGGGGGGGGGGGTCTTGGCGGAGCTTCAAGGCAGAAATTCTGCATCTTCCTATGATTGAAGTCGACTTAGCCGAGTCATTCGATTTCTTTTTTACCCAGCCCTACTTTATAGACGGTATTTGTATGGCTTGGCAGTAGCTGAGACTCGCTTAAAACCCAGAAATGCCGTGTTGCTGTTTAGCTGAGTTGAGAGAGTGGGTACGAACCACGAAATGGGCAGGTACGTGAATAATTACGAAATATATACACTAACAAACGGTCTGATCCAGTCTTTTTTTAAAGCCCCGTGCTGTTTATTGCCCTTTGCACCTAATGGACAAACCACATAGTTATCAACTTAAAGCAGGTCACAGTCGTATTTTGGCCTATGTTAATAATAAAGCAGTAGAAAAAAACTGATTTTGATGGCATGGGACCTTTAAGTCAACATTGGAGTGATCTGCAAATACCGCAGAATTGAAGAAAATTGAAGAATCAGTTTTATTCTACACAGCAGTGGGAGGTGATCCGCGGTTCACGTGACGCTCTAGAAAAGACACATTGTAGTCTGGACAGTGTCAGGGGCCGACAACTTCTACCTGCTAGCAGTGACCAGCTCTGCTCAACGTTATCTCTGTGCTGATATAGTCACGGTACCATTCAGTGCCAAGGATCAAGCTTGTCTCACCATAACCATGATCTACAGCGTGCTCTGTGATTCTGGGGGTTGGGCTATGTTAGGAGGTGCTGTTATCATCTCCTTGGAATGTGTGAGGGGTTGATGGGGTCTGGATGGAGGGGTGTAGAGTGAGGAGATCCTTGCAGCCGCTGTCAGCTACTCTCTCTATGAAGATCAATGACATTACAAGTTGAACAGTTTAAAGTATATGTTACTCCTCAGGATTTCCTTTGTACAGGTGTACAGGGTGATCTTTAGCATGATTTAAAGATGTGTATCTCCCAGCAGTAAAATGGTAGCTCAGAAGGATGTGAAGAGATGATGCAAGGCGAAGGAAATGACACATCTTTAAAGCTTCCATCTGAGATAAGGGGAAGAAACATAAACACCTTCACCACTAGATAATTAACACACAAAGTGCCATTCAGTTCACTTGTGAATTATTTCAGTCCCACACATTCCTTTACAGCACTCAAATTAAAACAGAAATCTTAGTAGTTGTATGACTTGAGATGTATCCCGCAAGTGCAGTGGAGAATCTGATGTGAGGAGTTACGGTAGATAAAGAAATGATAGAGGCGGATTATGAGTAGAGGCGGTGGGAAATTAAGAAACTATGTTTTTCGGAAGATATGAACTCATTGTTTTTTGGGGTTTTTTTGGGGATGGAAGGCTTGTAGCTGCTGTTTGGTGAGTTGCGCAATTAAGCACTTTCCATAGTAATTGTAAAAGTAATTATCTAAGCACGAATGAGAAATTAAACATCTTGTTGGTAGGAAACAGGGGATGTGTCAAAGTGGTGTAGTCTGTAGCCTAGTTTATATACTTCTATTCCCTTTATCAATTTTCCACACTGCTTGTCCCTACCAGGGTCACGGTGAGCTGGAGCCTATCCCAGCTGACATTGGGCGAGAGGCTGGGTACACTCTGCCTAGACTGGTTACAAGTCATTGCACGCACATACTAACTGTACACAAACAACCATTGACAGTCAGATTCACACCTATGGAAAATTTAGTCTTCAATTAACGTAATATGCGCGTTTTTAAAATGTGGGAGGAAGCTTTAGCAATCCCGCGCACACGCCACACAAGAGGGGCTGAGCCGAGATTCCAACCAGGGACATTTTGACTGTAGGGCGGAGCAGAGTTTTAATCATTTAAAAAAAGCAGGCTTTGCAACTTGTGAAATAATAACAAATCACATAATCTCCCTTTTCAAAATGAAAATCTGATAAGCGACTAGACAGCAACCCCTGCCATGACCTGTTTAACCCTTACATACTGTCCAGGTTAAATTTGACCCGTTTTGACATGTAACAGCAAGACAAATAACCCAAATGTAATTTTTCACCCCGAAATATGGTGACTTTTCCTAAAGGGAGCAAAAATACACAAATGATAAAAAACTGAAGCTTCTCCAGGTCAGATTTGACCCGTGTCCACTAAAATTGATTTGAGATATACCAGTGTGTGTCAATTAAAGGAAAATTGTAGTAATGGTGGGAATCTAGAGAGTGTGAAACTGTACATACCATAAATGTATGTACTGTATTTTAAATGGAAAAGTGATAAGAATATTCACAAGGGATTTTGAAACAGTCCAACGATCTATCTCTGTTTCCACCACATTTGCACAGGTTCCTGCAGAAACATGTACTTGTTGGTTGTTGAAGAGTCATGGGGGAATCTTGAAACAGTGGAATAGGTAGAATGATCATACAAAAAAAAAACAACAACATAAGGAAAGGAATTCATACAGGGGTCAGAGAGTGCCTTGACACAGGGTGAAGATCAGCACCTGCAAAAACAAATACCTGCAATAGCGGGGTTTACATGGAGACTTTTTGTCATTTCGATTAAAATCATTCGGATTGAGGATCTCTGGTCAACTATGTACATGTGACGTGATCTATTCCGATTGGGTGTATCCAGGTGCACTACATTTAATCGGAACAGCCGCGTGACATGGGCATTTCAATGTCTTGTCATTTATCCAGATGGAGATCCGTCATCTATTCAGCACAGTAGTTGGGATTATTTTTATACGTTTATAAAAAAAAAATAAAATTACGCTTAATAAAAACAACTTATAAGTAGTTAAAAACAAGATCTCCGTTACATACGAGCTCTGTTGGGAGCCACCATATTTACGCCGTGCATTTACATCGAGACGTAGCACGCACAGACAGAGCATTTCCCTCTATTCCGAATGACGGTTTACATGGCAAAAATTGACTTCTGATTGGTTTACCAAAAGGAATATTCCACCTTTATGAAATCGAATTAAATTCCATTTGGAATCGGCCTGTTTATTCTGATTGAGGTGTTTATATGGAGCATTTTCATTTGGTTTGGGCTTCTAAACCGATTATAATCGGAATAGTAGGTAGCAAAAAAATACACTTTCCTCATTAATCATCCATTTATTAATGCCAGACAGGCTTTTTTTTTGGAAAAAATCCATAGTTCATAATTTGATACAGACAATTATTATGAGGATATTCATAGCCCAAGTCAATGGTTATCCATTACACTTTTCAAGGGGGATTTTACCTAAGCATAAGTATACAAATTTTTTCATCTTATTACTGGCTCCTGATTATGACAAGCCAGTGTTTCAATCTGCATTACCTTTTCACATTTGTTTAAACAATGGATACTGACTACTTTATTTAAAAAAAATACCCAACTGTAACTCCTCTCTAATATGTCTTTTCACACCTAATTTGACCCAGCAAAGTAAATACTGTACAGTGCAGATAGACTACATGGGATGCTATGCTTTGAGTTAGAAATCATGCCACTCGATTAGTTCTCCCTTCGAGGTATCTGTTGTTTTTGTGTTATTAGGAAATGCATTTACAGTCTTCATCATTGCCCATAACAGTGACATCTTACCCACGTCCTTCCCAAACAGTATAAATGTTTGTGAGTGTTACTTTCATAGACACACTGACAGCTGCTAACCTAGCCATCTAATACGTTTACTTTTGACACCATCTGCTTTGACCTTAAATCCAGAAGAATGATAGGCTTTTTACCTTTCATTACCAGATTGGTTCCTAAGCACCTCGAAAGGTCAGAGCTACAGGTAGCCCCCTGTATAAACCACACAGTCATACAACTAAAGCCTATGAGAGAAGGATGTCCATACTTTGACCAAAAGTTAAGACGTTCACTTCCAGTCAAACTGACAGTTTTCAAACTGCTCATTGAAAGTTGTGCCATCATATGACCGAGATGTTTGGTAAAACATTTTTATGCCATAACTTTATCGTCTGAGGCATAATAGGTATGTTGAAAACAAAAACACAATTTACATGAATCTATGACAGACTATTTATTGCACTGGTCAAAGATTTATTGGGATGAACATGCAAGCTATATTATAAAATGTATCCATGCCACTGGATTCTTTTTAATAATGCACAAACATATATAGTAATTACGGTTTTTATTAACCAAAGAAATTAGGCTATTGCATTGCAAGGCATTTAAAGCAAACATGAAGCAGGATTACATAGAATAGAATACAGTATATTCTGTACAAAAAAAAAAAAAAAAGCTTTTTTTTTTTGCCTTAACTTCAGATGGTAAGTTAGTTGGAGCTCTCAACACTATGAGGCACATTAGGTCATAATTGTGGTTTCTGTAATCTGTAGATTTTTATGTGAGCAGGTGATTGGCCTTCGGCCCAACCCCAGTACCTGGTACTCCTAGGCGGTCTCCCATCGAAGTACTAACCAAGACCAACCCTACTTAGCTTCCAAGATTGGACAAGATCTGGCAGCATGTGGGGATTGGGCCGACTCAGATGATAAAACAGTCCGCTTATGAATAAATAGCCTTAAAAACACAACCGCTCCTGCTTATTGGTGTAATAGAGCACATTTTTTTGTACGGCTGTAGTTGGAAATCACTTAAATTCTTATGAAATTTGGCAAAACTATATTGCACTTGGCAGAACGGTGGATGATTGGTTAGCACATATGCCTCACAGTTTTGAGGACCCGATTCAAATCCGGCCTCTCCTGTGTGGAGTTTGCATGTTCTCCCCGTGCCTACGTGTGTTTTGTCTGGGTAATCCAGTTTCCTCACACATTCCAAAAAACATGCATGTTAGGTTATTTGAAGACTCTAAATTGCCCATAGGTGCGAATGTGAGTGCGAATGATTGTTTGTTTATATGTGCCCTGCGATTGGCTGGCCAGTTCAGCACCTCGCATCTCACCCGCAGTCTGATGGGATAGGCTCCGGTACGGAAAATGGACGGATAGATGGATATATTGTACTTCAGGATATGTGGCATGATAAATTAATTGTTGGTTACTGCTGGCCCGAAGCATGCCAAGTCCCCTTTTGATTCATGTTTCCCTCATAATCAAAACATGTATCTTTGGTTAACTTGTCGGCATCTTGAAAAGGATACTAACACAGAATTGACCTCGAATCTATTAAATAAGCATATTTTATATATTGTTAAATAAATACTTCCCTTACCGTGTCAATCAAAACTGAGCTTTTTTATTTTTGGAAAGTGAAACATTTTGATACAGTTTCAATAATTTCTTGCAAACAGGGAAAGCTACGACATTGTAATTATCTGATTAAACATGCTGAAACTGGAATGTGCTTCTGAAATTAGTTTAGCAGTCTTTCGGGTGTGATCACACTTTGGCTTGGTTAAAGTGAAATAATGTGTTCGATCAATCTGATTGAGCATCGTACGATTCTTTGTCGAGCAAAGACATTGACATTCTGAAATGGACAGCAGAAAGCACAAGTGCTAATATTCAAGTACTGAAGAGTACCAGAATTGCCATTTGTGTGTCTGTGTGTATAGTGGAGAAACTTCAAGACAATCGTACGTGACGTCGCAGCTGGTGAAAGAGTTTATGTTAACACATCCAGCAAGCATACTGTATGTAACATTACTTGTCCAGACCCAATTTACATTAATACTACTGACTCCTGTCTGTTTTTGCTAAGTTTAAAGTGATTAAGAAGACTAGTATTTGACATGACAACAAAAAAATCCAGTTCTGCTCTACATAGCAACTATTGTCCGTATAGTGTATCACTGTGTTATTACGTATTTTGTACAAATGGAGCTTATTAAATCCTCAGTATTTGTATGTCATTTCATTTTCAGGTCTTCTGTGTACAGCAGCAGCAGACAAATGTCTCTCATCACCCTGCAACAATGGCGCCACCTGTCTTGAACATCTGGGTGACTATGTCTGCCTTTGTCCCAAAGGACCCGTATGGTACATGGGCAAAAACTGTGATGAGCTGTATGACGCTTGCATCTTGGCACCTTGCACCAACTGTACCAGCAGTCCCGGAACTGGCAATTTCACATGCCACTGTCCGGATGGCTTCACAGGCCTCAACTGCACCCAGGATGTAGACGAGTGTGAGAGCAACCCCTGCAAAGGTATCAGGTCTTACTGTGTCAACAGAATTGATGCCTATTCATGCCACTGTCCATATGGATTTGGAGGCGAATACTGTGAGTCTAAGATCACCACTTGCTCAGAGGAAACATGCCACAATAGGGGAACATGTATAGACATTCCTGACATTGGACATCATTGTCAGTGTCATGCTGGATACCAAGGGGCCAGCTGTGAAGAAAATATCAATGAATGCAAGTCTGCACCCTGTCAAAATGGTGCCATCTGTAAAGATGGCGTCAATGCCTACCAGTGTTTCTGTGTGCCTGGATTTCAAGGCTTCCACTGTGACTTGGACATAAATGAATGTGCCTCCGCACCATGTCAAAATAACGGCACATGTTTGGACGAAGTGGACAATTACATCTGTGATTGTGCTGAAGGTTTCAAAGGTAGGGAAAACATGAGTATGACACTCTGCAATTACCCAAACCTTATTTTTATGTGAATTGCAGTTAACATAAACCCAAATTATAAGAATATATATATTTTTTCATATATTTGCCAAATAATTCCACTAGTGTACTCTATATGGATCCCATTGTAATGTACATCAAGTGACATAAAATACACGTGTTGCTGTTGGAGTAGTTTAATGTCTTGTGGTGCTGCTGTCCATCTGTGTTATTGTTTTGAGTGTTTGTGTGCTCAGATAAATTAAGTATGTTGCCAATCTCATGTCTTGGCCCACTGCCATCCCTGCAGGGATTAACTGTGAGGTAGAGATTGATGAGTGCGAAGTACAACCCTGCCAGAATGGTGGTACCTGCCGAGACTATGTTGCCACGTACACGTGTGAGTGTATGGATGGCTTCCAGGGTCAAGACTGTGAGATCAACATTGATGAATGTGCCAGCATGCCATGTCTGAATGAAGGCAGGTGCATTGATGGGGTCAACAGGTAGGGTCCACCAAAACACACACATCATCCTATTTCATTCATTATAAAAACCTGTGTCTGCTTTATTCAAACAAGACTGCAGGGGTGGACAGGGTCTGCTTTATTTAAACAAGACAAGTGCAATCTTAACAATGTGTGTTTTTGTAGGTATGCAATATAGAGTTGCAAGGGAAGGTATGTGCACCCCATGTAATTACCTTGAGTTCTGCTTAAATTGGTCATAAATTGGCCATATCAGACTAATATCACATAAATTGTTACACTATATGTTTCCAAATGTTTTTACCAAACAGCAAGTCAACGTGAAAGTGCAGGGTCGAAAAACTATATCAGCCTTTGAATTAAGAAATTCATTGAGCCTCCTTTGGCAGCAATTACCTTAAACAAATGTCTCCAAGTTGCAGATCAGAACTCTATAATGATCAGCAAGACCATTCCTCCTCACAATACTTTCAGTTCAGCAATATTTTTGGGAAGTCTGGTCTGAATCGCTTTTCTTTGAGGTCATACATCTTATTCAGGTTAAGGTGAGGACTCTGACTGGGCCACTCGAAAGGCATATTTTCTTCTGTTTGAAGCCCTTCATTTGTTGATTTACTTCTGTCAATTGGGTCGTTGTCCTGTTTCAAATCTTCGGTTAAGCTTCATTTGGCAGAAAGATGGTCTTAAGTTCTCATGCAAAATGTCTTCATAAAGTCGGAAATTAACTTTTCCATTCACTATAGCAATAAGTCCAGACCCTGAGGTAACAAAGCAGTCCCAAACCGTGATGACACCCTCCACCATGCTTTACAGTTGGGTTTGGTGATGGTGTTGTGCTGTGCCTTTTTCTCTCGCCACGCATAGCGTTGTGTGTTCGTTCCAAACAAATCAACTTTGTTTTCATCTGTCCAGTTTACCAGTAGCGCTGTGGAACATCCAGGCTATCTTTTGCAATGTCTTTTGGACAGAACTGTTCCTCTGTGGTGTCCTACAATGATATCCACGCTTGTTGATTCATTCATTTTCCGAACCGCTTATCCTCATTAGGGTCGCGGGCGTGCTGGAGCCTATCCCAGCTGACTCTGGGCGAGAGGCGGAGTACACCCTGAACTGGTCACCAGCCAGTTGGAGGGCACATTTAAACAAATAACCATTAAAACTCACATTCAGACCTAGAGGCAATTTAGAGTCTTCAATTAACCTACCCTGCATGCTGTTGGGATGTGGGAGGAAACGGGAGTACCCGGAGAAAACGCACGCAGGCACGGGGAGAGCATGCAAACTCCATACAGACGAGACCGGATTTGAACTCGGGTCCTCAGGACTGTGATGCAAATGTGCTAACCAGTCGACCACTGTGCCACTTCAGCAGCAACAACTGAAATCAAACGTTTTCTATAACTGGCAATGAGTCTTTCACATCTCTGGAGATATTTTAGCCACTCTTCCTTGCTGAATCGTTTGAATTCAGCAAAAATGGAGGGTTTTCAAGCATGAACGGGCTTTTTTGGGTCATGCCACTGCATTTCAGTTGGATTCAAGCCTGGACTTTGACTAGGCCATTCCAAAACTTTCATTTTGTTTTTTTAAGCAATTCAAAAGTTGACCGAGTGGTGTGTTATGGATTGTTATCATGTTGAAGAACCCAAGTCACAAACCGATGGCTGAAGATTCTCCTTCAGGATTAAAAAAAAAAAAGAAACATAATTCATGGTTCCATCAATCACAGCAAGTTGTCCAGGTCCAGAAGGAGAAAGCAGCCCAAGACCACCACACTACCACCATGTTTGCCTGTTGATATGTTCTTTTTCTGAATTGCTGTGTTACATTTACGCCAGATGTAACGAGACACACCTTCCAAAAAGCTCAACTTTCATCTTGTTATTCCATATGCTCTAAGTGCTAGTGGACTCTGCATCTTTTTGCACAATTGTTTTTTGTCAATGTCTTTATGTCTCCAAAGTGTTCTGTAAATTGACTGTCTGTTGTACTAGAGCGGCTCCAACTACCGGAGACAAATTCCTTGTGTGTTTTGGACATACTTGGCAAATAAAGATGATTCTGATTCTGATTCTGATTATCCCAAACATCATTCTGATTTAAAAACAAATATTAAAAAATCAGTCTCTTCCTTATGGTTTTGTCATGAACACTGACCTTAACTGAGGAAAGGGAGGCCTACAGTTCTTCAGAAGTTGTCCTAAGTACCTTTGTGGCCTCCTGGATGAGTCATTGTTGTTCTCTTGGGGTAATCATTGTAGGCCGGCCACTCGTGGGAAGGTTCATCACTGTTCCATGTTTTCTCCATTTGAGGATAATGCCTCTCCCTATGGTTCGCTGGAATCCTAAAGCTTGAGCAATGGCTTTTGTATCCCTTTCCAGACTGATCGATGTAAATTACTTTATTTCTCGACTCTTCTCAAATTTCTTTGGATCGTGTCATTTTGTTGCAGCTTTTTTAGATCTTTTGTCTGATTTGATTTAGTCGGAACAGATTCTGTTGAAGTAATTTCTTGATTAAACAAGTCTAGAGGTAATCAGACTTGGGTGTGATCAGTGAAATTTAACCAAAAACTGTGATTAGCCACAGGTAATTCACGATTTAACAAGGGGGGGTCATTACTTTTTCACACAGGGCCAGGTAACTTTGAATATTTCTGTTTCCTTAATAAATGAAATCACCATTTAAAAACAGCATTTGAAGTTCACTTGGGTTATATTTGTTTGATATTGACATTTTTTTGATGATCTTAAACATTATAGTGGGGAAACTTTGCAAAAATCTAAGAATTTGAGAAGGAGCCCAATACTTTGTCACGGCACTGTAGATGAATATCATCACATTTTAGGACCAATTTATGCAGCACTCCGGATAATTCCAAAGGATTCATATACTTTTTCTTACAACTGTTTATGACGAAAACCATTGGTCATTGGTAGTGTAGTAGTTCACATGACTGACTTTGTCGCGAATGGTGTGGGATCAATTGCCACTCTATGCCTCATTCACTGTCATGGTGAAATTGACAAGCCCACTATGTAGTGCGAAATACAATTGAGTGATTATTCAGAACGAGAGCTGTAAAACATTTCTCCAATATAAAATTATTCAGAAAATCTGACATTGATATGCTATAATCTCAACTACTAAATTTGATAGTCCATCATATTTTGTATATTTTCACATTTTGAATCACATACTAACCTTTTCACACTAATCAAATGCTGTGCCAGTGTAGTTCTCCACAAGCCACAGTGTACACTTCACCGGGGATAAGAATTAACCCAATTTCTCTCTGCCATTTCAATGAGTCATTGGATGACCAGATGCTGGGAATACCTAACGCAGATTGACTGAAGTGAGTGACAAAGATGAGGGTCATGCCAAATATGTCTGAGGAATCACTCAGTTAAATATATATTAATACATCAGGGGTTTACTAGACCTCTTCTTTGCTCCTGAGTCAATTCTGTGCTTCCAACTTTGTGGGAGCAATTTGTCAAAGGCTTTTTCTGATGAAGCATAACTGTGCCCGAGTTCACAAAATGAGGTCATAAAGGCGTGGTTGGATGGGTTTTGTGTCAGAACTGACATGCCCACTCATTACATTAGTACAATAAAACAGGTATAGGGTTGACCTCTCTATTTTGATCCAATCAATTTGCTAGTAGTTTACTTGATGGTAATCTGCTCTACCCAAGCAAAAATGTGTAGCTTTAAATGATATCAATTTAGGACTCAAATTATCATTCCATTTTAATTTAAGTTTTAAAAGATCCCACCTGTGTCTCTGCTCTTCCTAAGATATAAGTGTGACTGTGAGGGGACAGGCTTTGAAGGTCACAACTGTGAGGAGGATATTCCTGAATGTGCTTCAGGTCCATGCCAGCATGGAGGCACTTGCTTGGAGGGGATCAACCAGTACAAATGCCTCTGTTTGCCAGGTATACAACTTTTCTTGGTATTAGCTCGGCTTTGCTAATAATGCAAACCTCTAATTTACATAACATTTCTCCTCCTCCAAATATTTCATTATCGATAGATTTGTTAATAACACATACAGGTATTATGTTGTAACTGTAAATGCCACCATGCATCGACTGCACTATATCGCAATATGTCTTGCGAATTAAAGGATTCTAGCTAATGTGGCTTAATACCTCTGCAGACTGGCTGTTTCCCACGCATAAATCAAAATCAACAATAGAATTAAATACTTTGGGGTCAGAAGGTGTAAAAAAAAAACAGGGTTGTGTGATTCTGTGGAAACAGCAATGCAGCACTTCCAACATCCAGCTTCGTAATTAAAATAATACAGTACCTCAATAGAGATGCATGCAAATGTGTCAAGTGTTGCTGCTTGCTCATAATTGTGTTTTAAAACGTTTACACAATAAAGGTTTTACTTTGCTTGATTTCACCTTGCAAACTTGGAGTCTCATTTGGACAATACAGAGACATCTGACACACGTCTGTCGACACAGGTCTTTTGTAGACCTAATTCACACACTATTAAAAAAACATGAAGACATGGGCTGATATTAGGAAACAATTCAGTGTGCTTTAATCAAAATGATAGATACATAAATATAATGATGCCCTCCACACAGAAAGTCAGCCTGTTTTTGTAAATTTATCAATGAATTCATCTCTGTGTTTTTAGGTTACAAGGGAGAGAACTGCCAGGTGGATGAAGATGAGTGTGATCAGTACCCCTGTGAAAATGGCGGGGAATGCTTCCAGCGCTCAGATGTTGAGAACTATGGGGTACTCCCTGAACTCAGCACAGCCAATTTTTCCTATGAAGAAGCAGCTGGATTCATCTGCCACTGTCGACCTGGATTCACAGGTAAGAATTTTCTTGCCCTTTAACATTGCTTTGTCAGCAAAGTGAATGATGTGGACACATACTGTATGTTGCTGTTACAGGAGAAAATTGCTCTCTCAATGTGGACGAGTGTGAGTCTGCTCCGTGTCAGCATGGAGGAAGCTGCGAGGATTTAGTAAACTCGTATCAATGTTTGTGTTCTGATGGCTTCACAGGTAGGAGCATTTTTTTATCACTTCCTCACTTAAAACACTTATGGGTCTTATGTTCAAAAGCTGGTCAATCATTAGATAACATCACAATATTTCATGACTACTACAGAGGATGAATACAGTAGAAAACAGATTACACAGCGTGTGGTACTGTAGCTCCACAATGGGAAAAAACTGTTGAAATTTGCATCTGGTAGAGGGCTTTGATCCGGTTGACCCAAGGTATCTTTGGTTGCCACCTACGGTAACCTATAGAGCTCCTACCCGGGAAAGACAAAAGAATTCCTGAACTTTTGAAAATTACTTGAACTCTCTGTCCCCCTGCGACACCCAACACCTGTGTGTAAAAGTAGTTACAATTTAAAAAAAGATGATTAAATACAGAACATAGCTGTTGAGATATGGCTGAGCGCAGACTGAAGAAGAATTTACTGTATATTCATGTTTTTTAATGCAATAATAAAAAGCCACATGCTAGGTTACAGTATCATAAAGTTCATCAGTTCGCCCCCAAAAAGTGACCATCTTGATTAACTATGTCAAGTTATTTAACTGTTGTAGTGGGAAAGTTCTAATTTCTACACAAATCTAGCTGTGGAAGTTATAACACTCTGTTAAATAATTAAAAAGGTGAAAGTACCTAGAAAGAAAACTTGAATTCAAATTTGCTATTCGTCATTGTAATCATTCATTGTGTTCTTTTGTACCTGATTCTCTGATTACAAGAAAAAAAAAAACATTAAAAAAGAATATTAATGAAGAGAAGAAAGTCTGGGCTTTTGGTGGCAAAGCATTGGTAGTTACCCTCTTGCTCTCAAGTTCAGCAGACAAGCACCTTAGCATTTGATTGTGACGCCAATTTACCTTGAGCAAGCCTGGTCTACAACCCACAAGGATTTGTTTGAGGGCTGTCAGGGCATCACACTGGGGACAGGATGGGTCCTCTCCAAAGCAGAGTCGTAGGTTGGTTGGAGAGGGCAGGACATCAGAAGTGGCTCTGATGATGAAGCTTATCCCACTGGACTCCATGTGATCTTCCGCCACTCAACTGCATACCACTTCATCCAAGCGGCCTTTTTTTTTTTTGCTGTGGACACAGCCATGGCATACTGTACTTGGCTGTTTCTTCCTGGTGGTGTACCTCCTCCACCAACAGGTGCTGGTGTTTAGATGGAGTAAACATTTGCCATGTGGGTGTTGTGGCTCCCAATCCAAGAGCCCTCTGCCATGTTTGACATGCTCCACTGTGTCTTGGTGTCTTAGGGCTGTCTTCACCGCAGCAACTGCTGCACCTGGCCTCCATTTCCTCCCTGTTGCTACAGCAACTCTAAAAAATGGATCCCATTATTCTGTGAGTGTCATTTACAGACTTGCTTTGGCACATTTGTAATCCTTCACCAGACCAAAGATTGATGTACAACCCTATGCTGGTGAGGCATCTTGGTAGTCCAAGGCACTTTCTCACTTGGTCTCTCCAGCATATTGGTATGGGATAGGATGACATGACATCTGCGTGGAGTTTGGCCACATGAGATGGGGCATCAATCCAAACTGAAGCACCAAACCTTAAATTTTCCTGGGAGAACAGTGTTGTTAGTATGTTTGAAGCTACTGACGGTATCCTGCCTGAGTTGGCGCACCTGTTTAGAGTTTTTGAGGTCTGCACTGTACCACCAACCAAGGCTATTGTTGTAATGTCATCCATGTACGCTCTGATTGGAGAACGATAAAGCCAATTTTTCAAACGTTCCTCTGTTCTGTCAGAAAATGTATATAGATCCTACATTCTGCATGACCAAGCAGCCGAGCAGGAAAGGTTTAAACAAACAAACAAAAAAAGATGCTTGAATTATGAGCTCCACTGCCATGATGAAAGCCAGTGGATGAATGGTAATGGAAAAATACACTTAGCTGGAAGCGTAATTTCAACTGTTGTTGTCGGGCTAAAATGACCATTTTCGTCCATTTATTTAAAAAATGTCTTGTGCATAAATAGGGCGCACGTCAGCCAGGGTCGAGTTCAGCGTCAGCCGTGACTCAGAAACAAGGCTTTGAAAATAGATGTTTGGTCAGTGTTTCTAAATAAGCTTGGTTCAGTTGCTTCGGTCTAGGTTCAGCAGAAATGCCGCTAAAGGTATGGCTGGATAAGCTCATGAAAATGATGCCACTGGAAGCATGCCTATAATTGAAGCTCAAGGTGACTCAAATGTCTTAGCTTGACCTTTATATGATGCCCCGCTAAAGTGAGTGTTTAAAGTGAAGTGATTGTAATTGCAGCTGTAGGAAAAAGGTATACAGTACGTACATGTATTATTATTTTTTTCTGCTGATCATTTCACAAGGCCAAATTATTATTCCTCATTGAAGTAGATTTCCATCTCTCCAAAGAGTAGAAACTTTGCCAAATGCTTCAAATACATTACCAAATTGACACAGTACCAAATCAACATGGATTTAACATTTGTTTTTTTCAGGCCTGCAGTATTTTAGTGGTGCAGGCTGTAAAAAAATGTTTTAACCCCGTTGCAGACCCATCCATCCATCCATTTTCTGTACCGCTTATCCTCACTAGGGTCGCGGGCATCCTGGAGCCTATCCCAGCTATCTTCTGGCGAGAGGCGGGGTATACCCTGAACTGCTCGCCAGCCAATCGCAGGGCACATATAAACAAACAACCATTCAGACTCTACGGGCAATTTAGACTCTTCACTCAGCCTACCATGCATGTTTTTGGGATGTGGGAGGAAACCGGAGTACCCGGAGGAAACTCACACAGGCACGGGGAGAACATGCAAAGTCCACACAGACGAGGCCGGATTTGAACCCCTGTCCTCAGAACTGTGATGCAGATGTGCTAACCAGGCGCACACCGTGCCGCCCGTTGCAGACCGAAATACAGTATATGCAAACTGTACTGGTTGTTGGGGAGTATGGTGAATTCCTCTGGTCACGGAACCCCCAAACCTCCATACTAACCTCACATCTCTGGCAAAAAAGAAAGAAAGTACATAAGACAAAATCATGCAACAAAATGGGAAGCAAATTGCCAACAGCTAACAGCAAATCTGTTATTACCAGGACACTAGGACCCCAGCAAACAGAAGGGGATGCATATGGTTTACAGGAGGACAGCAGAAAACAACAAAGCCAATAAAAGGTCCCATATGTTCATGTTGGGTGTTAAACGAGGTCTA
The DNA here is from genome assembly GCF_024500275.1 of Phycodurus eques. Lineage (NCBI taxonomy): Eukaryota > Metazoa > Chordata > Actinopteri > Syngnathiformes > Syngnathidae > Phycodurus > Phycodurus eques. Next base: position 30,829,756 of record NC_084527.1, read on the forward strand.
CAAAGCAATTGTTGGAGGGAAGAGGAGATTATGACAAAGCTGCTTAGAAGCCTATTTCAAATGTGATGAAAAACAAAAGGACAATGTTGTGTACATGTGAATGTGCTAGTCTGGCATTTATAAAACCTTTTTTAAAATAACGTTTCAAATGTTGATTTCTTGTGAAAATCTCACTCATGCATTTGCAAGAAACATTAATGGAAAACTACATATGGAAGTCAAGATAATCCAATTATGTTCCATATGCGTGTGTCATTGCTTAACTTCCCAAATGCAAGAGGTAGTCACCACATTAACTGGGCTCCCCCCTCCATGCCCAGCCAACCCATAACCACCCTTCCACCCACTTACTTGACTTAGGCTTTAAAAAGTGCAAGGTGCATTATCCATCTGCACTATGAAGAGCAGTCCTATCAGTTTTGTAGCATTTGGCTGATTGTGAGCAGAGACAATTGCATTTACTCTATTAGGAGATATGTGGCATACTTTGGATTGTAAACTGCTCCGTAATTTCCATTCATTATCCATCCATTTCCTATACCGCCTATCCTCGCCGGGGTCGTGGGTGTGGTGGAGGCCATCTCAGCTGACTTTGGGCGAGAGGGGGGGTTACACCCTCGACTGGTCGGCAACCAATCGCAGGTCAAATATAGATAAACATCATTCACACTTACGCTCATATTCATACCTAAGGACAATTTAGTCTTCAATTAACCTTAGACTCATGTATTAGAAGGCCGTAGCTTGAATTCGTACTAACCATTTAATATTATTATTATTAGTAGTAGTAGCGCCATTATTTTAGTATTATTGTTTTAAATAATAATAATAATAATATAAAAATAATAATAATAATAACAAAATCATAGGTATTTGTATAATTAAAAATGAAACTTGATATTTTACCACAATACCTAAATCTATGACTGGTATCAACTTCCGACTTGTTTCTGCTTCATTTTTCTCGAAGTAAGAAGTGAATGTATCACTGTGTCAATTAAGCTCTCTTGGGTGAATAATACAAATACCTTTCATGCCCTGAAAATTAGGTACTCTGCCTAAAATGGCTGTAATTCTCATTTATTTAAATTTTGTTTTATTTAGTTTATGGACATTGTGCACGCAAAGGCTGTTTTGTGTTAAGGGATGCTACACTGCTACCAGGAGGAAGCCCTTGTCACCCTGTTCGTCATTGCATGTGTTTTCTGAATAAAGTGCTTCAGGGGTGGAGCTGCAGTATTATGAATGATTTAAAAACATTTCATATGTCTGCAAACATGATCAGATTTTCAAACTTTAACAAAGTGTGTGAGAATATGACAATGATACTGTAGTGTTTTCTTGTCCAGGACTTTAAGAGCTTTTTTAATCGAGTGACCCAAGTGACTTCAGGGTTCTGTTTTTTGCTTGAGACCAGCATGACAGAGTAGGAAAAAATGATGTAATTCTTGATTACAATTTTTTTTTTATGCTTGTAATGGGACTTTCGGATACATCTGACATTCACCAGGTTGTATTTTAGTGCGTGCCTCATTTGCTTGATATGCTATTTGAAACTGAGTTTATAATCTAAAAATGTTCTCCATTATCACTTACATTAGGACCATCCCAGAATCGAGAATCATTGAGCCATTTTGATACTTTCTCCATGGCACAACATAGCTTTTTAGCAACTTCTAAATTCTTCCTTCCATCCATGCATTCTCAATACCACTCATCCTGTTCAGGGTTGTGGGGCGGTGGAGCTTACTATCCCAGCTTACTTTGGGCGAAAGGCGGACTACACCCTGAACTGGTAGCCAGTCAGTCCCAGGGCACATAGACACGGACAACCATTCACACTCCCATTGATACTATCACGGAGTGGGAACTGAACCCACGATGCGTGCACCCAAAGTCAGGCAAATGTACCTATTTGTTTTTTGTTGTTTTATAAAACTTTCTAATACAACTGAATCAATGTTGTGTGTGTGTGTGTGTGTGTGTGTGTGTGTGTGTGTGTGTGTGTGTGTGCATGTGCGTATCGGCGCATTTGCCAAACGTCATCGTGATGTAGTTCTGGTGTCATAAAATAATTTCTATCGCGGTATGCAAGTTTGGGCCAGCGGTAACCAGAATTTGCTTGAAATACGAAGTTACGCACAAATGTGTCCCAAAATCCGTCTACCTGGCCTGATTGAGGGGATATATTTGATCGATAACTTTTCGGCCTACACAGTTTCTTCACGCATAGAACAGTCAATCATTCAACTGTTTATTGGAAAATGTTAGGATGGCAAAACATCTCCCTACGTGATGTGTATTTGCATATTATAAGGTTCATATCCATTTGTAATTTGTATTCGATGGTCGGCCTACTTAAGAGGTAAAATATCACCAAAAGTAACAGAGGCATCAAGTATTTAAGAGTGAGATGAAAGTTATGACCGAATGTGAGATATATTTTTTGTTTGTGCCAAATATAATTAATTATTTAAAGTGAGTGCGAGTGGTTGCGTTGAATGGTCTATATGAGCCCTGTGATTGGCTGGCGACCAGTTCACGGTGTACTCCGCCTCTCGCCCAGAGTCAGCTGGGATAGGCTCCAGCACCCCAGCGACCCTAGTGAGGATAAAGCTATAGAAAATGGATGGACGGATGGTTACATGTAGCCGTAGGTCTGTAGTGCCTCCTGCAGGTCGATTTCAGAAGCACCTGCCACTACATGGCACCCACAGGCTAGTGCAGGGATCAGGAATGCATTCCTCTTGTCAAATACTGACAGGAGCCAGCTGGAGGCTGGAGGCTTATTACTCTGCTCGGGATGGGCTGTAGACTGTCAGGAGCACAGGGTGTGAGGGAGGGAGGGACAGAGGGATGGAAGGTGGGTGGAGGGAGGAAGAAAAGGTGGGCAGGGCTGCCTTGTAATCACTCCTGTCTGCCTGCATGGAAAGTAGTGGAGGAGTAAAGACACTTCTACTTTTTTAAGCATAAGGAGTAAAAAGACAGAGAAGACGCAGTTGTGCCACTTGTGCCATCCAAGAGAGTGTGTGTGTTGGCTGTTAACTCATTGGAACATGAGAGGAAGGAGGTTACTGCTGTTGCTGCTCTGTTACTGCTGTGGGCAATGGCGGCTGACAGGTACAGCATGGTACAGCACTTTTGATATCCCTAATATACCAAGAAAGATATGTGCTTGTATTCCAGGATATACAGACTACAAATAGCTTTAGGGTACACTGGAGTTTGAATGTTTTCAAATATTTGTCTGCTTTTATCCTGCTCTTTCTAGAGTTAGTCAAGCCGTGTGTTCCAACTTTATCCGACCAGCGCGTACCACAACTATAACAATTGTATTTCAGTCAAAGTCAGCTAAGGCAAATTTATAAATTTAGGAATACTGTAAATTTAATTTACCTCCAGGCAATTACAATTTCCTGTCCCAGCTTCCTCACCTGCAAATGACAAAAGAATGCCCTGCCTCAATCAAATCTGCTTATAAGGCTGCATGCAGGCAAGCTTGTTTCGGCATCTAATTAAGGAAGTCAGATCAACCAGTTTGCAGTACAGTGGCCGATGCTGTTTGATCATCAACTTGGTCAATATAATTAAATTAATTGATGATATACTGTATGATAATGCCCACCGTGTTCATTATGAGAGGATGTGACGATGGATCATTGTTTTAGTATGAATGACTAAATCCGTTGTTCTTTGCATGCAGGTATGCATTGTGAAGTGGATATCAATGAGTGTGACAGCAATCCCTGCCAGAACGGTGCTACGTGCGAAGATGCTGCCAACTCTTATATATGTCAGTGTCCTGCTCCAGAACCTGGTAGAGAGCCATTGGGTGGGCGCAACTGTGATGTTCTCCTGGTTGGCTGCCATCAGCACCATTGTCAACATAATGGCGTCTGCATGCCTCTGCTGACAGCGTATGGTGAGCATAGCTACACGTGCCTCTGTGGGCCAGGCTGGACTGGAGAACTCTGCAACACCTCTACCACCTTTTCCTTCAACTCCGAGGGCTACGTCCACATGCAGCTTCCCGTTTCTAAAAACAGAGCAAGGCAAAGTACTGATGACTACAACTATGGACTCCATATGCAGCTAAGATTCAGGAGCACTTTGCCTGACATGTTGTTGTACCATCGTGGTACCATGGAACACTTCATCTCCCTGGAGTTAGTTCGGGGTTCTCTCCAGGCCAGGTTAAAATGTGGGAGGTTGCTACAGGTCATTTATCCAGGTCCAGTCAATGACGGCGAATGGTACCAAGCCACTGTGACCATGGACGAGAGACTGATTATGGTTGTAGAAGGACCTGGCTGTGAAGAAGGATGTCAAGTGAAAAATGAAGTGTACAACCATCTGATCTTTTTCCAGTCAAACTCCTTTCAACAGCTGTATGTAGGAGGAGCGCCTAAGGAATATTTGACACTCTCGTCAAGTGGGAGGAGTTTCATTGGCTGCATGGAAGACCTTAGAGTTGACTATAAATTGCTGCTTCCTCAAGACCTCATGAGAGAGGAGAACACAGGCTTGGAATTGGGATGTGTCAAAGAGGATTTGTGCCAAGACGACCCTTGCAAACAATTGGGGTTTTGTTTGGACATGTGGGTTGTGGCCAAATGTCAGTGTCACCGGCCATACTTTGGAGAAACATGTGACAGAGGTGAGATTTCTTAGAATTGTTTTATTATACTGCTTTTTAAACTGTCTAATCTGTTGGAGTAGCTGTGGTAATGCAATATAAGGCAGCTCCTATTTAGTTCCTAAAACAGACAAACTACAGCTTTGCTCATTCATAAACAGCAGCTATTTAAAATACAGTAAGTCAATACAGTATGTCATTCAAGCACTGTTTATACATTATACTGTATAATAAATACATTAATCCATGTACATTGTGTTTGCAGAATATCCGTCCTGGACCTTTGGTCATGAAAACACTACAAGCTACACTGTCTTCAACGTCACAGAAACCCATGGAGAAAATTTCACCATCTCCTTTATAATGCGCTCTCTTAAAAAAAATGGCCTTCTTCTGCAGTTTCGCCGGGAGGAAAAGTCCTACCTGACAATCTACCTGAAGGAAGCTACGATTGCCATCTACAGCCCTTACACCACCCTCTTGTCAGAGGCTAAGTTTGTTACAGATGGCAAAAATAATTTGGTGACGATAAAAGTAAACTATGGCCATGTGTTCTTCCCAATAGCTAGGAACCATCGCGCCTTAGGGAATGTGAGCATAGAGGCAGGGGATATTGTTTATGTTGGAGGACTCCCTATAGGTGAAAATCTCAATGACTGGGGTGGAAAATTCAAGGGCTGCCTACAAGACATTCGATTGGACGACAAACATTTGTCCATTGTGGGCCACAACGAAGAGGTGGAGATTTATCAGGCAACTGCAGAGAAGAATGTTCTGCCAGGATGTCAAAGTGACAATACATGCAGGGTACGGTTTAAAAATTACAGCATGATTTTAACAAAGCAATTTTAATCCAAAGATCCCAGTTTTCATGGTGCTTCTATTCCCAATGTAAGGGAAATGTGTTGCAATGTTTTCGTGCACTCTGACAGTTGATCTGTGCTGTGCTGTGCTGTGCTGCCTCAACCAAACTGACATTGATCTGGTTGTGAATCCCTTTGATCTGTTTGTTACCTCCTAATCTTCTCTGGAGCTCTATCTGTACCTCTGCAGTCATCTTGGGTTAGAGATTTTACAAGTGAGTATCTAATCCTTGCACCTGTGTTTGTCTGTACACAGAATGAGCCCTGTCTCAACGGTGGAAAGTGTCAAATCACCTGGAATGATTTCAAGTGTGACTGTTCCATTAACTTCTCTGGACGACTGTGCGAGAAACGTTTGTGGTGTGTCGAAAACCCTTGCTTCGAAGGAGGGCAATGTGTCGACCTATTTGATGGTTATGAGTGTGAGTAATCTTCTGTCACCGGTTAATGTATACTTTGGGCCCTATTTTTGGTGAACAGCATCAATCCGGCGCGGCGGGCAGCGCAACTATGTGGCAGAGGCTGGTTAGACCAGTGTTGGTAATTTTGTGCACGAGCGCAGCCCACTGGATCTGGGGATGGGTGGGCTGCACCACATTGGGAATATTTACAGTCGACTTCAGTCACGGCCAATCAAAGCGACTCCTCTCACCCCATTTTAATGCCGCAAATGACAGTCATGACAGAGACACCTCCGCGCGGATAAGGACGATACGTATTCGCTGCAAGCCATGAGTGAGTGGAGCATTGTCACTGCTCAAGTCATGCTGTGGTGGCATCAGACAATGTGAGCAAGTATACAGAATGAGGTACTGATAACCGCTGGCGTCTTAAATATGTCTGCAGAGCTCAATATCTGTCTGCGTGTGCCGCAATTAAATTCACCAAAATCGCGTTGGACCAGGGAACTATCTGGTGCCAGTATTTTGACGTGGGCATACAGGCATACAGTAAATTTAGATTGGCTTTCTGCCACAGAATCTTCTTGCCGCCATGTGCATGTCCAAGTACACTGCCTCTGCTGTGCCGGAACGCCCAGCTTGGCGCAGACTGGTCTGCCAAATTGGCAACATGCAAATCAGGATGCGCCAGCACAGGCGTATCGCCCAGATGCACAGTCTACAAAAACAGAGCCCTAAAAGTCACTTGAGGACAAAGTTTGAGAAGGGTCATATTAACATTCAATGGTTAGGACAACCTACCAACCGGATACCATTTATATGCAGGGAAGAAATTCAAGGTGAGTTTCTTTCACCTCTAAGGTGAAAGACAGTCTGTGATGTCAAGATTTACAATGCAATTGGTGTAGATATAAAAATAACTGCTGGTCGTGGTACCAGAATATATGAGAAAATAGCTTTGCCATAAAAGACAAAAAAGGAATACTGTGCTGTACGGTATATGAAATTGCTAATCTCTCACTCAAAGTAGAAAGTGAATTATTTCAAAGCATCTAAAACTCATTATCTTTGCCCCCCACAGGTTTGGCTGAAGCCATTTTCCAGGACAATGCCCTTGAGTATTTTGCCAACAGCTCCCTGTTGAGCCCAGTAACAAACATCACGATGGACATTAGAACACGGGACGACAACGGTATCTTGTTGAGGGCCGAGAGCCAAGCTGAGGTATTCTGTCTGGGTCTCCTTAATTCCACACTTCTGGTCAAAATGGACACTGGAACGAGTGCAGACCTGCTAGCTTTTACCAGTGACAGGGCCATCGCAGATGGGGCATGGCATCGCATCCAGTTGAGCATGATCGACCCTTCACAGTCAGTGTCCCGATGGCGTCTCACTGTAGATGGGCAGACAGCGGGTTGCAGCCTTGGAGTTGCTGGCAACCTTAACTTCCTCAATGATACCAAAATTTGGCTGGCAGAGAAATATGCTGGATGTTTGGGGGAAGTGAGAGTCGGTGGAATCTACCTACCAATTTTCAGTGTACCAGACGCCCCTCAGACAAGTCATTTCTCCAGACTGAGTGGACATGAGCCAAACTTCGGATGCAAGGGTGCCCCAGTTTGTGACTCTCAGCCATGTTTCAATGAGGGTGTGTGCCAAGACCATTTCAATGAGTTTAACTGCAGCTGCAACCCAGGGTGGGAGGGAGAACTATGTGAGGCCGAGATAAATGAGTGCTCTTCTGGACCCTGTGTCTATGGGACATGTAAAGACCTTCTGGCAGACTACCAGTGTGACTGTGAGCCTGGATATATAGGGAGAAACTGTCAGGAAGAAGTGGATAACTGTTTGGAGTTTAGCTGCTTAAATGACGGCACCTGTGTAGAAACAATGGTAACTCATACCTGTGTATGTCCTCCTGGATACATGGGAAAACGCTGCCAGTAAGTTTTTCATCTTACGTCTTTTTTAAAAAATGTTAGAGCATGTTAGACTTTGATAGTATATGAGACTTTACAACCCTTTTTTTTTTTTTTTTTTTTACTATTTAATTAGACCAGTAACTAGTGGCTTATTACTAGGCATATAATAATTTAGGACTTCATTTATCATTATCAAACTTATCTTATATGGCTTATTCTACTTGGTAATTTATTACTGTTACTTTACTTGTTGCGAAGTGACCTGGACTATTTCCCCCCATAAAATTACCCAGCACAAGCAAGGTAGTTGGACACAAATTTTTATCATAATATTGTTTGTTATTTTTTTCTGTGGAGCCAACAGTTCTTCTCTTCTATTTCTACTTGTCTCATTGCATGCCCGCTTGTCTTTTACCAAGTAATGTGTGAGGGTCGAGATACTGTTAAGATTGTCCAACATGGAGTATTGGCAGACTAACAAAAGACAGCCACATTCCTTCAAAACTTTATCTCTTGTGTTCAAACAAACATGTCAAATACAATGGAAACTTTAAGGTTTAGTACAATCTGTTCTGGGGTGTTGGCTGACTGCTGATTTGTTCATAAATTGTAGAGAAAGGAAATGAAGGAAATTTAATTCGATTCCAGGGGCAGAATGTCACCATCTAAAATCTTTCATTAACTGAAGATTTTAAGATTCTCTATAGTCATACAGTGTATTAAGAAAGTTAACTACTGTTAATAATGAGAAATAAAAGCAATACGTTGAGTACTCACCCATATGTTTGCACAGAACAAACACTGTAAAACTCCCCGCCTGCAGATCTCAGGCAAGCAAATTCAATATCCTTTTTTAAATCTCTTTTGAATAGTCTCTTTTATCGTTTGGCTTTTCTTAACTGTTTACTTTTTTTTTTAAACTCATCACTTTTATTGTTCAGCACTTTTTAACTTGTCTTCTTTTTAAGTGCTATAAAAGATATTAGAAATGTGGACGAAGGGAGGCTATAAACAGCTCCACAGAAATGCAGTTCACTTTCAAGTGTTCTTTAGGGCTTTAATTTTTTATTTTATTTTAATGTATTATTATTATTATTATTGACCTATTGTTGACTTAGCCTGAGCAGCAAAATGACATAGGAAACCAAGCCAACAAAGCGCTGCATTACTTAATTGCAGAGAATTGCGCTGATGTTTGCTGCATGTGGGCCGGTGTGGGATCCATTTATGTAAAAAAAAAGAAAGTTATTTATTTTTGCCTTATTTCTTGATTCAGCCATATTATACAGAGGCGTCAGTGCAGTGATGTATATATATATATATATATATATATATATATATATATATATATATATATATATATGTATTTCCTGAAAATCCTGGCCAGTTTACAAATTTGAAGATAGGTGCACTGTGATAACTCGCATATGTTAACAACCAATCCATGTCACCTTTACACAGTGGTAACCACCTACTATCAATGCCATGGCTCCGCTATTCTGCTCATTTATTTTTAAATATTGGATGCATATGTTCGCCAGTCATGAAGTACCAAGCATAAAGTCACCAGTCAGTGGCCCTGACATTTGCATTCTATTTTTGTGCCCAACAGGCGGCGATTCCCTCCAGCAGCATGTGATGCCAAAACAGAGTGCCTTAATGGAGGAGTTTGCATAGGGGGGGACACTGGTGGCAACTGCACCTGCAAGCCAGGGTACACTGGTGCCAGGTGAGAGCCTCACACAAGTTCCACGCTATGCACCTGTTTAGTTGATCTATCTGAACTGGCATTCTTGTAGAATGTCACCTGTCTAATCATAGTTCCACTTCAGACTACATTGGATTTTACATAGTAAGGATTCCGAGAATGTATTTCATCTTCATCAGCTAACATTTTGGCAGAGAAAATCTCATTACAGGCAAAAATATAGAAACGATTCGGAACATTGTAGCTGTATTACGTGACATTAAGTATCCTGTTTTGGAGAAACACCGTTGTGTAAAATTATTTATCAGGGGATTTCGAAGGAAATGGTGTAGAGTCACATTCTGTAGAGTTTGCATATCCGAGGTTGAAATTCCAATTTTTCAATACTAATCTCGGCACAAAAAATCTCCTCTCCAAACATGTTGTTGAGCGCGGCTTAGGCTGTCTCATCATGTCAGTTCAGTAGACCGTTTGTAAGAGCTGCTGGTGAAGGTGTTTGTCACTTCGTGTTGTATTAAAGCCCTGCTGATGTCTTTCAGGTGTGAGACAGAAATAGACGAATGTGAGTCCAGCCCTTGTCTCAATGGTGCCACTTGTCTAGACAGATTCAACCACTTCCAGTGTGTATGTGTGCCAGGCTACAGTGGCACACTGTGTGAAAGCAATGTAAGTGGTGATAGAATCTTCATACGCATTCATCAATTTGACTAATCAAGGATTATTTCCTTCATTGAAATTTTGTTTATATGACATTACATATATGAATAGTATGCCAACACAAGTAAGTGATATAGTGTATAATATATGCTTTGTTCCTCATGTACAACTACTACTTGCTAATATTTTTTGTGATCATTGATAATAATAAGGTATAACAATATATTGTACTATAAATAAAGGAATGACAAACGTCCAGAAAAGAAAACACATAAGTAAATGTTTATCATTGTTTTAATAGGAGTTAAGAAGTCCCTTTGTACTTTGGACCATGCACCATATATTGCTTGGGCATCGTCATTGTGATGTACGTGTGCGCAATAGTCACATCGCAGAGTCCACTGCACTGTTGGTATTTTTAATATGCAGTGAATCAACTGTAATTAAAAAAAGACAAACAGAGGGACCTAATTGGATATACAAAAAAGATTCGCGCCGACGTTACGGTAGAATATATCCCTTCAAACAACACACGGATCTGCCCAGACTGTTATATACATATCTCCTTGTATGATAACTATGAATGAGGACACGGTAAACAATATACACCAGCTGCATTTCCTGCATCGCTCTTCAGAAATAAAACTCATGTACGTCGCAACAGATTCCATTTGGCGGGACAGGGAGAGGTGGAGAGATTCTCTCTGCTCAAATTAAACATCCCCATGATCAATTTTCCAGTTAGAAATCTTCCTCACAATCATCTTCATCTATTACATAGTTGTAACTCCTAAAAATAACGGAAGAATGAACATGTAAGCCCAAATCAATACCCCCCTAAGGACTGCATTCTGAATCACAGCACTGCAATACTGGCTGATATCCCACAAGTGTGATTGAATTGGAATTTTGTTTCGTTAAAATTTGAGAGGAGTGCAATAATAGTTGCTCTCTCATCCTCTTGCAGAAAAGGGAGCAAAAAGAGCGGGTCCCTTGGCTGGTGGTGACCATCCCCCTCATCACATTATGTGTATTACTAGCCATCCTAGTTATCTTTTTCCTCATCATGACGGCCCGGAAGAAGCGTCAGTCAGAGGGCACCTACAGCCCCAGCTCACAGGAGGTGGCTGGAGCCCGGCTGGAGATGGGCAGTGTCCTCAAAGTGCCCCCTGAGGAGAGGCTAATCTGAGACCTGCAGCCTCAAATTAGAGGCTGTGCGGAACTAGTAGAGAGCAGAATATCTATGCTCTGAAGGGAAGTGCTGTGCCCCACCACTCCAAAAAACAATGGAAAGTCAGATGGATCTATTGTCTAAATGACCGATGCTCCATTTTGGGAGAACTACTGATGTTGAAGCTTCAGAGCTGGATAAGGTAAAATCCAATCAAAAGACAGGCCATGGCAACGATGGGTTTTCAAAGATGTGAAAAGTCGCAAAGACAATCTCAATGGTTGAAGGATTTTGACTCAAATTTAGAACACAATTAATTAATTCATCAGCTGAAGAAACCACATTTTTATTTATATTTATATTAAATAATGCCCTGTTTTCAAAGATAGTTAATTAATTTCTTCCAAATATTGTGGATGTTTACATCTGGTTCAAAACGTGTGTCCTGACCAATCCGATCACAAGTGGACAGCTATCTTTTGTTATTTATTAGATAATATCGGCAAAAGTCAATATTTCAGACATATTCAATTATGTACTCTTGGTTTATGACACTATATCATTTAAGAACAAATGTTTTTCAGAATTTTGTTTTAATTATTATTATATATCTTACATTACAGTCAATATTTTATATCATTTTGAATTGTAAACTGAGAGCATTGACTTTCAAACTAATACATTTTAAGTACGATTCTAAACTGTTTTTTTGTGGCGAGAGCTTAAATTATTAAATCTGGCCCATCCTATTTTAATTTAAATCCGACAGACCAAAAGAGCATTCATGACTTCCATCTTCGTTATTTTCAGATAAATAGTAATCAAATGTTTGTACTCCAACAGTAACCCATGAAGGCATTTTATTAACCACTAAGTATTAATATATGGTAATTGACCTCAAGCATCTTCAATATTATTTGATGCTGCACTGGCTAGGATAATATCTAATATACAGTATCTGTCATTGGTATTCAACCTATGTGTTTGGCCCAAATTTCTCAATATTCCTGCATTAATATTATGAAAGTAAAGTTACAAGAATAACATTGCAAACAGACCTTCGTGGTGGTAAGCCACAGCTACGCTGGGGTAGTCTAGCAGAAGCGTGGCTGCCGTTTTGCACCTATGGGCCCTCTGATCACCAACAAACAGCCAACCACAGTGAGTCCGAGGCAATGTGGGTTAAGCGTCTTGGCCAGGGACACACTGACATGCGCTCGGGTAGGGACACGGACCAGTGACTCTCTGGTAGCAGGGCGTACACTTACCCTCTGTGCCATACCACCAAGTGAATGATCAGTATTATTTCATGTGGATTTAATTACTAATATCGTAGGTAGGACTTGTTGAAGGTTGAATTGGTATTAATCTTTTTATTTTCTAGAAAGCACTGAAATTACACATTATTGCTTCTATGAGGCACAGATTAGCCACACTGTAAATATGTACTATGAGAAAACATTTTCAAATGATTTTGTGGAAATTTGTGTTTTCTATTTTGACCTTTAGAATGTGACAGCAAAAATAAAAATGTAGAGAAATGACACGATAATTGTTTTTGAAGGCGTATGATGACAACTTAACACGAATACTCCAATTGAGATCGGATCACTCAGGACGCATATGATTATACCAGGTCTACTCTGAAAAGGACTATTGTTTGAACTTAAAGGTCCCATATTTTGGCTATTTAGACCTCCATAGAGTGACTCTCTAACATGGACTTAGTGTAAAAGTGACAATTTCATTTTAAAAAAAACCCCACCTTGGTTTTGTCATACGAGTGTCCAGAAAAGGCCCCTCTGACAGCTACTTCTGTTTGACCCAGTTTTGTATCCGCTTTGTCCATATTTGGCTAAGACTACCGAGTGAGCAGGTCTGCCCCCTTTCCTGATTGGTTGCCTCCATGTAGAAGACCCACTTGTGAGAGCACGCATGTTATGTCGACAGCACTGGAAGGCAGAGTTCTTCACTAGTGACGTCGATAAGCTCAGGAAATTCGTGTTACCGGATTTCAGGCCTCTCGGCAGAAAAACGTCTCGAATTCAGGAATGCGTGGAAGATTCATCCATCCATCAATTTTCTACCGCTTATCTGAGGCTGGGTCGCGGGGGCAGTAGCTTTAGGAGGGACACCCAGACTTCCCTCTCCCCAGCCACTTCATGCAGTTCTTCCGGGGGGATCCCGAGGCGTTCCCAGGCCAGCCGAAAGATGTAGTCTCTCCAGCGTGTCCTGGGTCGTGCCCGGGGTCTCCTCCCGGTGGGACGTGCCCGAACACCTCACCAGGGAGGCGTCCGGGAGACATCCAAATCAGATGCCCCAGCCACCGCCTCCTCTCGATGTGGAGGAGGAGCAGCTCTACTCTGAGATCCTCCCGGATGACCGAGCTTCTCACCCTATCTCTAAGGGAGAACCCGGACACTCTGCGGAGGAAACTCATTTTTGAAATTATGTCCATAAAAGTTATGAACAGAATCGGTGACAAAGGGCAGCCTTGGCGGAGTCACAAAATACGGGACCTTCAAGTGACACTGGATTTCATTTTTTTATTTGTCTATTTTACATGGGATTTTTGTATTTGTATTGTAATTGTTCCCAACAAATCCATCATTTTGGTTACTTTTTATGTTATATAGAATGAGAATATGAGAAGACTTAACATATACACAGGCATATTCTGTATGCACCAACCAAGCATAGCATTATGACCAATAATATTCAATACAATGTATCAAATATTCTGCCTTTACAACGATAATAGTCAGTCTCCAATAATAAACACATTTTTAAATGAATACCTGACATCTGACAGTGTCAATCAAAGCAGAGCACATAAATCGGAATATTTAATACTGCTTTTGTAATGTAATTGTGCAAGGGGTCATAATGTTGCGGCTGTTCGGAATACACCCTTGTCTCAACATAGCCACATCCATCTATCCATCCATTCTCAACACCCCTTACCCTGATTAGGGTCGCAGGGTGCTGGAACCTATCCCAGCTGACTTCGGGCGAAAGGCGGACTACACCATGAACCGGTCGCCAGTCAGTCGCAGGACACATATAGACACAGACTCACACTCACATTCACACCGTCACTGAGTGGGAGCTGAACCCACACTGACTGCACCAGAGTCAGACGAGTGTACCACTACACCATCAGTGACTCATAGCCACATCATTTAACATATTGAATATGCTGCTATGTTGATTATTTGTAACAAAGTAGAAATGCCAGTTGCGGTGATAACATGTCTGTGACGGCCCCCCATAATGCAGGCCCAATGTCGAGTACGGTTTTCATTACCATGATGATTAGTGGAAAAACTAGGATGTGATTACTTGTTGACCAGAGTCTAAAAAAGTGAGTCTGCACTTCAGCACATCAACCAAGCGTCCAACTTACACTTGTAGTGTGCAGATCCATGTATGTGGTCCATGCAGTGGAGCTTGCTCTCAGACACGTTTTTGGAAATAGGCAGCTCACTAAAAATTTATCGGGTTTGCAGGCACTCAGAGACCCAATAATACATATACAAGCAATTTTAAAAATACATTTTCCACAGTGAGTAGGAAAATAGATTATGACTGATTCTGATCAGGGCGGCAGGGCGGCTGACTGGTTCTGAGGACCCGGGTTCAAATCCGGCCTCGCCTGTGTGGAGTTTGCATGTTCTCTCCATGCCTGCGTGAGGTTTCCTCCCATATCCCCAAAACACGCATTGTAGGTTAATTGAAGACTAAATTGCCCGTAGGTGTGAATGCGAGTGCGGATGGTTGTTTGTCTATGTGTGCCCTGTGATTGGATGGCGACCAGTTCAGGGTGTACCCCGCCTCTCGCCCAGAGTCAGCTGAGATAGGCGCCAGCACACCCGCGATGCTAGTGAGGATAAGCGGTATGGAAAATGGATGGAGGGATGATTCTGATCAGATCGTTCATAGCTAACTTGGACCCTTTCAATATCACTTTGTTGTTTGTTTGTCATCCATTATGTTCAATGAGAACACACAATTAATTTTGTCACATGCAGATTACAGGTTCCTCTTCGATTCAATTTTTAATGTTCAAACTTGCCACCTCCAACAGAAAGTGTGTTTGACTCAGTCAGACTAAAGAAAACTGGTGTCAACATATCTGAATGACATAGACAACTGCATAGTGTCTGAAAAATCACTTGACTTAAACCTCTAAATGATCCCTCAGATCACATTTAGATGGTTTTTTATCTTCGAATGTGTCTTAAAACTGGAATTTGTGAAATTAGTGACGGATGGTTTTGAATACACACACTGACTCAACACACTGATATGTAATGACTGCTGTAATATGACTCGAGGTGTAAGCCTTATGTGGTCACCATTAATGTATGTACATATGATGTGAATGTTTTCTGTGTTGTTTGGAATATGCAGCATTTCCTGTGTTTTCAGTTTTTTTTATAGTTTTTTTTAACATATTCAAAGTGTTAAATATTAAATATTTAATTGAGAAACGCATTACTGGGATCTAATGTAGTCACATCTCACTGCCACAGTTTCCTCGATGAGAACGAACACATTATAGTACATTGTATTATTATTTTCTCGAGGTATAAAAACTGGAAGTAGCATGAATCTGTGTCTAAAGACATGCAGGCATACTGTACATAGGTCAGTCCTGGCCAGTTTTACTCGCTGTACAGTTCAGTCTGGTGTCACTCATTTATTCCAAACAAAGTACATAAGAAAACAAATCAATCAGGGACAAAATGTGAAATATATTGGTGTTTTTTTTGTTTGTTTGTTTTGATTTTTAAATAGAAATATACGGTTAATTTAAATAAGAAAAAGGTCAATTTAATCCAATCATAGTTGTTTGATTATTAGTCATTGTCTGGCTTAATGAAACAGCACAAATACAACAAGATAGACTTCCTGCATATATAGCACCAATGCCTCCATGGGTCATCATTGAACATATTGTTACCAAATATACAGGTGATGGATATAAGTCATTAAATTGCACTGATAGAGAATCAAATGACCAACAGAATTAAGCAGTTCATTAACGAATCCGAGGCTGGACGCGAACCCTTAGTTCCATAGAATTCCCACATAGAGCATAATTTAAATGTGCTAATGTTTTCTCTTGTATGTGTTTTGTGAGGCCAACGTTTTTTTTCATAAAATAAGCATTGGGCCATGAGAGCAAATCCCTAGTTCTTTTTAATGCAACATTACATTTTTTTCAATGTGGGTGTTTGTGTTGGTTTAATCTCCTCTATAACCCTCCTCATCCACCCACCTTTCCCCTCCATGCAGAGATCCATTGTACTGGTGCTTCTCCGCTAACTAATGTTTACTCCTACTGCCTTTATTAAGGTATCTCTATGAAGGTATTGGGATGACTTAGTTCCCTTGTAAAATGCCTAAAGGGACTGCAGAGGTCTGTCTTGTGTATGATGAGATGCAAGTTGTGCCTTCATGTTTTCAAACATTTCTTTTTGTGGTATTTATTCCTGCTCAACTCAACAAAGGACAGCTGACTCATCCCATACACACAGCAATTTTAAGTTTATTGTGGTATTAAACAGTGAAACACTGTTCTAAAGAATAAAGGAAAATCTGATTGTGTCATATGTGTACATTATGGTTGAGATCCCACTGGAGTGGTCATTGTTGGACCATGCATAGTACAATTCAAAACTGGAAGTGCTTTTCCAAAGTATTATGGGTTCATGTTGTATCACTTGTACATTTGGATTGCAAATAGTAAATTTCAGCACCACATTAAAACTAATCAGAAAGATATTACTTATGCTTTCATTTCGTTTGACCATTTTCAAAAAAATGGATAACTTAATGTGTAATTCAGCTTTCAGATATCTGATAACGTGTTTACTGTCCACCAGAAATAATCAATCCCAAAAGTGGATTGTTCCACATAATGTCATATGTATAGCTGGAATTGTTGCTCTTTGTAAACAAGATGAAATGTATTTTTACAATACATTGTTAAAGGAATAATAAATAAATAGTGATTGCCATTTCATTTTGCAACTGGACTACTGAGAGAAATATCTACAAAGACATTGATCAGAAGACCGAGTTCTTCTGCAACAGGATTTAACCCCCCCCAAAAAAAGCTTTACATTACAATGTTGAGTGTTGCGAGTAACAACATTAAGTAATATACTTACAAAAGTTGGTTGTGTAATTGTAATCCATTACATTACTGGGAGAAAATGTGTCGTTAAATTAGAGTTGCTTTTGGAAATATTGATGTTTACAATTTTTGTTACAAATAAAAATAGCTGCAATATATATATATATTCATATCACTTCCTCCTTCTATAGCCGACGCTTGTGATTGACTCTGGTCACGTGCCATTCTTCAACAGTCTGTAACGTAACACGTTTTTCCAAATCTTACCTAGAAGCGCCACCTTGTGGCGCAATCTATTAGTTTGCGAGTTTGAAAAGGTTAAAGACTCATGGTTATACTTTTGAACACAAAACATTATTGACTTTTGAACAGCTTCATCTTCAGGAATCAGAATCATCGTTATTTGCCAAGCATTTTAAAACACACAAGGATTTTTTCTCCGGTAGTTCAGCAATGAAAGGGTACCAGTAATGTAGTAATGCTGATACAATGAAAATTGTCCAAAGTTTTCATTTTTTTTAAAAATGAAACATTGCCATACGAAGTGATATAGTCTAAGTTGTGTACATTTGTTATTAGATCAACATGGTATCATCTTTTCCACACGCTGTACACATATGTGTATATACAGTACACTGTATAGATGAGGCAACAAAATTTTTTTAGTAGGCATTTACATGATTTGCGATCAGTTTATTATTTATGTAAAGAACAAATATGTGGTTATTTCCAAAATAATGATCTCTGGTTTTAATCCACTTTTTTAGAGAGAAACATCCAAGGGTCCAGTTGATCCATTCATTCCAAAATAAGTATGTAATTAAAATGCAGTCAAATGCAATAAGTTATATTATTTTTTACAAGTTTATTTTGTTTTAACAAAACATGAGACTGACAAACTACTTTTTGATTTAACTTTGTTTCTTGTTTGAATATTTATTAACCAATGTTTGGATATAAACCTGTGTTTAAATGATATACCAGTATGTTGTTGAAAGTTTCGGATCGTTTCACCTTTACCGTACTAACCCTAATAGTACTGAAAATATAGCTCTTGCATTGAAGTAGGCATCAATTGACTCAATGGTTTTTGTCATTATTAGCACACGTAGTACATATCTTATTACATTACTGCCTGGCAGACATATTGTATTCTAAAACAATTACAGTTTAATATAATTTACAAATGTTCATAATAAGAACAAATTATTCAACTCAAATGCAATACCCTCGCAGAAGTAAAAAAAAAAAAAAAAAAATGCAGACGTGTTGACATGCAGATATTTTGAAACAAATTAAGAAAATGTATGTCATGAGAATCTTTTTCACAGATTTCTCATTGCCCTATTCTCTCTGGTGCATTATTTCGTCGAACTGAGCCACTCCTATCCAAGTCAGTTACTTGTGCACTGATTTTCACCCTCTAATGATGAAAAGTGAGGCATCAAAAGCAATCTACTCCTCCGCCTCCCTAATCCCACAGTGTAAGGACCAGAGATGCCAGGAATGCTGGCATGTAACCCTGAGGTCACTACGACAAATCATGTTGGAAGTAAACACACAACACTAGTGTTTTTTTTTCTTTATCAGATATTTAGACTATTTGATTATTCCATTTTTCAAGTACTTATATAATACAATAAGTATGAATAGTGGCGTCTTCGGATTTTGTATTAATGTCTAAAACTAAGTGGTTAAACCAAGCATTTTCAGTGCGCATCTATTCTTTCTGTGCTCTGATCTGATTTACAGTTGGTGAGGTAGACATGAGGTAGACATTTACAGTAAGCGGCATCAATCCATCTCTCAGGTACTCAAATCACTGAGACAATGTTACCTCTTTAACACAGTTACACAATAGAGCTACGGGGGGTTCCTCAATTAGTTCTCACTGAGGGCCAAATTATGTCAAGGTTGCCAAGTTGCAGGGCAAATTACAGAGGAGTTTTTTTTATTGGAATGGTAAATACCGATTGAGACTCCTATGATGCATAAAAACAAAGGAAAATATGGAGCCTCTGGAACCCGCCGGCCTGGAGGTGGGGCTCGAAGGCGAGCGCCAGGCCTGCACCCATGGGGCCCGGCCAGGCACAGCCCGAAAGGGTAAGGTGTATCCCCCTTCCCATGGGCTCACCCCCTGTAGGAGGAGCCATTGGGGTCGGGTGCAGTGTGAGTTGGGCGGTGGCCGATGGCAGGGACGTTGGCGATCTGATCCCCGGCTACAGAAGCTGGCTCTAGGGACGTGGAACGTCATCTCTCTGGCAAGGAAGGAGCCTGAGCTGGTGTGTGAAGTCAAGAAGTCCTGACTAGATATAGTCGGGCTCGCCTCCACAAACAGCTTGGGCTTTGGTCTGAGTCTGCTCAAGAGGGATTGGACTCTCTATCACTCTGGAGTTGCCCACGGTGAGAGGCGCAGAGCAGATGTGTCCCGGCGCCTGTACATTGGGGTTCACCCCAGTGGACGAAAGGGTAGCCTCCCTCCGCCTTCGGGTGGGGGGACGGTTCCTGACTGTTATTTGTTCCTATGCACCAAACAGCGGTTCAGATTATCCACCCTTTTTGGAGTCCTTGGATGGGGTGCTGGAGAGCGCTCCCCCTGACATATTTTCGTTTCCGACCGTGGCATCCACAGATAATGTGCTAACACTTTGCCCTGCTAGCTCAGCGTTGCCATAGACATGTGGCTCAAAGTATCTACAATGTCTATGATCAATGGGCTTGACATACGTTTTTTTTCAGCATTCTGCTTTTTATGTTGTGTCGTTGCTAACTTTAGGTTCTAAAGGGAGACTGTGTAGATATTTGTCCCATCTAGCGTTGAAATTGTGTATTACATCCAAACGAATAGTGCGCTCTAAGACCCTAATTTTTTTTAAACACGAATTGCAACAACGGTAGCCCTTGTATATATATATATATATATATATATATATAAAAAAGAACAACAACACAATTTAACAAAACCGAATGAAAAATGTTAGCGTTAGGCTAATTTAGGCAGCGTTGACTTACTTGTCGAGGAGAAAGCTGGCAGACTGTCATGGCCCTTCCCACTGGGTCACCACTATGTATAAATAAATCAAAAATTCTTCACTTGCAAGAATGTATCAGATTATTAGGAGAGGTCATAATAAACCAATGATAACATACACACACAGACACACACACACACACACACATATATGTTTTTATGTTTTGCACCCTCTCGCCCTCTCTCTCTCCCCTCCAATCTCTCTCTCCAGCACCTTCTGCAAGCCGCGCACGTGTCAGCAATCGGCCCTCGTCACCGCCTGCATATAAACCTGCCTGTTCCCGGAAATTCTCGCCAAAGTATTTCAGCTTCTCCAAGCGGTACCACGGCCCACCTGCCTCACATAAGCCACACTATTCCTCGTCCCCTGTAATGACTCCTGTGTCTCTCCTCATTCTCAGTGTTTCACCCTAATCTACGTCATTCCTGCCACACCGCCGCCAAGCATGCCGCATGTCCTCGCCACTGCCTGCCAACGCACCTAGGACCACCTCCATTACCTTCCATAATAAACTGTTCATCATAACATATCTGCCTCTGCCTGCTCCTGGCTCCACTCCTTTCCATTCGTGACAGAATACTTTGGCCATTATGGACCCATAACCCCGGAGGCGTTCAAGAACGCACTCACCCTCCAAGGTGCCCACATAGGACATCAGGACAAGACCTTGCAAGAAATCACCGAAATTCTACACTCCCTTTTGCAACAGGTCTCCCTCCTTTCTCAAAAGTTATAATCCGTTCAACTCACCGCAAGTACGCATTCTGAGGCCACAGTCTCCGACCCAGCCCGCTTTCCTTACAAAGAACCTCGTGTACCTCAACCTGAACCCTGCTCCGGGGATTTAGGCGCTTGTAGCCAATTTCTTCTCAACTGCACCCTAGTTTTCAACCTTCAACCTTACAGTACATCGAACAATCCAAGGTAGCATACGTCACTAACCTCCTCCGTGGCAAAGCAGCTAATTGGTAAAACACGTTTAGACCCCCAGGAGCGTCAGTGTCGTGTCATCCAGCGGCTGTGCATTTATTGCGGTCAATTAATTTCCTCTTGCCCCCTCCGACCAAAAGACCAGGCTCACCGTGATCTGAGAGCGTCATGGTGAGCCAAACTTTCATTTCCTCCAGCTCTTCCTCCCGCATGACACCCCCATTACAGCACTTATCGATTCCGGTGCCGATGACAATTTTATTTATGAAGGTATTGTTCACCAGCTCCAAATCCCTCTCCAACCACTTCTGTCCCCGAAAAGGGTTAGAACATTTCACTCTTCGTCAGTCCTTCCCCTGAGACGCCCTTAGTTCTTGGTATTCCCTGGCTCCAACTTCACAACCCCGCCATAGACTGGACGCATCTACAACGTATCTATTACTGGGTGGAGTCCACATTGCCACTGCTCTACGCTATGCCACCCTCAAAGGACCCACCACCCTCTGTTACCCCAGTGGACCTTTCACGGATTCCCGAAGAGTATCATGACCTCTCCCCAGTATTCACTAAAGACTTGACTATTTCTTCTGAGGAGATGCACTTGCAGAGGCCGGTGAAGGAGAAGTCAGTGTATCCATGAAAAGCATTGCAATGTAAATGCAACACCTATGTTTAAGCGTAGGAGTGATTCACACCGATACTTTGGAACTGAGAGATGAAGAGCATAAAACCTTCTCAGGTAAAGTGGTACAAGTAATTGAACCTGAAGTCGACTCAAACAAAGACAAGCTGATCACCTAGCTGTTGTCACACTGTTCAGTCAGTGCAATTAGATTCAATGTGGATGAAAATGGCATCGTGCAACGTAAATCCTCCCGCCAGAACGGTAGCTTCTCCCCAAATTTTTCTACTTGCTCGTCTAAAAAGAACTGCAGCAGGAAATGGGCCACCGGGGAGAAAAGATGACACAACCTTATTCGAGAGGGCTTTTATTGCCCACAAATGCACATGGATGCGATGTCCCCAACTCCTCAGTAAGGAGAGTAGCAATTGGCTGTCTTAAAAGTCGTGAGAAGTTGATAGAATGATGTCACAGCCTCATTTGCATAATTGATTCCAACGGACGCTGGAAGAGAGAGGTATAACGCTGTGGGAGAGATAAAAAAGTGAGTTTCAGAAAATGCTAAATATGATTAGAAGCCCAAATGAACTTTCTTCTGTTTACTCTTAGTTTGTTTTCTTCAAATTTATAACATGAACAATTGGAATAGGACCGAGGCACAGTTGTGAGCCTTTTTTTTTTTCTTTTAATTACATTTTTTTTTCTTGCTGTGTCTTGACTGCAGCTGGGACTGCTGCGCCAGTCTACTGTGATCCTGACTGCCTGTGAGTGATTTGCAATGGGGGGTCTCACCGCAGCACCCGCTGCTCGTTGAGGCTATAAACTGAAGAATGATACATGCTTTCATGTCTCCAAAACATCTGAAAAAGTCGCTTGGTTTGTCGCTAGTCACTTTTGAGGAAAAAAGTCGCTAAGAGGAGCTAGAAAGCGACCAACACAACAAGGATTTGACAAATGAACTGTCTTTTTGTCTTTCTCCGTTTGGGTAAATGCAAACATGGATATGATTACCTCCTGGTGCTCATGGATCACAATCGTGCTTCATGTATTTTACATATAATAGACTCGGAAATACAACAGCTTTGTCGTGCAGCGTAGTCTTAAAATCTGACACCCAAACTTGGATTATTTTAACCCTCACTTGAGAAGACACTTTGCGGTAAATTGTAAATGTTTTGGTTGTTGTTTTTGGCTGTGCAACATTAGCTCTAGTTTATCGTAAACTTACTGTAACTGTAAAATATGCATCTTTAGGGTACATTCTGTAATCTCTCTCTCTTTCGCTCGGCACACGCACGCGCGCACACACGCGCACACATGCACACCCCCGCACAGACACACACACACACATGCACGCACGCACACACGCACTATCAATAAGTCTGGTCAACAAACAGCTTCTTTATTCAATCATTTCAGTGACTAAAGCCAAAAATGTTTTTGCAATGGTGACCTGAACAAGATTATTTCAGTTCATTCTCACCTCTCCTCTCAAAAAGATTTAAAAAAATCAATTCAGTTGTGTAAATTCTTCTCAGTTTTAAATGTATTTATTTTGGTGTAAATTATTTTACACCACTGAAACCACTGTTGACTGAGGAACCATCATCATAATTTTTTTTATGGTTATGTTTTGTTTAATGCTATTGCTTTACTGAAATGCTTGACCATCTAATTTGAATCCCATTAAAATAAAATTAAATGTGTTTCGCCTGGCCTTTCATGTATTCTTTAAAGAATTGTACACATCTTACAAATTCTGCTTGGGTAATCAAACATGAGCACAACTGTGTGTTTTCTCATTTACTAAATAAAAGTACGGCTGCTAACTTTCAAAATAAGAGCAAGTAAATAAAAAGAAAGTATTACATGTTAAAGTACTTCACTTCAGAATAATTCGTTAAAAAAAATTAACAACAGACAGATAATACTTTATGTTTTGATCATATGGGGAGAAGCAAAATCATGCATTGTAATAATGCATTATACAAAGGTAGAAGGGTTTTCCAGAATTTTGAGGTCAACTTTGGGGGTGCGCATTATATGTGGGTGCGCATTATACACAAGAACTTACGGTACTCAGTACTTGAGTACTTTTGCCACTGAGTACTCTCTTACTCTTTTTGAAGAGTAACTGTATACTTTCTTTACTCTTTGGAGGACTACTTTTTACTTTTACTTGAGTCATAGTGGTCACTGATGGTGTAGTGGAGCACTTGCCTGACTTTGGTGTGGGCAGCGTGGGTTCAGTTCCCACTCAGTGACAGTGTGAATGTGTGTGCCAATGGTTGTCCGTGTCTATATGTACCCTGTGACTGACTGGTGACCAGTTCAAGGTGTAGTCTGCCTTTCGCTCCAGCGCCCTGTGACCCTAACCAGGATAAGCGGTGTTGAAAATGGATGGATGGATGAGTCATGTTATTCTAAATTAGCAGTAGTCCTACATGAGTACAATATTTGGCTACTCTACCCACCTCTGCTTTTTTGCACAGGGCCAGGTAGCTTTTGATGGTTAATTTCCTTAATAAACAAACTCATCATTTTAAAACTGTATTTTATGTTTACATAGGTTAGACTAAAAAAAAAAGAACTTCAGAAAAAGGCAAATAGTTTTTCACAGCACTATACATATTTTTACCTGAGTACCTATTTAGCCCACCCAGCAAATGGCACACTGTTTAGTGCATTATAAGAATGGCTAAAGAAACAGAAGGGTGGTCATTGGTCAACAGACCATTGTAGCAAAAATACTGTCACCATGACCTGTTTTGTATTTTTGTATTCTGTCAACAAAAAGCTGACACCAAAGTCCTTTGACAGAAGTGGAGAACCCGATTTAGGGAAGATAAAAATTAACCACGTGTCCAGCAGTGTTAGCAAAGTGGATATACAGAAGAAAGCAAAATTAAATACAATATATTGACAAGATAAAATGTCTTTATAAGTGTGCGGACAAAATAATAAAGTTAATGTGGCCTGCTGTTTCTATTTAACTGAGATTAACAATTTTATGAACATTGTATTTCTGGCCTGTGGATACTGTCCAGTAGTACTGAATAGTACTTAAAATGTATTTCAAAAGATCACAAACCATTGGCTACAATTAAATATGGCAGGGTTGACTTAACACAGGGTGACTTCTTTGTCTAGCCGTATATGTTAATGGCCACCGCCATTTCTTGATGGTGTCAGAGAACCAAAAAGCAACCTGAAGCAACCAACCTACAGTATGCTGTCAACAGACTAAATTGTCCACCATCAGCTGCAATGAGATGTAGTGGTGTTGTGTTGAACTAAACGGAATTATAGTCTCACCCTTCCATGCCTTAAGAGTGCACCAGTGACCCTCTTGTACCCCCTCCTCCACCCATGTACCCCTCGTTCCCCCTGACTGGATCGCTGGCTGGCAAGTGAGAGGACTGACAGATGAAGCCTGTTCTCGAGTTAGTATCATGTCAGAGGGGAACGAAGGCTCCCAGCGGCGTCAGCCATCATAGTGCCAGTTCGAGGTCTAATGAGGGAGACGGCTGCCTAGGCATTCACTCCCCTGTGTCAGGGATTGGCCGACAAATCAGCGGTGCATCACAGCCGCCCCCGCCCCCCACAAATGATATGTTGACAAATGCAGATATTTCACTTTTAATTGACACTAAGAGACAGAGATGATCCGGCTGCCAGGGCTTCTGAGGAGACAAGATCAAGACGGGATGGTTGGAACAGTAGGAGAGAGAGAGAGAGAGAGAGAGAGAGAAAGAAAGCTTGTGGAGAATAAAATGATGTGAGACAAGAGATGCTTCTGGTATAGGCCTGGGAAGAGTTGAATATTTGTGCAGGATGTCATCTTATTTGTTATAGTCGGGGAATTAGGTTTTTTAGATTAGAGGTGCACACTTGAGATTTGTCAGCAGTGGTACATGTGCCATTAGACAGCAGCCTAATCCCTGACAACACTGCATTCCATTTAGCCAGGTGGCCTTTCTAAGAAAGTCACTGTACTCGGCCCGACAATGCTTGAATGTTGAACACCTGATATTCTACCTTATATATTACTCCTACTATATTCTAACACCCCGAAAGTGCTCGATATCAAGGATATGTTACCATTATGGAACATTTTGCTGATAGTACAGCACTGCTACTTTGTTTGTCTTTTGTGCGGACAGTTATAGTTAGACTGCATGTTTGAAAGGTGATCCCACAAGTATTTTGTGGGAAATTGTTTAAAACATTTCCCAATTATTCAACTGCCTTTGCAATTTGCAGTATATTTATTTGCAAAGGTAACACGTTTAAGTCAATAACCAATAAAACAAGAACCATTTAAATAGCACTACACAACTAATAATACAAGCGGACATTACATTTTTCCAAATAAGTGTATTTTACAATTATTATATGATGAGTACTTTTGAGTGCAACAAAACCTGCCGCCATTGTCCATCCTTTGTACCACCCGTTTTCGGTTACAAATGACATTATCTGAGGGAAAGATTCAATAATACTTTATTTCTTACTTTATTTATTAGCAAAACAAAAAATAAGTATGAACTGTGAAATCAGCCCAGGTGGTAGATAGAGTGGCACTTTATGAACCCTCAGATAGTGTACTTTAAATACGACAAACACTCTAAAATATATATTAATATATTAATTAATATATATTAGTTAGTTATATTATTATATTAGTTCTTTTTAAGAACTGTTACGAATATTCAGTCCGAAGCACCGAAAACATTTCAGGAAGATTCCAGTCATATTTGTGGCTCAAAATCATATCAATTTTCTTTTGTCTTTCCAAGTAACAGTTCCCTATCGTGACCACCAGAGGACAGCCACAAGCTACCTCCTACCGCCAGACGAGGTAAAAGTTGATTCAACGTTGGCCTTTGCTCACCACAGCAGTTAAATTACGAACATTTTTAGCTTCCATTGCGCTCTCATGAACAAAACTCTCCTACTGCTCCTCTTCTGGCATTCCTAGACTATCTGAAGCTGATACAGCATATGTGACAAGCCACTAGTTACAGGTCACAAGAGAAACACTGTTTGATATCTGACTGTCAACAACATTGTTGGAGTCTAAATTGGACCACTGGGCAAGTGATTCAGGCAGTTAAAAATCAATCGAAATTTCTAGTTTCCATTTTGCGAGATTCCTTTCGGGGTGTGTCTTCTCACCTTTTTGTTTTGACTGGAAGAAATCAAGTATTTTAAGCTGTTGAGGTATCTATCCTGTGGAGTCGGATTCGAGCACTTCACTGGTTTGGGGTACTTCCTCATGAATATAGGTTTGAGGTTCTCACAGAGGAAAACAATATTTATCTTACTGATGAATTACTGATTATGGTGAGAACGTCTTGTGTATGACTATGCGAAGTGAATGTTAATGTGTACCCTTGGGTAGGAGTGATAGAGGAAGACATAGCTCATTAAAGTAATTAGACCTGCAGGAGAGGTTGCCTCTGCCCAGGAAAGAAGAAACACACACACACGCACACACACACATACACATGCGCGTGCACGCATGCACAAACACGTGCGCGCCCACGCAAACACACTATATTTTTGGGCCACAAAATGGCATTCAGTAGGTTACTCGGTAATATGTTATTATGTTAGTGTTACCAATTATCCAATATGGTGAACATGAAGGGTGCAAGGATATTACATTTCCAGGGATCATAATTGATGAGAGGATTAACTTGAGGCCACATAATAAACATATTAAAAAAGCATATTTGAAAAAAATTGCCATCATTAACAAAGTCAGACTAGACCATACACCACTCCTTACTGTTTAGTGTTCCCTAGTCCTATTATATTTTGTTAAGGCTTGGGGAAACAACTACAGGAAATCATTACAGTCATTACTCAGCCTACAAAAAAGTTGCGCTCGCTAACATTTACTGTAATAAACAGGTATGCTACAGCGGGCATTGTAAGGTACATTGAACACATGACTTAGCTTTAGAAGAGTTGTAGGCAGCGCGTGACGGGGTCCTTCCACTCAGTTGTGCATTTTTGAGTTACATTTCTCTCAAACGCCACCTGAACCAACTAACCCATTTGATTTCAGGCATTGTGTGCCTATGGTCTGAGAACATGTTTCTCAGAGTGGAGAATGGGAAATTATTGCACATTGTCGTGGAGGCGCTAAATGTTAGGCCAAGCATGAAAGCAGCCAGCTCACTTTGCCATCACCATCAGAACATGTAATAGCTGAGGTGACCATATGCAAACCCTGTTTTTTTTAAAAACTCATTTTATCTTTATCTTACTGTTAGTGACTTAAATGAATTGATTTACACGTGGATTAAACAAATATAAATTTTGGCATGAAAAGGCTAGACCAGGGGTGTCAAACTTAAACTCGCAGTGAGCCAAAATTAAAAATTGGGACAAAGTCATGGGGCAAATTCAATATTTATTACAAATTGACAGCGATTGTGCATGTTTTCCCTTCTCTCCAGATATGTAATGTTAAACCTTATCATATGAAAACAAACTTAACTGAAACTGGAATAAGCAAACTTAGAAATGAATGAGAAATCAAATGTGCAATAAGACATCTGTGGTATTTGTTCCTTCAGCCATCCTCACTCGGGTCACGGGAGTGCTGGAGCCTACCCCAGCTGTCTTCAGGTAGGAGGCGGGGTACACCCTGAACTGGTTGCCAGCCAGTCGCAGGGCACATATAAACAAACAACCATTCGCACTCACATTCACACCTACGGGCAATTTAGAGTCTTCAATCAAGTATTTGTTTCTTATTTAAATAAATAAAATCTGTAGATTTGAAATCTAACATCTGTCACAAACAGATAATCTGCCTCCCACCTGTCTTGAAAGCTCCTGTTTTCCATCTTTCCTTTGGCCATTTTTGGGAAGGGGATGTGTAAATTTCCCCGAGGAGACTTGTAGCATGGTTGATGATGACTGCAACAGAACTGGAGAGGGTGCTTGTTGGTCTTGATTGATGTGCCAACCCACTAGCAAAGCATTCTGGGATTTGTAGTATTAATTGCGCATGCGCTATATACTGGCAGGCTAGCTTTAATACACATTTGATATGTTCTCGTGGGGTGAATACAATTACATTTGAGACAGATTTGGCCCCGGTCCTGAGTTTTGCATATTTGGGCTACACTGTAGGGGGCGGGGGCAGGGATGGACTTCAACTCATTTGGGGGGGGCATTGCCTGTGACTGTGACACTGCTACCTACCAACCCACCTACCTACAGTACCTATCAGTCATTAAGTCCACCTATACAATCCATGCATCCTTACGGTTTGGCTTATGGTTACTTCGACAAGAAAGAGGGGTTGCGGTTATCGAAGCAGTGGCCATGGTCCAACTCTCAATAATGCCAACCATCCTGTTAAATGAATAGACTGAATAAGAGTAGGCAAAATTGTTATGCAACTTTTTCGAACTGAATATTCTGTGACTGCTCTGAAAGTGCTGGCTGGCAACTTTGTTTAAAAATATTGTTTTGAGGACTTAATATATCGAGCTAATGGTTCAGTATGCATTTTCCTCATACAGCTCTTTCATGTTTTTGCCATCGTAGTCTGGACAGACAAGAAGTCTTAACAACTCATTATACAGGTGTGTGTGTGTGTGTGTGTGTAGGTGTGTGTGTGTGTGTGTGTGTGTGTGCGTGCGTGCATGTGTGTGTACATTTCGCCTGAGAGCTGTAGAGCTTATTAACAGAGTGGAGAACAGCCGGATAAAGCAGATCTTGGAAGACACACTGAATGCAAATGTAGTTTGTCACTCAGACAGTATGTCTCAATTAAGGCCTAAAAAGTTGGTCTTTACTGCCAGGCTTACTGAACTCCTCCTCTCATACACGTACACTTAATGTTCACACATCCCCTTTAAGTATAAAGATGGTAAGGAGAAAGATGAATGAAGGGGAGGGGAAAAGACATAAGGTGGCCTTCAGCTGAGTGACATACGAGGAAACTCATGAGTTGAGTGTGTACAGTAAAGTGACAACTTGGTGATGATGGAGCCCACACTGATTCCACTTCTAGCTATGATGACAACTGTAATGGAAAACACTAAGATCTAATACTCCACTGCAAACCCCTCAGCCCCAACACACACACAGATACACTTGCCCCAACGTCATCCCTGCTGCATCCTGCTTTGACTGGCAGGTTGAGTAAAAGCCTATCCTGTGATTCATATTGCATATGAAAAAATAAATAAATACTGGAAATCTACAAAGAAAAATTTTTTTCCACCCCGATCTGCCAACAATTGTAAATGTTGAAATTTTTTAAATATTTGTGAATATGATCCTTACGTGTCTGGTCAAGACCGACGTCAGCTAATCCACTTTGTGATTGTGAAATGGAACATAATGACATTCAATTAGTAAATGACCTGAAGCTGTTGCTGTTATTTAATATTTTTTCCCCCAATTCATTCACCACAATAAAAATGTCAAGAAGTAATGTAATTACCAGATAAACTTACAGTTTATTCAGCTTCACAGGTATGAATAGGTAACTATGACATGCCCCTTTTGAGCTGCGTGCCTACAGTGTCACTAAGCTAGACAGGTCAAAGTCGTTGCATAGAGTTACACGCAGTGCTGTACAATCACAACAATGGAACTGGGAATAACCTTTCACAGGTAAAAAATAAATAAATAAATAAAATAAAATTAATAATAAAAAAAAAATAAATATATATATATATATATATATATATATATATATATATATATATATATATATATATATACATATATTTTAAATGTATTGATAGTACATAGCTTTGGCAATGACAAAAAAGCAAATATCCTGAAAATCGGTTGAGAATTGAGAAAGTTCCGACTTGTTTCATTTCAATGTCAATGCATGGGAACGTTGACCTCCACCACAGGGCCGCCACGAAGGCAGATCGGTTAGCTGGGTTGCTTCAGCACGCTGACGTATCTACTCCGACCCGCTTCAGATTCTCGTTTTTGCTTAGGAGCTTTCCTTTTTATTTCCTATCCGAGCACTTATTGCTCGGATAGGAAATAAGGAAGTACTTGGAGGATAGGTCGTTCGAATTGTAGAAATGTTTTTTGTATGGATATAATTTTAGTCTTACAATTATTGAGGCAAAAATGTATATTCACGTTGCTATTGTTCACTAGGGCTATTCTTGATGTATGTTTGTTTAGCTATATACTGTTATGTACTATTTCTTTAATTAAGATAAAGGTTTTATTTAATAATTTTTTAAAGTCTCTAACTTGACACTCAAGGATCTTCGTGTAGACTGTAAACCTTGTTGGTGGTCTGTTGCTTTAAATATTGCTGCTCCACTAAAGGATTGTGGGTAATACATTCCCGTGTTGGTCATTTTGAATACACCACACACTCTGGGCTCTTGTTTTTCTTGACCATCTTAAATCAGGCATGGTGTGTGATTTGACTGCTCAGTGGAGGGATAGACCGGGTTTTCGTAATTTGACAGATGCGTGCAGCCGGCGTATTAAAAAAAAAAAAGGGGCACCGATGTGGGAGTGAACCCAGCCGACTTCAATCATCGTCAATTAAAGCGGCTCCTCTCATTCCCTTTAAATGTGATGCAATGAGTCTCGTATGACGTCTCTATATGCTGAAGAGGACGCAGCGATATGTGCGTGACCGGAGCATTGTCACTGCCCTTCGCCGGTGCGGCAACAGACTATTAAATAAAGTATGAGTTGGTGATAACCGTGGGCAACTTAATTATGTCCGTAGACCTCATATACTGTATCTATCCCCACCAACCATCGTTCATGTGCTTCATTGATCACCGAAATCTGTGTCCATTTTCAAACATATAAGATACAGATACTATGCTCATATTTCTGTTTTAAAGTACTCAAGTTGTTTTCAATATCCTCATTTCAAAAGCAAACGCTGCACGAAAGAATATACAGTACTTTGGTCTCATGTCTTTCATTGTTAAATATTTGAAAATCATTTGAGTTTTATTGTCTTGGAGGTGGAGCTCGGTGCATGTATGGGCCTGCACATTGCTTACTTGTTTTTGGTGTGTATTCGATGGTCCCAGGTGTGGAGGGGCAGGTAACAGGGCCAAA
Source organism: Phycodurus eques (assembly GCF_024500275.1). Taxonomy (NCBI): domain Eukaryota; kingdom Metazoa; phylum Chordata; class Actinopteri; order Syngnathiformes; family Syngnathidae; genus Phycodurus; species Phycodurus eques. Next base: position 30,861,938 of record NC_084527.1, read on the forward strand.
CTGGGTGTAAAGAGAGGTGTCCTAATGTGTGTGTGTGTGTGTGTGTGTGTGTGTGTGTGTGTGTGTGTGTGTGTGTGTGAGTGTAGCATCAGCTGCACCCAATCTGACTACTTGATTAAGATATGTAATCTCTGGCATGAAACAACAGCTGAGAGGCTCCCAAGGGTGGGGACCACACACTAACACACACCTGTACTAGTGGCCATGACAGCAGGCACCTTGTGCTCTCTAAGGAAAGTATTTGCTATCACACACCTGCCATTGGCAGCTCCCCTGACTCAATGATGGACCTGACAACAGAAAAACATGTAAAAGCTAGTCATATTTTCCAGCAAATGCTTGGGAATCACATCGCTGAGAGGAAAATGAAAATCCCTTTATTTTTTTTCTTAAACTTTGATCAGCCATTTATCATTTTCTACTACTAGCTAACAGGGAAATTCAATACAAAAACACTTAGTGCGCATTTCTACCATTATTCACCTTAAAAATCAATGAGAGCGCAGGTGCAACTGTGAGGGCTGTCATAAGTGGAAGTCTTAAGATACCGGCACATACGCATGCATACTCATGTGCACACTCCCACCCACGACACACACTACACACATTACCTCTTTGACTGCAGGTGAATAGTTGAATAATACATAGCCTCAGTCTTCAGTTCAATACAAAATAAGAGCATACAGACATTGATCAAGGGAACTGATACCTAACCATTGTAAATTTGCCAGTAGTATTGACACCAAGAGCACTTTGCCCCAAGGCCAAAAAATGTCCTTCAGGTGGGTAGTCATGTCTGCGATCTTCATATTGAAAAATGGATCCACTATGTGGATCTGCACCAAAATTTAATTCCTTCTTCCTAATGCCTGGATCAGAGTACAAGACAAATTTGGTCTTTCACGATCGCACTTTGTCAGACTACTGTCATAAGATCTTGCCATATCCAGTCAGACAGGACAACAATACTACACAACATGTATTCCAATACCACCGTATCTCGTCTTTTACAATCACTGGGCTTTATCTTGTCAAATCAAACACTGTCCGGGAGGCGGAACCAGAAAACGTGTCACTTTTTACTGCATTCAGTTACAACTGTTACCAGGGCGACAATAAGTCATTGTCAAACAATGGATCGCTGCAGCGATGTTGGGGAAAAAATAACAAAAAGAGGAAAAAAGATGTGCGGTGTCACCGGGTGCTAGGGAGATGACGTGTTGGGCTATCCATTCAAGGATTGCTTGAGGTAGGTTCATGTACCTTTAATACGATGAGGCTCTCAAGCAGGCAACAAAACATTATGCAACCTAGCAAGCTAGTGCTAACAATAACGTTTGTACGTAAACATGCCGGCGTTCTGTTGAATCGTGCTCTAAACATTGTTTTGTGCGCGTAAATAAATGTGGACAAGTATGACCAAGTATGTGGACAACGGCAAGCACGGGAGGCGATGACCCAGTCACAATACGCAATCCTATTGGTTGACGTCAAGGTGCGCCATGAGAGAGTTGTAATTAATATGTCACACTACACTGAAGATGGCCCAAAAAAAATCAAACATGCTAGACTTTTCATTTGGCGCCGTAGAGCTATCGTAGGGCTGCATCGTTGGTTGTGGATTATGTCACACTACAAGTTTTGTCCTTCCCTACAAAATATGTCGGGCCCGATCTGGGAAATCGTACACGATAGCTAATCGGGCCAATATAGGGGCTAAAATCAGTGTAGCCTTATCTAGACATTAGTGACAAAGTAAAGGCTAAGGTAATTATGAAATGTTTATCTATAAGAATCTCTATATACTGACACCCGTAGAATTACAAATTAAAAATGAAAGACAAGTGTAATGGTTAGCACGTCTACCTTACAGTCATCTCCAGCTTAGGCATTCCTGTGCAGAAGTTTAGTGTTCAGTGTGTTTTGCGTGGGTTTTCTCTAGTTTCGTTACACATTCCAAAAAAAAACATGCATTATAGGTTAATTGAAGACTCTTAATTGCCCTTCAGAATCAGAATCATCTTTATTTGCCAAGTATGTCCAAAAAACACATAAGGAATTTGTCTTGTAATTGGAGCCGCTCCACTATGACAACTGACAGACAATTGACAGAGAACACTTTTGAGACAAAGACATTGAGAAAAACAGTCACTGAGCAATAAAGGGTTGCACGTTATCTGGTAATGTTTTTTTGACAATTGTGCAAAAAGATGCAGAGTCCTTTAGCACAGGCGTGAATGAGAGCATGAGCAGTTGTTTGTTTAAATGTGCCCTAAAATTGACTGGCGAGCAGTCCAGGGTATGCCCGGCTTCCTATTAAAGGCTCCAGCTCACCCACTAGCCCTAATGAGATCAAGTGGCATATGAAGTGGATGGATGGACGTTTTTTTTAATTCAGAAAGAAAATGCACGATTCAAGTTGATTTTTATCACATAAATGAATAATATTATGATAATAATAATAATATATTATGATTGAGATTTCACGATTGAAGATATTCTATGTTCTATATTCTATGACCTCTAACACACAGACACACACACGCACACATAAACACACGCACACACACACACACGAATCCAATAACATCTCTACCTTGGCAGTGTGCTGTGGGAGCTGGTCAGCAGCATTAGGCAATTGATTGTGCACAGAGAAGGAGAAAGCGGAAGGAGCCGCAGGCCAAGAACAGCAGAGGAGGTGAAGACCTATTGGAAATCACTTCATCATGAACATTTCAGCCCCACATGGGCATATACGTTCAGACAGCCGCCACAGTCCTGAGCAGCCTGCCCCACTGCCGACAAACATGTTACCATGTTGGACTGATGTAACCACTTAATATAACTGATTTTATGGCTTAATTTTCCATTTTTGATTTTCAACAATTACTAAAACTCCTGCACTTTCCAGACGTAGAAGTACCAACCCCAATTCCAAAGGAGTTGGGACATTGTGTAAAACGTGAATAAAACAGAATACAATGATTCGCAAATCCTTTTCAACCTATATTCAAATAAATTAACGACAATGACAAGATATTTAATGTTCAAACTGATGAACGTTACTGTTTTTTTGTGTGTGTGTGCAATTATTCTCTTCTCTATTTTGAATTTGATACCGGCAACACGTTCACAAAAGCTGGGACAGGGGCAACAAAAGACTGGGAAAGTTGAGGAATGCCATAAAAACACCTGTTTGGAACATTCCACAGGTGAACAGGTTAATTGGAAACAGGTGAGTGTCATGATTGGGTATAAAAGGCCTCCTCGAAAGGCTCAGTTGTTCACCACCAAAGATGGGGCGAGGTTCAACCCTGTGTGAAAACTGCGTGAACAAATACTTCAACAGTTTAAGAACGTTTCTCAACATACAATTGCAAGGAATTTAGGGATTTCATCATCTTCAGTCCATAATATCATCAAAAGATTTAGAGAATCTCGAGAAATCTCTGCATGTAAGCAGCAAGGCAGAAAACCAACATTGAATACCTGTGACCTTCAATCCCTCAGGAATCATTCTGTAAACGATATTACCTTGTGGACTCAGGAACACTTCAGACAACTATTGTCAGTTAACACAGTTTGTCGCTACATCCACCAATGCAAGTTAACTCGGCCATCCAAAGTGAAAGCCATATGTCAACAACACCCTCCAGTATATCAACAACTCCCTCCAGTATATCAACAACACCCTCCAGAAATGCTGCCAGCTTCTCTGGTCCCGAGCTCATATGAGATGAGGACTGACGCAAAGTGGAAACGTTTGCTGTGGTCTCACAAGTTCACATACAGGTATTACATTGTTTTTGGAAATCATGGACATCGTGTCCTCCGGGCCAAAGAGGAAAAAGACCATCCGGATTGTTATAATCACAAAGTTCAAATGCCGGCATCCGTGATGGTATCTGTATCTGGTATCTGTATCTGGTATCTGGTATCTGGTATCTGGTATCTGGTATCTGTATCTGGTATCTGTATCTGGTATCTGGGTGTCTTAGTGCCCATGGCATGGGCAACTTGTACATCTGTGAAGGCACCATCAATGCTGAACGGTACAAAGAGGTTTTGGAGCAACATATGCTGCCATCCAAGAAACATCTTTTTTTGCCAAGCCACATTGAGTTTGGTTGCAATCAAGTCAGTCAACAGCATCTTGATAATAGCAGCAACAAAGAAGATAACTGACTCTGTGCAATTGTGACTTTCCTTTCGCTTTGAAAGGTTAGGATTAAGGGGTTGATTTAAGTTAAGGGTGAGTTCAAGAGCTTGTACTTCGAGTATACTCATCTGTTATCACAAAGCTTAATACTTACTTAATACTTACTTAATACTTATTAATACTTAATACTTACTTAATACAGTTCAGTGTAATTTTGTAGATGTGGATGTGGAGATGTAGATGTGGATTTTTAAAGATTTAATTTATTTTCTTGGCATTATCTGGTTTTGCGGCGGTACGGTTGACAGATTAGCACATCTGCCTCGCAGTTCTGTGGACCCATGTTCAAATCAGGCCTCGCCTGTGTGGAGGTTGCATGTTCGCCCCATGTCTGCGTGGGTTTTCTCCGGGTACTCCGGTATCCTCACACATCCCAAAAACATGATGCATAGAAGGTTAATTGAAGACTTTAAATTGCCCGTAGGTGTGACTGAGTGCGAATGGTTGTTTGTTTATACTGTATGTGCCCTGCGATTGGCTGATGACCAGTTCAGGGTGTACACCTTCTCTTGTCTACAGTCAGCTGAGAAAGGTTCCAGCACGCCCGCGTGAGGATAAACGGTACGGAAAATGAATGAATGAATGTCTGGTTTTGCGATTAAATCCATCCCTCCATCCATTTTCTGAGCCGCTTCTCCTCACTAGGGTCGCGGGCATGCTGGAGCCTATCCCAGCTATCATCGGGCAGGAGGCGGGGTACACCCTGAACTGGTTGGCAGCCAATCACAGGGCACATACAAACAAACAACCATTCGCACTCACATTCACACCTACGGGCAATTTAGAATTGTCAATTGACCTACCATGCATGTTTTTGGGATGTGGGAGGAAACCGGCGAGCCCGGAGAAAACCCACGCAGGCACGGAGAGAACATGCAAACTCCACACAGGCGGGGCCGGGGATTGAACCCCGGTCCTCAAAACTGTGAGGCTGACGCTCTAACCAGTAGTCCACCGTGCTGCCGCGATTAAATCACATTTAAAAAAAAAAAACTCAAAATCAGTGATTTCCAACCTTTATGGCACATATTTTACAACTGAAAAATCTCATGGCACACCAGCGAACAAAAATGTCACAAAAAGTGCATACATTACTTACTCTATGTACTTCCTGCCATCTAATAGAAGAGCATTTATTTGTTCTGTCTCTCACTATGCCTCATTGGCATAAATAGATGAGCAAAGATACATTATTTATTGTAAATATTTTGAGCAATGAAGTAAAATGTGATAATTTCCCACGGCACACCTGAAACGCGATCACGGCACAATAATGTGCCATGGCACACTGGTTGGGAATCACTGCTCTAAATGTATATGCACTCAATAAAAACTATTAACTTTAATCTGGAACCAGAAATAAAAAGAATAATAATTTTACCCAAATCACAAAATACGAAGAGCCTTTCTTTTACATTTGTAATTGGTTACTTCCCACCACTGCACTAAACACTAGTTTATCTGCATAGGTGGGTAGTAACGCGTTACATTTACTCAGTTACATTTACTCAAGTAACATTTTCCATAAATTGTACTTTAAATGCACCATACTTTTTACTTTTACTTGACTATTTATGTGAAGAAGGATCGATACTTTTACTCCCTTACAACGATCGACATGCCGTTTGCTACTTTTATTTATTCATTCTTGCATGTGCGCGTCTATTTTTCGATTCCATCTTCGACGTCTGCATAGGGCGCCCGTTGCGCCAATCAAACTGGATCACTAATGTCATTTGACTCCAATTCACCAATCAGACGACACAAGGCAGTCACATGACGGCACAGATATCCTTCGCGAGCCAATCAAAATGATTCATTTTGGGGGTGAAAAAACAGCCGCTCCAAAAAACAACAGCTTTATCATGCAGCTCTTGAATTGTGACTACTCAAACTTGAAGAAGAATCATCATTTATTGTCATGAACATGCATGCATGCACACAAAATTTGTTCTCTGCATTTAACCCATCACAGTGAACACATACACGTGGATATTTCAGCCCACTTCTAACTTGAGAAAACACCTTGGAGTAAGTTGCAGATGTTTCTATTGTTGTTTTGCCAGTGGATATGGCAAAATTAGCACTATCCCTATGGTGTTGCACACAAACAATCAATAAGTCTGTTCAGCAAACAGCTTCTTCATGAAGTCATTTAAGCGAATAAAGAAAATATTTTTTCTGTAGGGCCCAATGTATGTGTTGTTTGTTTTTGGGAAGTTAGGAATTGAAAAGAGAAAATGTGACAGTAGTGTGTGGCATTCCCATAAATTATTATCAATGTATTTTATTTGATGTTCATGCTCTGATTAAAAAAATAATAATAATAATCAGAAGTTACTCAAAGTTACTCTTTACTTGAGTAATTTTTTTCATTGAGTACTTTCTTCATCTTACTCTAGTAAATATTTGGGTGACTACTTTTTACTTTTACTTGAGTCATATTATTCTAAAGTAACAGTACTCTAACACCAATATTTGACTACTATACCCACTTCTGTTTATCTGTACGTTAAAGTAAGGTGAAGACACCTCCAACACTCACCAGCAACAATGATGATAAAAGACAACATGCGCACTCTCTTACTTGGAACAACTTCTCTGAATGTGGGATGTTGTGGTTAATTAGTCTTTATTATTAGACTAGATGGCTGGGGTTGGCACCGTGCTGACCCTGACGCTGGCTGAGTCCGTGCAGTACTTAAAATGGCCTCTGGATGACAGTGTGGTGCTAGTAAATATGCTGGAAAAGGCATGGGGTACAATGAACGTGTGATGAGAGCAGTGCATGGGCTGGTTGAAGCAAATGGAGATGATAAGAAAGAAATAGCCGTCAAACTCTCATTCTTGTTAGTTTCAGCTGTACCTCATCAATCCTCCGTATTATGCACTGTGAAAGTTGAATTGGACTTTATAGCCTTGACTGGAAAAAAAAAACAACTGCACGTCAATGGGGGAAGAGGTTATGTGACTGACTTGAAATTAATTATTTAGAGCCTCTGAGGTGTTTATGTGTATATAATGCATGCGAAGTGTGCATTTTCGCTCTTGCAATATTATGTGCTTCTTGTGACACATCGGAAAGATGTGTGTTCATAAGTATATTACCCGAAACCCCCTCCCTTCACCCATCCCTCCTGCCCGTGACACCACACCCCCCAGAGGCATGAAGCAGACTGCGGGGCTGGTACAGGAACAGAGCTAGGATCATGGAGGCAGCACTGCAGGCATCTGCCCGCAGGAAGCAGCACCAGCCCCATGCATCTGGCACCAGGCCTTCGTGAGCCAGGAAATGGCACACCTCAACGACTACACCCCCACAAACACACACACACACACGCACACACACATGCGCACACACACACGCGCACACACACACGCACACACACACACACACTGCTCATCAACAAGCATACTTCGATCAAAATTGTAGATTTTTGTTGTTGTTGGGGTACATCTGTCTGTAGAATGAGGGGTTGCTACATTTTGAGTCTTGTGACATTTATTTTTGTCCATTCATCATGCATACTGTTTAAAAATTGTTTGGACCATATTTACATAAACAGTTCTACGGGGAATTCAGTGATGGACAATTTGACAATTACCCCCACACCAACACGCAGCCTAGAATTCCCTAAAGAATAGAGCTTCCATGTCATAAATGCATGTGTAGCAAACCTCTCTGTAGATTTCATGGAAATGCAGTTTGATTTATTGTTTGCATTTGTTATGTGTGTGTTTCTGTTTACATATATGCTTGCTACACATACCATCATGCGCAGACAGAAGGCTCAGAATACATATCTGGTTTGTTGTCTATCATTCCCCACAGCATGGAGACAATCAGCTGTCAGAGCAACAGACCCTCACCTTGTATGTTGAGGAGGCTGCTCCGGGCCTGGCCGCTAGGGCTAGCAGGGCGCTAACACTCTGCATCCATACAATATACAGGCTGGACTGCGGGTACAATTAGGGGGGCAGAGCACCATTCTATTGCTCACCTGTCAGCTAGACTTGAAATGTGGATGGGGTGCAAATTGACACGAATGCCACAACCAGGCAGACAGGAGATCTGTGGCAGGGACAAATCTCCCTAACAAACCACGTTGTCCTGCCAGTCAGTGCAGAGGCCACCTCACATTGACCCCCGCACCACGTATTGGGCTGCTGTCTGTTACGCCGGGCACGACATATCCCGTCATTGAGTTGAGATGACATGGTCACATGCAGACACAGCTATCCTCCGAAGTCATTACCTTTCATCAGCCGGCTAGAAAAAAAATCACTTGTAAAAACAAGGAGAAAATGACCTCAAGGTCTGACCTGAAAATGGCACAAAAAGCTTAGAGATGGTGCTTCACCTCCTGAAAAAATGTCAGCGCACCTGGCCACTAGCCACTGGCCATATCAGCAGCCACAAACAAGAAAGAAGAGCAAAACCTATCCTGTCAAAAATGGTCTTTATCCTAGGAATGTAACTTGAGGAGCACAACAGATCCACAATGGCTTGGCGTGATAATTGTAGTCCAATATGAAAGAAAACCTCTGAACATGGTTGGTGTAACAACAGGGAATATATATATATATATATATGTGTGTGTGTGTGTGTATATGTGTACACTGTATATACCAGGTGTGAGCAAAAATACGGCCCGTGGGCCACATCCGGCCCGTTGATCATTTCAATCCGGCCCGCCAAAGATTGGTACAGAATCGCCCAAATCATATCAAAATCATGACTGCATTCATTTGACCTTGTCCTGTAATGCCGAGTGGTTCCACCAGGTTGTGCTGTAATGCCGAGTGGTTCCACCAGGTTGTGCTGTAATGCCGAGTGGTTCCACCAGGTTGTCCTGTAATGCACAGTGGTTCCACCAGGTAGTGCAGTAGGTACAGTGATACATTGACTCGACTTTGGCTGTTCTGTTTTTACTCTGCTACTGCTCTGAACCCTTCTTCAACCAAGAATGGGCCAAAGAAAAGAAAAGTTGACAGTGAGTGCTTAATATTTATATTCAATATCGAATGGACTACTAAATACTTTTTCACTGAAGTCCGGTTAAAGGCTGTATGTCTAATTTGGTAAGAAACCATTGTGGTTTTAGAGGACTATAACATCAACCGTCACTTTTCTACCTAGCATGCTGATTATGCTAACAGCTAATCAACACAGGAACTGATGGCTACGGCTCAGCGGTTAACATAAGGCTGGCAGGCTGAAGTAAAACACTGACAAACTGCCAGCAAAGATTCAGTCACACAAGACCCCGAAACAGCGCCACAGAAGTGGAACTGATTGATCTCCAATCTGATACTGTCTTAAAAGAGAAGTTCAACTCTCAAACCGGATGACTTTTATGCTTCATTAAGTGCAGACAAATTTCCCAAAATCCAGAAGATGGCACAAAGGATGCTGGTGGTGTTTGGACTCTACATGTGTGGGTGAACAGACCTTTAGTGTGATTAAGACCAACAAAACATCCAAGAGATCCCAGCTGAGTGATGAATACCTCAGATGTCTTCTGAGAATTGCCACAACAAAACTAACACCAGACTTTGATGCACTGGCAAAAAAAGGTGATCAACAAAACAACACTGTTCCCATTAAAAGTCCATCTAAGTATTAACACTATCATGACTTTTTTTGTTTTGTTTATTTTTTTATATGGAAGCATCTGGTCCTGGCTTGGCCCGCCTGTCAAATTTTAAAAGTCAGTGTGGTCCCTGAGCCCAAACGTTTGCCCACCCCTGGTATATATATATATATATATATATATATATATATAGTTATTTGAGTTGACAGTAACAAATTACTTCCAAATCTGTCAATTGAATTGATGGCAGTTTTCGGACATTGAGCGACATAAAGCTTTTTCTTTATAGTGAGCACCTCTTAATGGGAACAGGCTTAAAGTGCACAAAATTTGTAATATTGAGGTTATCGTTCTGATATTTTCAGAGGTTGTAGTGGGCATGAGTAAAGATTTGGGTGACGATTGACGGCAAGTTTCCAGACATTAAGCGACGTCAAGTTTTCTCACGCTTACATTAAGCATGGCATATATATATATATATATATATATATATATATATATTACACTCACTTTCTTTCGGGACAAAACATTACGTCAAGTGAGGAGTTATATATTGTTTTTTGTCAATGTCTTTATGTCTCCAAAGTGTTCTGTAAATTGACTGTCTGTTGTACTAGAGCGGCTCCAACTATCGGAGACAAATTCCTTGTGTGTTTTGGACATACTTGGCAAATAAAGATGATTCTGATTCTGATTCTGAAATAATCCAGTAGTCTGACTGCGATCTGCCGTTTGTAACTGTTGCAAAGATAATGCACCGCTAAATTTACTGACGTTTGCGCTAATCCACTTAATTTTCTTGTAAGGGGACAGTGTCCACATGAGTGAGCTGCTTATTTTAAAGTAGATGATTTAAAGATGGACGGAGTTATGGAAGCAGACAGCTCTATCCATGCAGCCTACATGAAAGCGTTGTAAGATGCTGTCGGTGAAGGAGAGTTTTTAAATGGGGGCAGGGTCTTACTTCAGATGGACTTAAAGGACATTTTTTCTTTCCTCTTTATGTCTAAGCTTGGGGGTGAGGAGGCAGGTAGGCAGTCAATTAAGGTTTCCATATCTTTTTAAAACGAGTAATGGTTCTCCATTGTGGGGACTTTATTAGCCAAATGCTGTTGTTGTATGCAGGGCCAGTCCCCCTGGCTAGGCAGGCTCATCCCGCCCCATTGTTCTCTATCAGTGGACAGGGCTGATTCCTGTAATTAGCTGTCAGCACAGAGCCCTCAGCAGCTTAGTGCTGTCCGCTCAAATCAAACTAATGAAATGCAATCCGCTCAAATGTCCTGGATGCATATCTGTAACAGGCCTACGCACACGAGAAGGGGAGGCACGGGGAGTCTGTGCCACAACATGGATACAACTCTTTGCCAAATTTAAGATTCAAATTCAAGCTCATTAATCTGTTAATTCAGCACATTTAGACAGCCAATTCATGTAGTTGAGGAGGGAGTGATTTGTGGTGGACAAGAGGTGTCTGAGCACCGCAAGAGGAGCAAGGGTGACGAAGTGCTTGGAAAGCATTGCTTGCTCCTTTCCTTATCTTTATCCTTCTTTTTTTTTAAGATACAATGGTATCTTGAATTACTGTGTGAATGACCCCACTGTGTTTTTTTAGATACAGGCCGTCGCTCTGCCGATTTCTATGTCTCGAGTTTGAATTTGAGTCACAAACCCTTCCTATGGTCGCAGCGAACTTTGCAACAAGTAGCACTTTGGCAGATAGTGAACAATTCTTAGGAAATATGGTCAAGCGGTGCTTTAAGCTGTCTATTGCCACTCCTCGTTGAAGTTTACTATAAAGCTAAACATAAAACAAAGAGAATTACAAGTTGTGTATTTAACTAAAGAACATTGGGCTTACAAGTCTGTTAGCTTAATGCTAACACACAAATGCTATAGACGGGCTAACGAAACGAGCATCGATGATGCCGTAATTATTAACCTGTAAAAAAACGTGTATTTGACACAACACAAGCAGAAACAATACATGCAAATAGAGCATAGAACAATACTCACAGGATTAGATTCTGTATCCTCTGCACAAACAATTATGATTATTGCAGCTTTATTCGACGTCATCTCTGTGTTTCATCATCAAATCTGCTGTCGTATGTCTGTATTATACAGCCCTCTGGTGGCAAAGGCGTGCACAAGACTATGAGCGGCACAATGCTCAATGAAATATCATGATGCAAATTGTTATTACTGTATCTTTTTATGAAGTAAAATAATGAAGGGGTTTCTAAAACTTAAATTTCTGTTGGTGTTTTTTATGACACTGGAACAGATTAATGGCATTTCCATTCATTTCAATGGGGAAATATGATTGGAGATGCAAGTGTTTTGAGTTACAAGCATGGTCAAAGAACGAATTGTACTTTGTAACCCAAGGCAACTGTACAGTGATCATAGAATGACAATTATTTATAAGAATAGGGGTTATGGCGTATAACTTATATTGTAGTGTACATTTGCTCGGCAGACAGACAGACAGACAACTGGATGGATGTTGCTGTTAATATGTTTGTTATATCAAATCATATTTCCACAATTTTCCTTCATCTAACCCCTGACACTTTGACACCCTCCCTTCTTCCCTCCGTCTGCTGTGCAGGTGTGTGCGTGAGTGCAGGGTGATGTGAACGTGCTCGAAGCCTGGGGGCATTGAAAGCAGTCAGGGTTTTGCCGTAGTGTTGGTGGGCTCCACTGAGCTGTGATCAGATGGGTCTAGGCCACTCAGGGATAAGGCCTCAGGCACTCGACAACACTGCCAGCCCTGCCATGTGTGAACGCTTGTTCTCTTCAATTAAAACAGTCATCTGAATATTCAAATCACATTGCTTAATGGCAGCTCTACACCATACATGCATGAAATCGAAGTAGAGTTCAATCACAACCTGAAAGGGCCGAAACACTGACCCAGACAGAAATACCGGATTCACTACTTCTCTTATATGTCAAATTAGTTTGCCTCAAGAGATATAATTCATATTTTTTTTTCTATGCTCCCAAAATGTTTTGGTGACAAGTCTCTTATTCATAATATTATTCAAAATAAGATTGAAAAAGTCAGGTAGAAAAAAAGTGCTAGTTTATGTATTGTAAAGCTAAATTCCATAAAATTGAATGTTTTTTTTTTTTTATTGTACTTAGAATACAGTATATTTATATGATCTGTTCCAGCTTATTGATGAAATGTAGGTTAAACATTTTGTATCATAACTTGATAGTTAGTTCATTGATGGTGTCGTGGTACATTCGCCTCACTTCCGTTTAGTCCCCCCTCAGTGCTGGTGTGAACATGAGCGTGAATGGTTGTCTGTCTCTCTGTGCACCCTGTGACTGACGACTAGTTCAGAATGCAGTTCACCTTCGCCCCAAGTCAGCTGGGATAGGCTCCAGCTCCCTATGACCCTAAAAAGGTTCATCTGTCTAGAAAATGGATGGCTGGAACTTGGTAGTTATTTGGTTTTAATTGCTTGTACTTTCGGCCAAGTTATTTGTGCCACACAGTCAGACACTCAATAAATCCCCTTGCCAATTACTAATGACTAATTTAACAACATTTTAGTGGCAACTGAACTTATGTTTTACATCACTGTTCTATCTTACATGACAACTTTAGAAAGACTTTAGTTTAGCAGTCGGTTATTGAATTAAACATCGCATAAAAAAACACAACACAAACAAAAAGTAAGGAAATTTGTGTCTCGTCTCGATAACGCTCTGCACTGAGATTGCCTCCAATGGATGATAAGCTTCACTTTTCCAGTGAGCCTTGTGAGCCCACCTCTGCGAAGTAGAATACCGTTAATGATGAATAAAACTGTTTAATTTATCTCTATTGTCTCATTTTATGACCACTTTCAGTTACTCTTTTCCCTAATGAGGACAAGTGTTCGATAAAACGGATCCATGAACATTTCTAATTGTCTATATACTGTATACAATGCTGTTGTCGTGGCGACATGCTGTTCGCCGCGCTGTTTGACAAGAAAACAACGCACTTTTGAGGGCCTAAACATCACAAAAACTCATGACACTGGACACACATCAAGCCAGGCCAAAATGTCAATATTTATTATTTATATTTATATTTACGTTTATTGTGCAGTTTCAAAACATGGCTCAGTCGCGCCCATTACAAAAGCAGCCTCGCCTGCACGTTTCACCTAGGTCTACCAAAATTTGGAGAAAAAAGTGTCTAGGAGCCATACTCTAAACACAGCAAGAAATCCACCATTTTTAATTAATTTTCAAATTCTGACCAATTTTCCCCCTTTACAGCTACTGTCCAATATTTTATACACTCCTCCTAGAGATATTATCTGAGAAAGAGAACTTTATTCGCCGCGCTGTTGTGTCGTGCCACACATAATTGTGAAGTGGAATGCAAATGATATACGGCTTTACGCGACTATAATCTGAAACGTGTGGTGCACATTTCTATTCAGTGGATCCGCAATGTGCCAGTACCTCAACGTGCCAGTACCCCAACATGGCCAGTGATGTCAGGGCCCTCAATAGCTGCTCGCAGCTCTAGTTTTTGTAATTAGTTTCATAATTTTGACAAAATACTCCCATGTGAAGAAAATAGAACAGCCTTAACTATCAAAAAAGCAAAACAAAAATATGATAGCTCGTTTACCACATGACTAGCACCCACCCCATACTTAAGCTTTTTGAGCTTTCTTTCTGAGCTATGGTAAAAATTATAATGTATCTATACTGCTTGTTTTTTTTTTTTTATTGTTTTTTGTGTGTGTGGGGAACAACAACAGGTCTAAAATGCAGGCACAAATCCTGTCATGAGCTAAACTAACATAGCACAGCTAATACTACTGTTAGCATGTACAGGTACGTATCAGCCAACCAACACACTTTACTTGTAGTTTGTAACTTTCTAAACCTGCACCACACTATTAAAACTGCGCAACCTAAGTCACTCACCAGTCTCTCACTGGTTACTTGCTTGCTCGACTGTGAGCTCGCGAGCCACAGAGGATCCAAGTACTAGCTGCCTGAACATTGCCTGCCTAAAAATACAAACAACATGAGTCTTTTTGTACAGTGTACAATTTGAACATCTTACAGGCCACCCACTAACATTTTTGTCTAGTTTTGTCTCGTCAACATATCCTGGCACACATCTCGTCACAAATAAGTAATCAAAGAGCCTTGTATTGCTGGTCACTGTCACGTTGTCATTCTTAAAATAAAAGGACGTTAATGAAATCATTACGCCATCATCATTGTCGATGGATAAAAACATTGATTTGTAAACATAGATGTATGGGCCATTTCATAGTATTTGTATGTAGGTCACTAAGTTGACCAACAGGGAGCACTATCATGCTTTATCCATCCAGCCATCCATTTTGTGAACGCTTATTCCATTTCTATTTCAGTAGGAATCGCTCAAAAGGTGTGTAGCTAGACAAAGGAAGCCCATGAAGTTTTTGGACTGCTGCATCACCAACAAAGATGAAAAGGTTGTCGTGAAAACAGGAACACATGGATAGCAATATTATACCAATAATAATAATACCAGTCACTGATGGTGTAGTGGTACACTCGCCTGACTTTGTTGAAAGCAGGGTGGGTTCAGTTCCCACTCAGTGACGTTGTGAATGTGAGTGTGAATGGTTGTCCGTGTCTATATGTGCCCTGCGACTGACTGGCGACCAGTTCAGGGTGTAGTCCGCCTTTCGCCTGAAGTCAGCTGGGATAGGCTCCAGCGTCCCGCAACCCTAACCAGGATAAGCGGTGTTGAAAATGGATGGATGGATAATAATACCAAAGCACTGAGAAACCAACACTGTAGTTTTCTCTGTCTATACCTATATGTGCAACTTACTGCTTTACTTCAGGAAAATATGATAAGTGACAACCTAATGCTGAAGATCTGGATGATTATTTATGAGGTTGAAGTATCCCACACCATTATTGCTAATGTGCAGTTAGCTCTCATTATCTTTTAACAGTTCACGCTCTGTTGGGCACGCACCGGTAGAGGAATTGACCAATAGATCATTCTTTGACACACTACCTAAAGTAATGATTTCATTTAAAATAAAATAAAAAACTACAACATCAATCAACAATGTGAGAGCTAAATAAGGTATGTTTTGGATACTGACAAGAAATGTTAAATTTAAACTGATATATATTTGTGTTTGAAATTGCCTCACTAGAAATGTTTGTAGACAAGAAAATGGTGTTTCCTGCTACATGCACAATGTGAATTTAAGAAAAATACTGTTGATTATCTAAAAGACGAAATATATTTGATTATTCCGATAGAATTGTCAGTAGAATACACGATTACTAATTGCAGCACTAATGGATGCACATTCTTATTTTTGACAGCTCTGTTTAATGAAATAAATAAGAAATAAAGTGAGAAAAAGTAAGTCATAGCATTTTTGAAGGGGCAATAAACTAAGCCCCCCCTTGACGATTGGCTTTGAAGGCGCAAACATTTTGATCAGCCCAAAGGTTTTCTTATATATGTTCAATGCACTTGTGTATCAAATTTGTTTTGATAAATAAATATGGATTTTAAAATATATAAATGCAGTATATCATACATACATATTAATTCAATGAATATTATATATATATATATTATTATTATTTTTTTTATATTGTTGGTAAAACTCAAAGTGTAGGACTTGCGACTTGACTCAGGACTTGCATGTCTCGACTTGAGACTTGACTCGGGACTTTGCCTGTCTTGACTTTGGACTTGACTCGGGCCATGGGGGAAAAGACTGGAGACTTGTGACTGCCAAAGGAATGACTTGGTCCCACCTCTGGGTACGGGCAGAAAAGGAGGAAAAAGTGGCTCAGGAGTCATTGACAGACCGGCCCACTTCACGCGCGTTATGGGGAGCCGCTAGCCGGAACACAAGTTTCATGTAACTCAATGGAAATAACTGCATTTGACGTTTTGGACCATGAATCATGGAGTAATTAATAACCTGAAAAACCTAAAACTAAAAATATAAAGAAGGACAAAGGGAACAGAAAAGCTACTACCATCTACACATCCAGGGGAAGCAAGTCCTAAGGTCTGAATACACACCGTAATGTAAGTTAAAGTGATAAGATGAAATCACAAAACAACACTGTAATGCATGGTTCTCTGAAAGGCACTTTGAATATCTGCGCATCGTGTCGTCATGGTAAAAAAATATTTTCTATGTTTTCAAAGGCTATTTTTGAACAATATATATAAAAATATGTGTTGCAAATTAGCGACAATTGAAAAATGGGGGTCCCTGGGTGACAACCAGTTGGAACCCACCACTCTAGCTGTTTTCAGTCATGTCACTTGCGTGTGAATTACTTTCTCTCCATTAGTTTTGTTTGACTGTGAAGATTAATTCTGGGAGATGACTTTCGTTGGTTTAGATGCAGGCTAAAATCGCTATTAGCTTCATTGCTAATTAAGCAATGCTAGCTTTGTGATAATTGTATTATCTTATGTTTCCCATTTTTGTAAGTCTGAACTTTTAGGCCTATGGTGTGGTGTGTTCAGGTGTCAATTATATGGAAGTATATCGGTGCCATCAGATTTTTTAATCTGAATTACTAACACACACAATTTTTTTACCATCAAAATATTCAAGCTTCAAAAAATCAACATATTCAGCTGTTAATTCAACATTCAGTGTCAAATATTCAACGTATTCAGTGACAAATTCAACATTCAGTGTACAGTATATTTGAACATTCGACATACTTTGTCTGGTTAGCACATCTGCCTCACACTCCTGAGGACCCGGGTTCAAATCCAGCCTCACCTGTGTGGAGTTTGCATGTTCTCCCCGCACCTGTGTGGGTTTTCTCCAGGTACTCTAGTTCCCTGCCAAAAACATGCATGGTCGGTTAATTGAAAACTCAAAATTGTCCATAGGTATTAATGCAATGGACAACAAAGAAATTTAGGTATGAATGCAATGGACAACAAAGATATGACAAATGGGACTATTTTTGGGCTTTTTGCATATTGGAATTTTGGAATGTAGTCAAATAATAGACTTGGATTGAAATACCAGTTCAGTTCATATGTGCCAGAAGTTGTCAACTCCATGCAACATAAATTTGAAGTAGTTCTCAGAAACATTGGTGACATAACTAATTATGAGTTCAGTGATTTAGATAAAAGTAAAATAATTTTTTTTTTGCTTATACCGTAAATGTTGATTTTGTGAAGGAAATGCAGATACAGCTATTTTTCTTCACTGCCAGATAATAATTTTTTTCCTTGCTTTCTATTTTTTCCCCCCATTTTTCTTCATGTTTTGATTTGGAATAGAATGTGAAGTGTTCTAATACATGTCTGTGTATGGGAATAAATGCTATTGTAAGGGTGAACACACTGCAATTGTTTTGAATGTAACTGTATCTTGGTATTTTCAGTCTTTTGTGTTTTTGATCCCAATGCAGTACTTTTGTCAGATTATTGACAGGCTCATTTTTAGCATGAAGTCCAAAACCAGAACACCTGAAGAAAATCCACAGATACGACTTCCCACAATGTCACTAATGTAGTGGTTCATTCACATGACTTCTGTGCAGGCAGCGTGGGTTCAGTTCCAACTCAGTGACGGTGTGAATGTGAGTGTGAATTGCTGTTTGTCTCTGTGTGATGTGTTACTGATCGGCAACCAGACTATGTAGTGTAGTCTGTCTTTTGCCAAAGTCAGCTGGGATAGGCTCCAGCTTCTCGGAATCCTCATGAGGATTTGGTATTGAAAATTGATGGATGGATCGCCAGAGACAAAATACCAGGAATGGCAAAAGCTGAACCCAAGGAGTCACGTGGAAATGTAATTCTAGCAGAGGAGTGCAGACCTATCTCTGCTGGACTAACCTTTATCAAAAGCACTGCCCTGCATTTACAACCTGTATTAATTGACTTTCTCTTGTAATTATATAATTGCGTGTGTCTCGGCTGAGCAGCTAGCAAAAGAGCATGGAGTTTGTTTCCTAATAATACACATCTCTGGTGAGTATGATGTGTTTTATTTAACGTATTTAGGTTTTTGTCATGTTATGTCATCCATCCATCCATCCATTTTCCGTAGCGCATATCCTCACTAGGGTTGCGGGCGTGCTGGAGCCTATCCCACCTATTTTTGGGCGAGAGGCGGGGTACACCCTGAACTGGTTGCCAGCCAATCACAGGGCACATATAAACAAACAACCATTCACACTCACATTCACACCTATGGGCAATTTAGAGTCTTTAATCAACCTACCATGCATGTTTTTGGGACGTGGGATGAAACCGGAGTGCCTGGAGAAAACCCACGCAGGCACAGGGAGAACATGCAAACTCCGCCGTCATGTTATTTGATAATAACACTGTCTCTTCATTTACTTAATGATGACGAAGCATCAGGAGCAACTGGGGGTTCAGTACCTTGCTCAAAGGCACTTGGACATGGACACAGGGGGCCGAGGATCAAACCCACAAGAGATGACCACGATACCACCTGAGCAATGTTGTTCCCTTCATCATTTATTGAAAGTGTGGTTGCATTTTTTTTTTTGCATGCAATTGTGGCAGTCTTTCAGGGCAGCTGAGGAACTGAAAAACGCCATATTGAGGCCTGGCCAAGCAGGTTCAGGTAAGGCAGCTTTAAAACAGCTCATTACTCATTACTGCAGAGCTTGGGACCTTTAATTTGTGGAGCTTGGCAGCTGAACCACCTGGCCACACATAAAACACTAAAGGCTGATCTCCCTAATGGCCACAGATTAGATCATTACCTTAACAAATCAGAGAAGAGTTTGTCTAGGCCAAGTTGGCAGCCATGAGAGATGTCAGGACTAAGGACGAGAATGGCTGAGTTTACAAGCAAGGCCATGCACGAAACCTTACAATCGATCAGTTTATTGACTGCATTTATTGGATGATTTAGCATTTGGAGTCCTTTTATAAATCTGTGCCATCAGATTTTGAATCTGAATTACTAACACAGATTTAAAAAAAAAAAAAAATCAAAATATTCAATGTACTTTTCAGCTTCACAAATTCAACATTTGACATTCAACATTCAGTTGCATATTCAACTTTCAGTGTATTTCTCAACTTTTTGTGCACGTGCCTTTAAGCATCACTTTTGGTACAGCCAGGCCGAAGCAATTGAGACAGCAGCATCCAGCGTCAGCCAATCATGTTGCGCGCCCTTGGTCACGCTGGCTGCACGCAGGCTGGGAGCTACTTCTTCTTCTATGGTATTTATTGGAAGTTTGCATCCGTTGTAGGGTATGAGCGAGACCCTTTCTGGGTCTTTGTGCTTTATAGGTTTTTTTATCTAAACCTTTCCAATACAGAATTTCTTCCTATCGTCCTATTTAGGTATATATTAAGATATCTCACTCCACTTCCCTTTATTCCACACTGTAATATGGATAAATAATTGTAGCTGGCCGCTGCCAGCCTTGTCAGCACACGTGACCAAGGGCGCGCAAACATAACTGGCTGACGCTGGATGCTGCTGTCTCGATTACTTCGGCCTGGCTGTACCGGAAGAGACATTTAAAGGTGCGTGCACGAAAGGTTGAACTACTCACTGAATGTTGAATTTGCAACTGAATGTTGAATGTCAAATATTGAAATATACACTGAATGTTGAATTTGCAACCGAATACATTGAATATTTGGCACTGACTGTTGAATTTGAATTTGCAGCTGAATTGAATGTTGCGTTTGTGAATCTGAAAAGTACAATGAATATTTTGATTGGGAAAAAAAAATCACTGTTCGTAATTCAGATTAAAAATCGGATGGCACGGATTTTTCTTCCGTACTTTTGAAGCTAGTTATTCAAAATTGTGTGAGGAGAGATTTTCCCTCAGTTTTTACAGAGGTGAATGAGCATTTACATAATAAAACAGTCAGTGGGCATGTAAACGGAGTTTACGTAGTGAGAGGATGTAAAAAAACATTAGAATGTGACGTGTGTGCAGGGCAAAAGAGGTAGGACAATGAACACCTTGGCGCTACAAATGGTGACACTCAGGATGTAAACATTCCTGCGTCTTTGTATCAAGCGACGTTTCGTTGTCATGTATGGACAGTACATATGTTTGCGTCGATCTGAATCTGGTCAGGATGAAACGCTGCCTGACTCTGGTCCACAGAATGTTCCTTCTGGGTTAAAACTAATTGGTGCAGCAACATCGAGACTTGCTCTGATAATGACCACAAGCAGTCCAGCTGCTTTCGCATGACCGATCTCGCACTGCCGACCACCTCCTTTCTTCCCCTCCCTCAGCCTAAGCACCCCCTGCCCCTTTGTACTCTCACACAGAACAGTGCTGGGGTAAGTGAGGCGGAGCAAAAAGGAAAAAAAGATCCATGATGTTAGCCACCATTTAGGATGGTATACTAATTCATAGTACAGTATCATGTTGTAACATAACTCGGCCTTTACCGTTGTAAACATTATTGACCAGGTTGCACTTAAAATGTCTCCAAACTTAAGTTTATTACACTGTAATTATTTAATCATTTTTGCTCACATCTTCCTCAATTAACTTCCTTGTTGTCCGAATCAGGTTGTTTAACGTCTCGACACCTGCTTTCGTATAAAAAGTGTTCTCAGGCTTGAGAAACTCACTGTAAATCACTGTAACTCAGTGAAATTAGGCCTTTAAATCAATAACACAGTTTTGAAAACTGTGAGGCGACGTCTAACATTTATGTTCATCAACATATACTGTAATTTTCGAAGAATACTAGAGTTTTTTTATTGGGCCAACAAATTTGAATCTCCTCTCAATAAAATGCTTTTCTGTATTCCTTAAACTGCAAACTACAAACACAATAATTTTATAATATCGAAATTTTATTTCAATCTTTCAATTTTAACTATTAGAAAACGTTCTACCCCGGAATTGATTTTTTTTTTTTATGTTTCCATTGGTCCTTTAGTTACACAATGCTGACATTACATGAAGAAACCAGAGATTCATAATATGATAAAAATTAAAAAGTCAAAAGCGCTTCATGCAAGCGCAAGACACGCTGCACCAAGACGGCATAACGGCGCAGCGAGTGTGTGCCCTCGTTTGGTGGCGTGAGATTTTTGTGTCAAAAAGTGTGTCGAAACCTATGCCGACTGGGACCATGTTTTGGTGCAGGGGGTATCAGGCGATTTTGGTGAATCTGATCGGTGCACCTGCAGGCAGACAGACACACAAGTTCCTCGGACATGTGTGGTGAATGACAGATTTATTTCAATAGCGGGCATCCAACCCTCTTAATCATTGTAGAAATCAATTAATTATTATTATTATTATTATCCATCCATCCATCCATTTTCTGAGCCGCTTCTCCTCACTAGGATCGCGGGCGTGCTGCAGCCTATTATTATTATTATTATTATTTTATTTCATATCACGCTCACGCACGAACGATCTTGCATGGGTGGAGATAGATCCATGAGGTCCACAGACATATTTACAGTGTCGTGAAAAAGTATTGGCCCCCTTCACAGATTCTTCTATTTTTGCATAGTTCCCCCACTTTAATGTTTAAGATCATCAAACAAATATAAATTCATCCATCCATCCATTTTCTGAGCCGCTTCTCCTCACTAGGGTCGCGGGCGGGCTGGAGCCTATCCCAGCTATCATTGGGCAGGAGGCGGGGGACACCCTGAACTGGTTGCCAGCCAATCGCAGGGCACATACAAACAAACAACCATTCGCACTGACATTCACACCTACGGGCAATTTAGAGTCATCAATTACCCTACCATGCATGTTTTTGGGATGTGGGAGGAAACTGCAGAGCCCGGAGAAAACCCACGCAAGCACGGCGAGAACATGCAAACTCCACACAGGCGGGGGCCGGGGATTGAACCAGTCTCCACCGTGCCGCCACAAATGTAAATATCAGACAAATATATACCCCAAGTGAACTTAAAATGCTATTTTTAAATGGATTTAATTTATTAAGGAAAATATGAGGTTGCTGGGCCATCTAATTCGGATGCCCCCCTGGACGCCTCCCTGGTGAGATGTTCCGGGTATGTCCCATCGGGAGGAGACCCCGGGGACGACCCAGGACACGCTGGAGAGACTACGTCCTTCGGCTGGCCTGGGAACGTCTTGGGATTCCCCCGGAAGAGCTGGATGAAGTGGCTGGGGAGAGGGAAGTCTTAGCGTCCCTGCTAAAGGTACTGCCCACGTAACCTGACCTCGGATAAGCGGTAGAAAATGGATGGATGGCTGGAAAAACAAAACTATTCAAAGTTACCGCGCCCTGTGTGAAAAAGTAATTACCCCCATTGTAAAATCATGAATTAATTGTGGGTAATCACAAAGCCTGATTTTCTCCGGAACTGCTCAATCAAGAAATCACTTAAACAGAATCTGTCCCGGCAAAATAAAGTCAGACAAAAGATCTAAAAATGCTGCAATAAAATGACAAGATCCAAAGAAATTCCAGAACAGAACAGTTTGGAAATAAAGTAATTGGCATCTATCAGTCTGGAAAGGGTTATAAAAGCCATTTCTAAAGTTTTAGGTTTAGAAATTTCTTTATCCCCACATGGAGAAACCATGTAACAATGGTGAACCTTTCCAGGAGTGGCCAGCCTACAAAGATTACCCCAAGAGTCCAGCGACAACTCATCCAGGAGTTCAGAAAGAAACCCTGGACAACATCAAAAGTACTGCAGGCCTCCCCTGCCTGAGTTAAGGTCAGTGTTTATGACAACAATATGGAAGAGACTGAGCAAAAATGGCATCCATGGCAGACTTCCAAGGCTCAAACCACTGCTGACCAAAAAGAACACAAAGGCTCATCTTACTTTTGCAAAAAAAAAAAACATTTGAATGAGACTTATTGGAGAATATTATAGGGACTGACGAGATGAAAGTTGAGGTTTTTGGAAGGTGTGTGTCTCGTTACATCTGGCGTAAATGTAACACAGTATTTTCGAAAAAGAACATAATATCGACAGCCAATCATGGCGGTGGTAGTGTGATGGTTTTGGGCTGTTTACCTCTTCAGGACCTGGACAACTTGCTGTGATTGATGGAACCATGAATTCTGCTCTTTAACAGAAAATCCTGAAGGAGAATGTTCGGCCATCAGTTTGTGACCTCAAGCAGAAGTGCACTTGGGTTCTGCAGCAGGATAACAATCCAAAACACATCAGCAAGTCAACTTCCGAATGGCTTTAAAAAAATATATAATTTAAGTGTAGTGGCTTCGTCAAAACTCTGGACTTGAATTGAAATGCAGTGGCATGACCATAAAAATGGCCGTTCATGCTCGAAAACCCTCCATCGTTGCTGAATGAAAACAATTCTGCAAGGAAGAGTGGGTCAAAATAGCTCCACAGAAATGTGACAGACTCATTGCCAGTTACAGAAAACACTTGTTTTAAGTTGTTGCTGCTGAGGATGGCCCAGCCAATTTTTAAGTTTAGGGGACCATTACTTTTTCACACAGGGCCAGGTAGCTTCGAATATGTTTTTTCCTTAATGAATCAAACCACCATTTAAAAACAGCATTTTATGTTTACTTGGGTTACCTTTGTCTGATATTTACATTCGTTTGATGATCTTCAATAAAGTTGGGAAACAATGCAAAAAAATGAGAGTTTGAGAAGGTGGGCAATTGCCCGGTGTTATCACCAACTCATACTATATTTAATCTCGTTGTCTTTTGCCACACCGGCCAAGTGAAAATACTCCAGTCATGCGCGGATCACTTTCTCTATGCGAGACCTTCGCTGCGCCTCGCTTAAAGGCAATGAATGAAAGAAGCCGCTTTGATTGGTAGTGAATAAAGTTGGCTGTGTTCACTCCACAATGGCGCAGACAGCCCCTTTTTTAAAAAGGCCGGCTGCGCTCATCTATGAAATTACAAACACCCAGTCTAAGATGCTTCCTCGCATAGTTACACCAAACGCAGCGCTGGAGTTGCACTCGTCACAGAGCCCATACTGTCTAGAACGTGACAGCTCCAGATTATATAATCTCCCAAAACTGTTCTTGATGTTTCTTTTTCAACAGATGACAACTGATTCTGATGTTAGATACATTAGCTGCTTCCCCCTCCATTTGCTTGGCATCTCTCGCAGAGGCTTGCTTCTCGTTCTCCCAGTAGACAGTGCCGCCTTGCTCAGTGCTGTTTAACATGACAGCAGCCTAGTGTATAAACAGGGACATTGTTCTACCCTGCTGCACAGCGCACTTCCTTCTCCATGCCACCCCCGCACCCCCCCCCCTCCTTTTGTCCCCCCTCTAATTCCTGTAATTTTACTCCTGTGATGTCAAAGGATGTCAAGTGTACTGCATCATACTGAGAAGTGTTATAATGTATAGTATTTTTGACTCTCACAGAACTAATTGAGGCAAACCAAATATTAGACAGTTGTAATTATAAAGCAGTACAGTTCTTCACCACTGCAAATTGTTGTTGCTGCAACTTGCTGCTTGTTCAATCACGGTTCGCGACAGCGAGTTATTTATCTGATTTGTTTGGCACTGTTTTTATTTCAACCTCAAATTGTTGAATTAATACCTGTCAATCGAAACTGAACATTATATTCATTGTGGTTCAAATCTGGCCTTGCCTGTGTGGAGTTTGCATGTTCTCCCCGTGCCTATGTGGATTTTCTCCGGGTACTCAGGATTCCTCCCACATTCCAAAAACATGCATAGTGGGTTATTTTAACACTCTAAATTGTCAGTAGGTGTGAATGTGAGTGTGAATCTATGTGCCCCGCGATTGGCTGGGAACCAGTTCAGTCTGTACCCCGCCTCTCACCCAGAGTCAACTGGGTGAGAGGTGAGAGAAGTTCATTTTTTTGCTCATTAATGTAAACACAGCACCCCATATTGACAGAAAAAAATTGAATTGTGAAAATCTTTGCAGATTTATTAAAAAAGAAAAACTGAAATATCACACATCCATAGGTATTCAGACCCTTTGCTGTCACACTCCTATATTTAACTCAGGTGCTGTCCATTTCTTCTGATCATCTTTGAGATGGTTCTACACCTTCATTGGAGTTCAGCTGTGTTTGCTTATACTGATTGGACTTGATTAGGAAAGCCACACACCTGTCTATATAGGACCTTACGGCTCACAGTGCTTGTCAGAGCAAATGAGAATCATGAGGTCAAAGGAACTGCCTGAAGAGCTCAGAAATAGTAATCTCGATAATCCTGAAATGGAAGACGTTTGGGACCATCAGAACCCTTCCTTCTGTGAATATGGGGTGCTGTGTGTACGTTAATATGGAAAAAAAGTGAATTTAAATGATTTCAGCAAATGGCTGCAATATAAAAAATCTGATCTGAATTCTTTCCGTACCCACTGTATACATATATATATTCATTTTGCGTACAGCTTATCCTCACTAGGGTCGCGCCCATGCTGGAGCCTGCCCCAGCTGACTCTGGGTGAAAGGCGGGGTACAGACTGAAATATATATAAAGACAGACTGATATATATATATATATATATATATATATATATATATATATATATATATATATATATATATATATATATATATATATATATATATATATATATATATAAAGGCAGACTGACAGACTTTATATATAAAGACAGACTGAAATATATATACACACACACACACACACACACACACACACACACACCGCCATGTTTTATATTGTAGCGGACATGCCATGAAAAGATGACACCAAGCACCCCAGTCTCCGGCGAGACTTGCTCTTCCCACAGAGCGAGACGACCACGGAGTGGCGAGACGTAAAGTCATATACAGACGCTAAATTAATCAACAGCCATAATCAACAGAAGCAAGACACAGACATTTGTGTTGGCATGACGACACTAAGTGAATTACTAACAACCGGAGCTTCAAAGCGGAAAGCAAAGATACAGAGTTCACCCTATGTTAATTAACTTAGCCCCCGCCACCCTGCCCGGAGGATTTCACCAACAAAGGCGCCTCCACTCTACTGGATACCGTGCCACTTGGGAGTTTGAACAGGCAATAGCGACACCCACAGGCGATGGAACGGCACTACAGACACAAGTTCAGGAAACATCATCTGTCCCGGACTTGGCTGGGAGTTCATATTTTAAGAACTTTACATGAACGCCACGAGTGACTGTATTGCTGCAAACTTGAATGACTGATGTCGAATCTGTTGTCAACTGAACCAGATGAAATGTTTCACTGCACACCACACAAATGCCACATTGATAATTGTAGTGTTCACTTGTAGTGTTGAACTACAATTAGTGATAATTGTAGTTCAACAATCACATAACATTTGAAACATTCGTTACAGGTATTAAAGAGGATGAGCATGGGACAATGCAAAGCGAACGAACTCTCGGAAGCTTGACCCGCCTGCCTCAAACGTGTTCAAGACACTTAAGTCATTGCGGTCTACTAAATGTACAGTACATATTTGGGTTTAAACAAGAACAGGGATCCCCAGCTATATGCATTCACTACACACAGAATCAGAATCAGCACTTAGAGCAGTTCGAATGACTAATATTGCAATAGTCCGGTGCAATGACCATTGTGCAAAGGGTGCCGAGACTTCAAGGAGTGTATGCAGTTTAAAGTGACGAGTAGTGCGATAATCTGGGACAATGTTGGTTGTGCAACTGTTACAGATACTCCTCAATCAGTGTGCAAATGGAGCAGATGCTACTCTGGCATGAGTGGCCAGTATATGCAAATAGTGCAGCATGGCGAGACAACTACAGTGAGTGCACAAGTAATACATAATTGGCCCCACAGAAATGTGACAACGAACTCAAGTCAAAAAATTGCAAGCTTGTTGTAATGGAATTATAGGTTAGGTGTTTAAGAAGTTGATCGCAAGAGTGAAGAAGCTGTTGGAATGTCTAGTAGTTTTAGTTTGCATTGATCGGTAGCGCCTACCTGAGGGAAGGAGCTGGAAGAGCTGGTGACCGGGGTGCGGAGGGTCCGAGAGGATTTTGCACGCCCTTGTCTTAGTTCTGGCAGCGTGCAAGTCCTCAATGGTGGGTAGGGGGGTACCGACAATCCTTTCAGCAGTTTTGATTGTCCGTTGCAGTCAGAGTTTGTCCTTTTTTGTAGCAGCACCAAACCAGACTGTGATAGAAGAACACAGGACTGATTCGATGACCGCTGTGTAGAACTGTCTCAGCAGCTCCGGTGGCAGGCCGTGCTTTCTCAGAAGCCGCAGGAAGTACATCCTCTGCTGGGCCTTTTTGAGGACGGAGTTGATGTTGTTCCCAGGAACTTGAAGGTCTCGACGGTTGACACAAGGCAGCTGGACAACGTGAGGGGCAGCTGTGGCGAAGGATGCCTCCTGAAGTCCACGATCATCTCTACAGTCTTGAGCGTGTTCAGCTCCAGGTTGTGTCGGCCGCACCACAGCTCCAGCCGCTCCGCTTCCTGTCGATATGCAGACTCGTCACCGTCCTTGATGAGGCCAATGACAGTGGTGTCATCTGCAAACTTCAGGAGTTTGACAGTCGGGTTCGCTGAGGTGCAGTCGTTCGTGTACAGAGAGAAGAGCAGCGGAGAGAGGACACAATCTTGGGGCGCCCCAGTGCTGATGCTGCGTGTGGATGAAGTGGCCTCCCCCAACCTGACCTGCTGTGTCCTGCCCGTCAGAAAGCTGTAAATCCACTGGCAGATGGCAGGTGAGACACTGAGCTGGAGAAGCTTGGTTGAAAGGAGTTCAGGGATGATGGTGTTGAACGCTGAGCTGAAGGACTTTATGACCACAGATGTCAAAGCGACAGGCCTGTCGTCATTCAGACCCGAGATTGCAGGTTTCTTGGGGACTGGAATGATGGTGGAGCGTTTGAAACAGGATGGAACTTCGCACATATCCACATTTCCAAAGATCTATTGAAGATCTGAGTGAAGACTGGAGCGAGCTTTTCCGCGCAGACTTTGAGGCAGGATGGGGACACATGGTCCGGGCCTGCCGCTTTGTTAATCTTCTGTTGTTTGAAAATGCGTCTCACATCCTGTTCATGGATGGTTAACGCAGAAATCAGAGGTGTGGTTGTGGTCGCGGGTGCGGCCGGGTGGGTGTGTGGTGTGAAACTGTCCTTTTCAAATCTGCAGTAGAAGGTATTCAAGTCGTTGGCTCGTATGCTATTGTTCTCAGCTTGGGGGGATCGTCGCTTGTAATTAGTCAGCGATTGGAATGCATGCCAGACTGATTTAGAGTCGTTTGCGCTAAACTGTTTTTCCAACTTTGCTGCATGGTTCCTCTTTGCAATGTTAATTTCTTTAGTCAGCTGGTTTCTACCTCGGTTATACAGGGCCCTGTCCCCGCTCTGATATGCGTCCTCCTTAGCTTGGCGAAGCTGCTTAAGTTTAGCAGTGAACCACGGCTTGTTGTTGTTGAATGTGCGAAATGATTTTGTTGGTACACAACACCTCTTCACAGAAACTGATATAGGATGTGACAGTGTCCGTATATTCATCCAGGCTGCCAGCTGAATTTTCAAAGACACTCCAGTCTGTGCAGTCTAAACAGCTTTGAAGTTCCATCTTGGCTTCATTGGTCCACTTTTTGACTGTTTTCACTGTACGCTTCGCACATTTAAGTTCTTTCCTGTACGTCGGTATTAAGTGAATTAAGCAATGATCAGACGAGCCCAGGGCTGCACTAGGTATAGCACGGTATGCGTTTTTTCCCGTAGTGTAGCAGTGGTCTAAAGTATTATTTTCCCTGGTAGGACAGTCGATGTGCTGCTTGTATTTAGGGAGTTCGTGGTTGAGTTTAGCTTTGTTAAAGTCCCCGAGAATAATGAGGGGTGAGCGGCGAGCGTTAGCAATGCGGCGTTCATGTTAGCTTGAGGCGTTATATAGATGCGAACTCACGTGGCGAGTAGAATGGTTTACAGTTTAAGAATAGCGACTCCAAATGCGGGCTGCAGTGTGTGCTGAGCACCGTGACGTCCGTACACCATTTTTCGTTGATATAGAGGCATATCCCGCCGCCCTTTGTTTTCCCCGATGATTCCATGTCGCGGTCCGCTCGATGAATGTTGAAGCCGGAAAGCATGACGGCGCCATCGGGTACAGCGTCGCAAAGCCAGGTCACCATGAAGCACATGGCCGCGGAACGTCCGAATGTCTTTACTGGTCTTTAACAGAAGATGAAGCTCGTCCATTTTGTTCGGTAGGGAGCGTACATTCGCGAGGTGGATCGACGGGAACGCCAATCTGTGTCCTCTCTTGCGGAGTTTCACCTGAATGCCGGCTCGCTTCCCTCTGTGGTGCCGCTTCCGTCTCCATGCGCCGAAAACCGCGGACGCCGCTCCGGTGAGTAACTCGGGGAAAAAACTGAGCGGATATTCGAATGTTGGTGACAGAAAGTCCGGAGTAGCCTCCTTGATGATTAGCAGGTCTCCCCTTGTGTAAGTGAGTCGTGTAAAGTCTCCAAAGACAGACGAAAAACAAAAAAACAAAGACAATACTAGAGAGCGCGTTACCGAGGCGACCACACTGGAAGGCGCCATCATATTACCATCACAAGTCAGTTTCCTTTTTCAATGTTCATCTGTACTTTGTTTGTTTTGTGTTTTTCTGTGTCCTTCTCCTGTAGATCCCCCATGTTAGATCATTACATTTTCCATAAAATTCACTACCTACCTTATTGTGTGTGTTTGGGTTTGAGGAAAAAAAACTAAACCTTGGAACGTCTAGAACTCTTATCAAAGTTTTCTAAAGTGTAGCAACGTTCAGATTGCGAGACTGATAAAAAGGTTTCGCGTTGCTTCTCCTAAATTTTATGTGCCCCTCTTACATATCAAATAGCTTGATTTCTAATGCTGTAATTTAAAATCACAATACTGCGTCGCTTCCGGCTCATTCTTTCCTCCTAAATTAATAACATTTATTTAACCCATATACGCCACATATATACATAT
Organism: Phycodurus eques; assembly: GCF_024500275.1. Lineage (NCBI taxonomy): Eukaryota > Metazoa > Chordata > Actinopteri > Syngnathiformes > Syngnathidae > Phycodurus > Phycodurus eques. Next base: position 30,892,686 of record NC_084527.1, read on the forward strand.
ATATATATATATGTATGTATGTATATATATATATATATATATATATATATATATATATATGTATATATATATATATATATATATATATATATATATATATGTATATATATATATATATATATATATACATATACAACCCCAATTCCAATGAGTTAAACAAAATACAACCCCAATTTCATTGTGTTAAACAAAATAAAAACAGAATACAATGATTTGCAAATCATGTTCGACCTATGTTTAATTGAATGCACTACAAAGATATTTTATGTTCAAACTGATAAACTTTATTGTTTTTAGCAAATAATCATTAACTTAGAATTTTAGGGCTGCAACACGTTCCAAAAAAGCCGGGACAGGGTCATGTTTACCACTGTGTTACATCACCTTTAATTTTAACAACATTCATTAAAGGTTTGGGATCTGAGGACACTAATTGTTGAAGCTTTGTTGGTGGAATTCTTTCTCATTCTTGCTTGATGTACAGCTTCAGCTGTTCAACAATCCAGGGTCTGTGTTGTCATATTTTACGTATTCATAATGCGCCACACATGTTCAATTGGAGACAGGTCTGGAATGCAGGCAGGCAAGTCTCGTACCCAGAGTACCCACACTCTTTTACTACAAAGCCACACTGTTGTAACACGTGCAGAATGTGGTTTGGCATTGTCTTGCTGATATAAGCAGGGGCGTCCATGAAAAAGACGTTGCTTGGATGGCAGCATATGTTTCTCCAAAACCTGTATGTACTTTTCAGCATTAATGGTGCCTTCAGAGATGTGTAAGTTACCCATGCCATTGGCGCTAACACAGCCCCATACCATCACAGATGCTGGATTTTGGACTATTTATGTTTAACACAACGACACAACATCTCTCTCTCACACACGCACACACACGTGCACGCACACACACACACACACACACACACAGCTCTGAATGTGGTTGTTATATAATAACAGCATCACTGCAATGCACGCCAATTTCTGAAGGGACCCCAACTGAAGCTGTACTTTCTGAGGAAGTTAAAGTTTGGTAAATAAACTTAATTCCTCAACAAATATTCCAGAGGTACAAGGGAAAGTGTCACTAGCTGTTCCATTACATTGTGGGACGGAAACTGCACCATACAGGACAGGAATGAGAATTGGAGTGTGATTATGATCTCCACATTACATCTCTGTAGCATCCTTCCCCTTTCTACAGGACATATACACCAGCAGGATCGCAACATCACCAAAGACAATATGCACCCGCAACACACCATCTTTATGTTGCTTCACTCAGGGAAGAGCTTCAGGAGTGGGAAATCAAGTGCCACTAGACTGACAGTTTCATCCCGCAAGCTATTATTCATGAATTCAACTCTTAAAATATTGTCCACAAACTTCACACACACCATGACTGCCATAATACGAATTCAGGCATATTGGACTTTATGTACCAACTCATTAATCTGATGTCCCTTGTATGTCTTTTTTTTTTTTTTAACTAATTCATTTTTCTTTTTTTATTTTATTTATCTTTTCTATTGTGAAGGGAAGTATGGAAATAAGAAAGTCATTAAATGTTTTTTAAACATCTGTTTACATGACAATAAACATCTTTAATTCAAGATTTAAATTTTGTATATAATAATATAAATAGTAGTTAACCCCGCATACTTTACTTGATAATTGATTATGTTAAAATGTTATAAAATGTTACTTATAATGCCTTATAGAAAACAGGTTTTATAATGTCAACAGTTTGACTCGGGTACTGATCATTTCTATTTATCTATTTTCCAACTGTTTTTTAATCCGACAAAATTGAGGTTTACAAGCTTCGTTTTGCATTTGACCTGGAAGGTGCTACTGAAACATCTTGAAATATATTTTCCGTAGCACTGCTTTCTGCATTCAGCATCATAAGAAATGAAACATTAATAATCACTGTCGTTGTTAATTTTCAATGTCAACAGGTCTGCGCAGCTCTGTCAAATTTCATCATATTAGGTTGTGATTTGTTGTACTCACAGGACCTTTTTATATTTTAATTTAAAGCATTACATGTAGTCAGAGAACTTTTTCTTAAGTGTCAACGTTCCATCTGACCACAGAACCACTGCCCTGATCTGTTCCATATGTGTCTGCTGCCTCTCAACACGACCATATGCCAGCAAGCTCTGTCACAGTTTTGCTGTTCACCTCTCTTATCAAACAACTTTGACTGGGCTTTCTCACACTTCATTTGCTGCATCATAACTTATTACTTCCATCCTGTGTTAACCCAGTGAAGTTGAGGAAACACTTTAAATAAACAGCCACCTGAGAACATGACGAGAAATGAAAACCAATCAATCAGCTGAAAGGCCAGCAAAGTGGAAACGGAGACGGAAGTCAATAATGAAAGGGAGAGGGCGCCTCTTAAAGCTTTATGACATTCCTGTATAGATGGTTGTGTGGGCCTGGCATGGTAGAGTGGCCTCTGATGTTCCACAGTGGTCCCAGAACCTTACTTTCATTAGCAGACTGGGCCATAAAGGGGCACACAGAGCCCCTGATGGCTGGCCCAGGCAGCGCCGGCACCCCTCTGCCTACATCCCTAATGTGTGCCTACCCTATAAAATATCTGGTGACACAAGACTTTGACTGTTTCACCAAAGTCTGCGCGGTCCACTCGTAAACAGTCTCTGGTCTAATCCAAGACAGAGGTGCTATGACGCCAGACGAGACCAGATTTAGCATTTTCATAAAGGGGACAGTGCTCAGCGTCTGCAACTCAGGAAGCATGAGGTCTGGTGTTTACTCTCAAGACAGTGATCCCCAAAATGTTTTTGTGCCACAGATTGCTTTCACAGACATATTTTTTCAGACCGGCATAGAAACAAATACACAGGAAATTAATTAACATACAACTCACCATTACGCTGAATGTAGTTCTTTCAATTAGTGTTTAGCCCTGCACTTGTTTCTCTTCAACAAGCACTTACATCTTGGGTTAATCTTTTTTTTTTTTTTTTTTTTTAAAGAACAAACCTCCAAAGGCTTGTCTTTTAATGCTGGCCGCTTGGGCTCCATGTTCTAAAGCAGTTTTGATAGCATCACTGCCTTATTTGTGAGACTGTCGCGACATATTACGCAGAATGGGTTTGCTGGGTGTTAGTCAACAATAATAAATCTGTACTTTAAGTAGGACTGCCGACATTGTTTCTTAAATACAGCTTTCTTTGGGGGAATTGAAGGCTCTTCTTCTGTCTCATTATTTTGCCTATTGCCCTCATCAAAGAGGCAATTCAAACACATTTGTTTGGTTTTATTTGCTAGCTTGTCGGCTCACATTTTACACGTATCACGTGACTGAAATGAGTATTTTGGGTTAGGCCACAATAAAATATTTGTTTGTTCAGTCTGTCTGTGCGGCCCAGTACCAAATGGCAGCATGATCTGGGCCGTGGCTCTAACAAACAAATCAGATAAACCAGCGTACAAATAGATCAAACAGACATAGGTGGGAGTGATTGATAGGGGCACATACAAAGACAGACCTTGCCAGGCACCTCAGCAGGAGGCTTCGGCCCCTTGACTCTTGCCACATGCACACGAACGTTGGGGTGATGCAGGGCCTTGGACTGCATGCTGGACCAAGAGATTTCGGAACAGCTTTTAACCCCTCACCTTTTCAAGATCTCAATTCTTGGCCACCTATCCCATAGTACGCCATGTTCATCAACTTAACTGACTTTGGACTTGTTTTATGTGAACAAAGTGTGGGCACGCCCTGCATTACGTTTTAATGTTTATGTACTTGACACTTTACTTTTTACCAAGACTAATTAACTTAGAGCTGTGCATGTGCGAGTATTGTATTATTCTCACTGCAATGACATGAAGAGACTACTGCCTATTGTCAGGTAGAAACAGTGCCCCACATCAAACAGAATACAAGAAGTAAAATTGCTACAGTTTACAAGGGTAAAGTGCTGAACTCAAAAACAGATTCCTGTCCATATTTAAATTGAGTCAAGCCGAGAGGCTTGGGTGGATCAAAGGCTAGTAGCGTGCCGTTGCAGCTTCTAACCACTTAGCACCTTTTCACTGCCTTTGATCGCCTTATTAAGAGGCTACTCCAAGAGCAGGTGGCACTGATAAGCGTGGGCCAAAACTAGACAGGGAATTGAGTATATTCACTGCCAGTGTCGTCTTGTGTTACAACAGAAACATGACACTCAGGTACAAAAAGAGTCTGGCTCATCCATTTTGAGTAAAACACAAGCCAGTGATGTGTAAATAGCACAAAACACTCCAGTAAATGAAAAGGCAAAGATGAAAGTCGTAATAGTCTGAGCCTGAAGGAGGATGTTGACCGCTGAGAGCATGGAGTGAAACAAAAAAGCCGACAAGGAAGTGTGGAGGAATAAGGGGAGCAGGACATATTTAGGTGGCCTTTCCATTACTGAATGTGAGGTGTGGAGATGAATGTGAAGAGAATCGCCCCTGTTGTTTTGGTGACCATGTTCCTACACTGTCAGATGTGACACTACTTGGAGTTGAATCGGACACAAAGTCGTGTTTACCTTGTTTTTATCAGTGTGTGGTTTAAAAGATACAGTACAATACAAAAACTGGTGTATGTTGATTATCATGCAAGCACAAAAAGAATCGTTGAACATGTTTGGCAATTTGGCAGACGAGTTTGTGCCAAGCTGGGTGTATCAGCACAGCGAGGGTGTGACCTTGGCAGAATGAGAAATAATGTGTGAGAAAAACCATCTAAACTTAAGCCTACTGGGATCACATCTAAGTTTTGGCGCAAGTGATCTAATGTAATTTTGGTGTATTTGATCGGTGCACATGCAGGTAGACAGATGCGCGAATTCCGTGGACGTGTGGTGGACAACAGACTTATTTTAACAGCGCCCATCAAACCCTCTTAATCATTGTATAAATCATTTCTTATAACACATTAGTGTTTTTAGTGATTACCTTTTCGCAGACCTCTTTGGGCAGAATTGTTTGTAATTTGATGTGCAATTTGTCTACTTTTAACTTGAGGCTTTCAATGGTAAAATTTACTTGTCTTACTCTCTCAATTCAAGAGTTGTTTTTGTGCCTTTTCCAGGATTTTGCTTGTCCTATAGCCTTTCATTTATTAGGATGATCATTATTATATTTTTTTAAGTCATCCCACGTGCTGGCCGGCACGCAGATATGGGGGGAGTACACGAACAATCATTGAGGGGGATTTAGATATATTAGATCTGCTGACATATTTAAGTCGCCAGCAGTTTTCACCGGCCCATTCTGTATTTAATTCTGCCCACTCGCTAACGTTCACACACGGATCGCTGCGTCCTCTTCCGCATATAGAGACTTCTCCATGCGAGACAATTGTGCAGCTTTTAAAGGGAATGAGAGGAGCCGCTTTGATTCGATAGGATTGAAGTCAGCTGTGAACATGCCCACAGCAGTGCAGACGTCCCACTTTTAAATGCATTGATGGACGCATGATGAGCTCCTCGCAGTGTCGTGGCACTGGATTTGCGACGGTCACAAAAATAGAGTTGCTTGTGTTTGCAAATCACTGTGTCTTCTTTTTCTTTTTCTGTCGACTTTTTACATACAGATACAGTACTGCTTTGGGAACCACGTTGCATTCTGGTATGTGGTAGCCATTTTGGGCTAGCAGTATCCATGGTGAATGTAAACAAGGTTTTGTAGTCACACAGTGAAAGACGACCTTGCTAACACTATCCCCAGTGAACTTATAATATAGTAATGTTATCGCTATTATTATTATAATAGTATTCCTTCATTCCTTTGGTAACACTAATAATTATGGAGTCATATTGAGGGCTAATTAAGAGCAAAAAAGCAAAGTTATACCTGCAATGTGTCACACATGGAGCCAATGGGTATTACGTGGCACAAGAAATAGCATTACTGAGCTTCCAAGGCTGTGGCAAGACTGTTCGGAACCGAAAGAAATGTGTCAACCGAGGTATATATAGAAGTTTTCTGGACACTTAATGATGTTTTAAAGTATATTAAAAACAAATAATTAATAATTAGATAAGAGAAAGAGAGGAGGTGAGCGTTTAGGAAGACGCAGACAGAATACAGAGATGGGACGCTGTCTAGCACGGCAGAATGGCAAACAAACACCCAGCGGGAGCCTGGTGGACACAGCTGGTTGGGCGAAGAAGTCCGGAGTCCTCTACCGAGGCAAAAATCTCCGCGGGAGAAGACATCCAGTGGAGTTGCACGGATGTGCGCGGCAGCACCACGATCCAAGCCAGAAAGGAGCCACTGCTGGATATGGACGGCAGACATGACAGGTGAATGGGAGAAAGCGGAGCAGGATCCACCACAGCATGGCAGATGGAGAGAGACCTCCACCTGAGCCCATCAGGATGGAAGCAGATGAGAGCTAGCCGGCTCGCTGAGGAAGCTGGCTAGCTAGCTGGCTCGAAAAAAAAGGTAGTGGTACCAGCCTGAAACAGCTAATGCTTATTTTACTTTTGTTAGTTTTTCAAATATAATTCTATATACAAACGATTCAGCAAGGAAGAGTGGCTAAAATATCTCCAGAGATGTGAAAGACTCATTGCCAGTTATAGAAAACGTTTGATTTCAGTTGTTGCTGCTGAGGTGGCACAGTGGTCGACTGGTTAGCACATTTGCATCACAGTCCTGAGGACCCGAGTTCAAATCCCGGCCCCGCCTGTGTGGAGTTTGCATGTTCTCCCCATGTCTGCGTGGGTTTTCTCCGGGCACTCCGGTTTCCTCCCACATCCCAAAAACATGCGTGGTAGGTTGATTGAGGACTTTAAATTGCCCAAAGTTGTGAATGTGAGTGTGAATGGTTGTTTGTTTCTATGTGCCCTGTGATTGGCTGGCGACCGGTTCAGGGTGTACCCCGCCTCCTGCCCGAAGATTGCTGGGATAGGCTCTGGCAGCCCCCGACCCTAGTGAGGATAAGCAGTAAAATGAAATGGATAGATGGATGGATAGTTTTTCAAATCTAATTCTAAATTTGGGCGGCACGGTGATGAACTGGTTAGCACATCTGCCTCACAGTTCTGAGGACCGGGGTTCAATTCCCAGCCCTGCCTGTGTGGAGTTTGGATGTTCTCCCCATGCCTGCGTGGGTTTTTTCCGGGCACTCCGGTTTCCTCCCACATCCCAAAAACATGCATTAATTGAAGACTCTAAATTGTCCGTAGGTGTGACTGTGAGTGCGAATGGTTGTTTGTTTCTATGTGCCTGTGATTGGTCCAGCGACCAGTTCAGGGTGTACCCCGCCTCTCGCCCGAAGATAGCTGAGATAGGCTCCAGCACAGCCGCGACCCTAGTGAGGCTAAGCGGAACGGAAGATGAATGAATGAATGAATGAATTCTAAATGTGAAGATTATGGTGATGGTGTTACATTAATATGTTGTTTTTATTTTTTTTGTCGCCCAAAATATGTGTCACAGCCGTTGATGCGACATCTGGTGCCAAGATTTTTTGAGTGATTCGACCCCATGGATAAATCCAAGAAAATGAGTTTCTGAAGATTGTTTAATTCTACTGAACGTGTCACATGAACTATTGTGTATTAAAAGCAAACCTCGTGCATGCCTCACGGATTACAATCGTGTGTGAAGGTGATGGTAACGTCTTACTGCCCTTATGTAACAATGTTGTGCACTGAGTTTCAGGAGCAAAACTCATATTAACCAGGTCAAATAAATATTTTAATTGGCTATTATTTTACAAATACATATTTTACATTGTGAAACAAAGCAAAGCAAATTGATTTATATTGCACTATCCATGTACAAGGTAACTCAATGTGCTTTACATGATTAAAAACATTAAAAAACAAAGAAAGAAAAACAGTGGACTGCACGTTCCATGTGTTAAAATGATGACAGAACACAAAACCAGAGAGTACAGTATTTTAGTCTGTTTTTGGTTAGGGGCAGCTGGATCATTTACTGTAAGATTGGTTTCAATTTTATGAATGTGAGGAGGACCCAAATAGACTCACTATTTCATTTGAAAGGAAGCTTCAACAAAACAAGTTCAAATTTGTTTTTGTTTCATTCAGAAATAAAGTTTTGTGCTCTCTGGAGCTGTTCATTAATTTTATAAATGCTACACACTATAGTTTTTTTTATACATACAAGAGAAGAAAAAAAGATGTATGTAGGGTTATCCTCATTTTAAATGTCAAAAGTGTGTCTCCCAGTGTTTTTTTTTTCTCTGGGAGACGGTCCAAATTTGTGGTTGCCAACCCCTGTATTAAACTGTACTTTTTAACAACCGGTATTAGTGTAATCCTAAACCAAACCCTTTTTATATTTGGGGAATCTTTATGAGAATTTAATATTCACCTCAAATTTTGAAAAAAAAATGGTGTTGATTTTAATGATTAAAATTTTGTTTTGACCTTAAGGAACAGAAGTGTGAATATTTGTATTTTCGTTTCTATAATTACGCAGACAATCCAGTAGAGCTGTTCCAGTACAATTTGTATTAGTGTTCGTAACTCAGGCTGTCAGAAACAAACACAGAGCGGAACGAGGATCTGTGGTAGCCGTTGAACTGGGTTTATGAGGGTTGAAAGTTGTTAAGTGTCACACCAAGACAAATGAGGTAATGAGAGGCAATAGAAAGGCAAAGACATCAGCCACAAGTAGTAGACCTGCATCCCCTAATGGTTCTATAAATCAATGCTCTGGCCTTTCCCCTCTGAACAGGAAAGCATCCAAACTGGGTTGAGGTGCAAATACTCTCTCTTCACTCTTGTCAATAGAAATGTTGTGGAAGTAAGAAAGAGGAGAACATGTCAATGCTAACATATAACATTAACACATTGTCTTGTTTGGAAGGAAGAGGTTGAACTAGAAATCTGTTATTGTCCATGCATTTTACATTTTTCTGCCCTTTAAATTGGTCTTTTATGACCAATATGTTACACTGCATCCCTAAATATTAAGGACAAGTACTTTAAATACTTTAAATATAGTTAAAATGTGTAGTTTGAGATTGGTGTGTGTCACTGTAAAATCAGTACTTGTAGACTTTAAACATATATTTATACTTACCCTCGATGTTCAAATAATATCACTGATACATTACGTGAATGGTAAAAAAAAAAAAAAAAAAAGAAAATAGCAAAGAAAAGGTCATTACAATTGTCAAGGGAATTATTTACTGGTTATTGAAATCGTGGTTATAATACATCCATTCTTTGCCTCACAAAGAAGCAAAGTTTTCAGAGTGACTAATTTTCATGAAACCTGGTAAAGACAACAGAGAAAAGAAGTGCTATGTAATATTTTCATGAATTCTACTGTAGTATTTTATGAGTGTAAACAAAGAAAGTTAATTTAATTCAATTTCTTGTAGCAGAATTTGCCTTAATTCATGTTGATTTATACACATTAAATGTATGTATTATTGTTTCAGTTAAAATTATATTGTTAGACCATTCCTGAATTTTCAATTTTGCACATTCCCATTATGTTTTTGTCGAGTTGACATTCATGCTTTGATTTGAAAAAAATAATAATCAGAAATTACCAACCAGTTAGTTACTCAGTAACTCGTTTTTAATAGTAATCGTGTTTTTTCACTGAATACTACTTACTCTTAGTCAAATAATTACTTGGAGGAATGCTTTTTATTTTTACTTGAGTCATATTATGAGGGGTGCACAAGTGCGCAACCATCCATTTTCCGTACTGTTGATCCTCACAAGGGTCACGGGTGTGCTGGAACCAATCCCACCTAAATTCGAGCGAGAGGCGGCGTACACCCTGAACTGCTCACCAGCCAATTGCAAGGCACATAAAAACAAGCAACCATTCACACCTACAGACAATTTAGAGTTCAATTAACCTACCATACCTGTTTTTAGAATGTGTGAGGAAACCAGCGCATGCCTGAGCATTAAAACGATAAAGATACATATTTCAAAATAACTTTTTCTTGAAGGACATTTATGTCATTTACTCTTCGGCTTGTTTCCCCCTCCCAAAAAAATGACAGCAAAACTCCAACAATTGTCAGCAAAATATTGTAATAAGTCATTTCCTCTTTACAAGTTATTGCATTTACAAAATATGAGGTCTGCTTACCCAGCCGATACAGTATCATGATTCCACCAAAGCGGAAAATTTTCTCAGCTGGGGCTGATCCTGGAACTGGAAGTGCTCTCATTGCAACTTGGAAAACTTTTTATGTGACTTTTAAAATATAGTTTCTTTTCATTTGTCAGTAATTTATTTATTCATTTTTAAAACCATATTCATATTCATATGTACAGTTTTTAACTTAAATTTACTTTATTTTAAAACCAAATTACTCCTAGTATTATGACTTTGTTTACTCAATTGTTAACAGCATTTCAAACTGTATTCAAATTTATAATTTTTGTTTTTGTCAGTGTCTTCTTTTCACATTGCATTGTGACACAATGTGAGGCTTCAGAGTTGATGCCTGAATGTTGGTCACCCTGAACTTTATCATGTCAAGCTAGTTAGCCAAATACTGACCGAGTATTTAAGAACAGGGTAATGAATTTACAGATATTTATTGTACAGAGTTGTCAAATGAGGAACAAAGTTCATGTTGTAGTCTGGCTGTCCATTATCTTTGAGGAACACATTCCACTCTTTGGTGTTTTAGATCACACTTGGAGTTTTTATTGAAAAATAACTCTTGGTTACCCCTCTCACTCCAACCGATATGATGATGCCCTTCGATATGAGAGTGCATGCTTCTTGGGAGCGGGGGTTTTTTACTGATTAAACTGGCTAAATCTCCAATTACGGCAGTGTCACCATTCCGAGTATATGCTCCCATACCGACATGTAATATTATAGCCTAATTAATTTCATATTTAAACCAAACATATAAAATCTGTCAAGTCACCATGTCTCATACAATCTCAAGTGTTTAACTCCCAAGTCCAAGATGAGTCTCGAGTCTTTCTTTTTGTCAATTCTCAAGTCATCCAAACAGTGAGTCGAGTCGTCGACTCGACTCCAAGTCACAATGATTTGAGTCACGATCTCTGGTAATCCAAACTTTTATTGCTGTGGGTTAATGACAGAAATGTGGGATGGGTGACATGATAGCATTTTTGTTAAGTAGTAGTATAAGTTCACTCAGAGGATACTATGTTAACTAATGACATTGCAAAATCTCGTGAAGGTGATTTGCTTTTGTTATTAAATACATTCTGACTACATTCGTCTAGGTAACTTAGTTTCATAATTATATTCATAAATGCATGGTGTTTGCTTTATAATGATGCTTTGTATTATTACAGACCACAGCTAAATAAATCAGTCCAAACGGAAGACCAGCATCCATGCTCTTTTACGTGAACAGACCATCTGTACCTGACCACTCTAACCTGTTTAATTCATGGTTACGTCATCGTCCCTCTTTTCCCCAGTCAGGCTGAGAACAGATGCCTGGCAAGATGGTTACAGCCACCCAGTCGTAATGAGAACAGGTGACTGGCACAGCGCTTCCAACCGCAGAGCCGATACTGGATTTACCAGCAGCCACGGAGCCAGTACTCAATCCATGTGCAGCCATAGAGCCAGTACTGGGGCCTCTAGCTGCCACAGGGTCGTTACTGAAGCTGCATGGCAAAACGGGTACCCCGAGTTAAGGTCAGAGTGAAACGTTTCAGACGCAGGCATACAGTACATGAGTTGGAATAAGACAAACGTGATGCAAACTGACGAGGAGTGGACAAATCACACAGGGGACAAAACACGAATCAAAATGAAAGGGAAAACAAACATTCTTAGGAACACAAGGAAGACTAGAGGGCACCGGTGAGAAGGACATAGAGGGATGAACAAGAGGCCCTACTGGTTGACATGTGACTCGGTAGGCAGGCTGATGGTAACAGTGAGCAGAGTGACGGCATGCATGCCGATGCTGTATGTTTCCCACTGGGTCTTCATTTGCTCAATTCATTCTGACACAAGTAGGATTAATTGTCATGGTGAAGTGGAGGCAAAAAGGCAGGTGGACCAAAGCACATGGAAGCAGATGAGGCAAGACGGTAGTGCAGGAGTAATTAATCTTAATAAGGGTATTTAATTTAAAAAAGGCAAACAGAGGTACTTAAGAGGGTTAAAATATATTTATATATATTTTGACCTGCGATTGGATGGCAACCGGTTCAGTGTGTACCCCGCCTCCCGCCCGAAGATAGCTGGGATAGGCTCCAGCAGCCCGCGGCCGTAGTGAGGATGAGCGGTAAAGAAAATGGAGAGATGGATGTGTGTATATATACATATATATATATACATATATATATATATATATATATATATATATATATATATATATATATATATATATATATATATACACACACACACACAGTGGGTATGGAAAGTATTCAGACCCCTTAAATTTTTCACTCTGTTATATTGCAGCCATTTGCTAAAATAATTTAAGTTCATTTTTTCCCCCTCATTAATGTACACACAGCACCCCATATTGACAGAAAAAAACGGAATTGCTGAAATTTTTGCAGATTTATTAAAAAAATAAAAACTTAAATATAACAGCCATAAGTATTCAGACCCTTTGCTCAGTATTTAGTTGAAGCATCCTGTTGAGCTAACACAGCCATGAGTCTTTTGGGGAAGTTTTTCACACCTTGATTTGGGGATCGTCTGCCATTCCTCCTTGCAGATCCTCTCCAGTTCTGTCAGGTTGGATGGTGGGCAGCCATTTTCAGGTCTTTCCAGAGATCCTCAATTGGGTTTAAGTCAGGGCTCTGGCTGGGCCATTGATGAACAGTCACAGAGTTGTTCTGAAGCCACTCCTTTGTTATTTTAGCTGTGTGCTTAGGGTTATTGTCTTATTGGAAGGTGAGCTGTCAGCCCAGTCTGAGGTCTTGAACACTTTGGAGAAGGTTTTCGTCCAGGATATCCCTGAACTTGACGACATTAATCTTTCCTTTGATTGCAACTAGTTGTCCTGTCCCTGCAGCTGAAAAACACCCCCACAGCATGATGCTGCCACCACCATGCTTCACTGTTGGGACTCTATTGGACAGGTGATGAGCAGTGCCTAGTTTTCTCCACACATACCGCTTAGAATTAAGGCCAAGTATTTATATCTTGGTCTCATCGGACCAGAGAATCTTATTTCTCACCATCTTGGAGTCCTTCAGGTGTTTTTTAGCAAGCTCCATGTGGGCTTTCATGCGTCTTGCACTGAGGAGAGGCTTCCGTCAGGTCCCTCTGCCATAAAGCCCCGACTGGTGGAGGGCTGCAGTGATTGTTGACTTTCTAGAACTTTCTGCCATCTCCCGACTGCATCTCTGGCACTCAGCCACAGTGATCTTAGGGTTCTTCTTTACCTCTTTCATCAAGGCTTTTCTCCCCCAGTTGCTCAGTTTGGCCGGACGGCCAGCTCTAGGAAGGGTTCTGGTTGTCCCAAACGTCTTCCAAGGATTATGGAAGCCTCTGTTCTCTTAGGAACCTTAAGTGCAGCAGAATTATTTTTGTAACCTTGGCCAGATCTGTGCCTTGCCACAATTCTGTCTCTCAGCTCTTCAGACAGTTCCTTTGATTCTACTTTGCTCTGACATGCACGGTGAGCTGTAAGGTCTTATACAGACAGGTGTGGGGCTTTCCTAATCAAGTCCAATCAGTATAATCAAACACAGCTGGACTCCAATGAAGGTGTCGAACCATCTCTAAGATGACCAGAAGAAATGTACAGCACCTGTGTTAAATATATTCCCCAAAAGACTCATGGCTGTGTTAGCTCAAAAGGGTGCTTCTACTAAATACATATGGCTGTGTGATATTTCAGTTTTTCTTTCAAAATAAATCTGCAAAAATTTCAACAATTCCGTTTTTTTCTGTCAATATGGGGTCCTGTGCATACATCTTCTTTCTTCTTCTTCTTTTCCTTTCGGCTTGTCCCGTTAGGGGTCGCCACAGCGCGTCATCCTTTTCCATGTAAGCCTATCTCCTGCATCCTCCTCTCGAACACCAACTGCCATCATGTCTTCCCTCACGACATCCATCAACCTTCTCTTTGGTCTTCCTCGAGCTCTCTTGCCTGGCAGTTCCATCCTCATCATCCTTCTTCCAATATACTCACTATTTCTCCTCTGGACGTGTCCAAACCATTGAAGTCTGCGCTCTCTAACTTTGTCTCCAAAACATCGAACCTTGGCTGTCCCTCTGATGAGCTCATTTCTAATTTTATCCAACCTGGTCACTCCAAGAGCGAACCTCAACATCTTCATTTCCGCCACCTCCAGCTCTGCTTCCTGTTGTCTCTTCAGTGCCACTGTCTCTAATCCGTACATCATGGCTGGCCTCACTACTGTTTTATAAACTTTGCCCTTCATCCTAGCAGAGACTCTTCTGTCACATAACACACCTGACACCTTCCTCCACCCGTTCCAACCTGCTTTGACCCGTTTCTTCACTTCCTGACCACACTCACCATTGCTCTGGACGGTTGACCCCAAGTATTTAAAGTCCTCCACCCTTGCTATCGCTTCTCCCTGTAGCCTCATTCTTCCCCCACCAGCCCTCTCATTCATGCACATATATTCTGTTTTACTTCGGCTAATCTTCATTCCTCTTCTTTCCAGTGCATGCCTCCATCTCTCTAACTGTTCCTCCAGCTGCTCCTTGCTTTCACTGCAGATCACAATGTCATCTGCAAACATCATGGTCCACGGGGATTCCAGTCTAACCTCATCTGTCAGCCTATCCATCACCACTGCAAAAAGGAAGGGGCTCACGGCTGATCCCGGATGCAGTCCCACGTCCACCTTAAATTCTTCTGTCACACCTACAGCACACCTCACCGCTGTTCTGCTGCCCTCGTACATGTCCTGTATTATTCTAACAAACTTCTCTGCCACTCCAGACTTCCGCATGCAGTACCACAGTTCTTCTCTGGGTACTCTGTCATAGGCTTTCTCTAGATCTACAAAGACACAATGTAGCTCCTTCTGACCTTCTCTGTACTTTTCCATCAACATCCTCAAGGCAAATAATGCATCTGTGGTACTCTTTCTAGGCATGAAACCATACTGTTGCTCGCAAATACTCACTTCTGTCCTGAGTCTATCCTCCACTACTCTTTCCCATAACTTCATTGTGTGGCTCATCAACTTTATTCCTCTATAGTTGCCACAGCTCTGCACATCACCTTTGTTCTTAAAAATGGGCACCAGTACACTTTTCCTCCATTCCTCAGGCATCTTCTCACGCACTAGAATTCTATTGAACAAGCTGGTCAAAAACTTCACAGCCACCTCTCCTAGATGCTTCCATACCTCCACAGGAATGTCATCAGGACCAACTGCCTTTCCATTTTTCATCCTCTTTAATGCCTTTCTAACTTCCCCCTTACTAATCATTGCCACTTCCTGGTCCACCACACTTACCTCTTCTACTCTCCCTTCTCTATCATTTTCCTCATTCATCAACTCCTCGAAGTATTCTTTCCATCTAGCAAGCACACTGCTGGCACCAGTCAACATATTTCCATCTCTATCCTTAATCACCCTAACCTGCTGCACATCCTTCCCATCTCTATCCCTCTGTCTGGCCAGCCTGTACAGATCCTTTTCTCCTTCTTTAGTGTCCAACCTGCCATACATGTCATCATATGCCTCTTGTTTTGCCTTTGCCACCTCTACCTTTGCCCTGTGTCGCATCTCAATGTATTCCTTTCGCCTCTCCTCGGTCCTCTCAGTGTCCCACTTCTTCTTAGCTAACCTCTTTCCTTGTATGATTTCCTGTACTGTGAGGTTCCACCACCAAGTCTCCTTCTCTCCTTTCCTGCCAGAAGATACACCAAGTACTCTCCTGCCTGCTTCTCTGATCACCTTGGCTGCAGTGGTCCAGTCTTCTGGAAGCTCCTGCCGTCCACCGAGAGCCTGTATCTTCCCGAAAAGCTGCACAACACTCGTCCTGTCTCAGCTTCCACCACATGGTTCTCTTCTCTGCCTTTGTCTTCCTAATTTTCCTCCCCACCACCAGAGTCATCTTACACACCACCATCCTATGCTGTCTAGCCACACTCTCCCCTACCACTACCTTACAGTTGGTAACCTCCTTCAGATTACATCGTCTGCACAAGATGTAATCCACCTGTGTGCTTCTACCTCCGCTCTTGTAGGTCACCCTATGTTCGTGCCTCTTCTGGAAAAAAGTGTTCACTACAGCCATTTGCATCCTTGTTGCAAAGTCTACCACCATCTGTCCCTCCAAGTTCCTTTCCTGGATGCCGTATTTACCCATCACTTCTTCATCACCCCTATTACCTTCACCAACATGTCCATTACAATCTGCACCAATTACGACTCTCTCTCTGTCTGGGATGCTAAGAACTACATCATCTAGCTCCTTCCAGAATTTCTCTTTCACCTCTAGGTCACATCCTACCTGTGGGGCATAGCCACTAATCACATTACACATAACACCCTCAATTTCAAATTTCAGCCTCATCACTCGATCTGATACTCTTTTCACCTCCAAGACATTCTTAGCCAACTCTTCTTTTAAAATAACCCCGACTCCATTTCTCTTCCCATCGACACCATGGTAAAATAATTTAAACCCTGCCCCTAAACTTCTAGCCTTACTGCCTTTCCACCTGGTCTCCTGGACACACAATATATCAACCTTTCTCCTCATCATCATGTCAACCAACTCCCGAGATTTTCCTGTCATAGTCCCAACATTCAAAGTCCCCACATTCAGTTCTAGGCTCTGTGTTTTCCTCTTCTCTTTCTGCCGAAGAACCCGCTTTCCACCTCCTCTTCTTCTTTGACTTCGACCCACAGTAGCTGAATTTCCAACGGCGCCCCGCAGGTTGACGGCGCCGGTGGCGGACGTTGTTAACCCGGGCCACGACCGATCCGGTATGGAATTCTTTGGATGAACGCTCATATTTGTTTGGCAAGGTTTTAAGCCGGATGCCCTTCCTGACGCAACCCTCTGCATTTATCCGGGCTTGGGACCGGCCTACAGTTTGCACTGACTTGTGCCACCCATAGGGCTGCATTGGTCCTGTGCATACATAAATGAGGGAAAAAATAACTTACCTCATTTTTAACAAATGGGTGAAATATAACAAAGAGTGTAAAATTTCAGGGGTCTGAATACTTTCCGACCCACTGTGTATATATATATATTCATTCATTTATCTTCCGTTCAGCTTATCCCCACTAGAGTGCTGGAGCCTATCCCAGCTATCTCCAGGCGAGAGGCGGGGTACACCCTGAACTGGTCGCCAGCCAATCCCAGGGCACATATATATATATATATATATATATATATATATATATATATATATATATATATATATATATATATATATATATATATATATATATATATATATATATATATAAATAATGCTAAGTCCAAACCTGATATACAAAGTGAACAAAGAAACAAGAAGGGCAGAATCACCACTACAGATGATGGGTGAAATGTGACATAGGACAATGAACAGAGACATTGTGAAACTGGGAACTAAAATAAAAAAAACATACTGATGAGACAACGGGGCACACCTGGACAAGACACAAGTGGCTGGAAAGAGCTGATTGGGTGGCATAAAGAGCAAGGTTGAAAAGTCCAGGTGGAGAAAATAACTCGACGACTAGTCGGAAGGCACAAAAGGACACAGAAAAACACAGAACTCCAAATGACATGGACCAAAACCACATTAAAACATAATGGAAAAGCAATTCCAAAACATAAACATAAACAGAGATCATGACAGATGTAGCCTAGGATGAAAATGAGGTCTGATCTACATCAATAATTAAGGGATTAACAGATCAATTAATTAAGGGATTTTCCAAAACTTCTGGAGGGGAGTGTATATTCTGAAATCACTGTAGTAGACAGCTTCGAGGAAATTCTGGTCCACAATCTGTCATCTCAGGAGGAGTAAGCACTGCACCATCAACGCTGTGTATAGTGGTCATGGGGCACAACTGACCTCAACTCGGGACGTTGTGAGTCGGTGGGCCGAATATTTCAAAGACCTCTTAAATTCTACCGACACGCCTTCCTAAGAGGAAGCAGAGTCTGGGGACTCTGAGGTGGGCTCTCCTATCTCCGGGTTAGAGGTCACAGAGGTGGTTAAAAAGCTCCTCAGTGGCAGGGCCCCGGGTGTAGATGAGAGCCGCCCAGAGCTACTTCAGGCTCTGAATGTTGTTGGACTGTCTTGGCTAACACACCTCTGCAACATTTCGTGGATATCAGGAACAGTGCCACTGGATTGGCCGAAAACGGTGATGGTCCGCCTTTTTAAGAATGGGGACCGCAGGGTGTGTTCCAACTACAGGGGGATCACACTCGTCAGCCTCCCTGGTAAGCTCTATTTAGGGGTTCTGGACAGGAGTGTCTGTCTGGAAGTCGATTCTCAGATTCAGGCGGAGTAGTGTGGTTTTCATCCTGGCTGTGGAACAGTGAACCCTCAGAATTGTCCTCGAGGGTGCATGGGAGTTCGCCCAACCAGTCTAGATGTGTTTTGTGGACTTGAAGAAGGCATTCGACCGTGTCCTTCGGGGAGTACTGTGGTCGGTGCTCCGGGAATATGGGGTACCGAACCCCCTAATAAGGGCTGTTCAGTCCTTGTGTGACCGGTGTCAGTGTTTGGTTAGCATCAGCGGCAATAAGTTGAATATGTTTCCAGTGAGAGTTGGACTCTGCCAACACCCTTTGTCACCGATTCTGTTTGTTTCCTTTATGAAGAAAATTTCTGGGCACAGCCAAGGTGTTGAGTGGGTCTGCCATTTGCAGATGATGTGGTTCTGATGGCTTGATCAAGCTGTGACCTTCAACTTTTGCTGGAGTGGTCCACAGCCGAGTGTGAAGCAGCTGGGATGAAAATCAGCACCTCCTAATCTGAGACCATGGTCCTCAGTCCAACAAGGGTAGATTGCTTGCTCTGGTTCGGGGAAGAGATCCTGCCCCAAGTGGAGGTCTTGTTCACGAGCAAAGGAAGAATGGAGCAGGAGATCGACAGGCAAATCAGTGCAGCATCTGCAATGGTATGGACTCTGTATCGGTCTGTAGTCGTGAAGAAAGCTGAGCCAAAAGGCGAAGCTCTCTATTTACCGGTCAATGTACATTCCTACCCTCACCTATGGTGATGACCTGTGGGTTGTGCCCGAAAGAAAAAGATCGCAAATACATAACACAAATACGGCTTAAATGAGTTTCCTCCCTTAGAGATTGGGTCATCCGGGAGGGGCTCAGATTCTACCCGCTGCTCCTCCGCATCAAGAGGAGCCAGATAATGTGGCTTGGGCATCTGGTTAGGATTCCTCCTGTATGCTTCCCTGGTGAGGTGTTCCGGGCACGTCGCACCGGGGAGAAGCCTTGGGGACAACCCAGGACAAGCTGGAGAGACTATGTCTCCTCGCTGGACTGGGAACGCCTTGGGATCCCCCCGGAAGAACTGGACGAAGTCACTGGGGAGAGGAAAGTCTTGGCTTCCCTGCTTAAGCTACTGTCCTCGTGACAGTAGCTTCGCCGTACAAACATGGAGAAATGTGTTTCTTAATCAGATGGATATGAAAAGAAATACACAAAATGTTCATGGCTCTAAACTACTTGTTACAATTGCCAATGGCATCACAGAAATAGGTCATGTCTATGTTTACGATTAACCAAGTGATGAACTCCTGCCACATTCTGCAAATGAGAGACAGAAATCTACCTCCATCCCCCAGCAGCTAGCAGCACATGGTGAAAAAAGGTTGGGGGCGGAAAAAGAGAAGAAGAGAAAAATAATTGGACTTCCCAACCCCCATGTTTCTCCCCCTGCCCCCAACCATCGTTCACCGACACAATTAATACTGCCCTAGTCAGGAGGGTGATGATTGTTAATAAATAAATAAATAAATAAACACACTAACATATTGTCTCATTTATATACATGCAAGCAAATAACATGGGTAGCACTGACCATTGTAATGAACTGCTTTAAAAATACTGACAAAGTCATTCATTCATAAAATCCCAATGTGTGACTTACTCTAATTACAGAGCATGTCGGCACCAATTAGCCCGCTGCGTCTCCTCTGTTTCATTCTTAATTAACAAAGCCCTGGTAATTACAGGTTCCATGGTGGTGGGGTGGGTTTAAGGCATTAGCTGGCCTACGCAGCAAGCTGTTAACTCCATCCATGTCAGTGCACACCAAAGAACCTTTTTTTGTTTGCTTTGTTTTCACCATACATTGCCAACTGCCTGGCTGTCTTCATCAAGTTGTTGTCTTCCGCTGTCACTTTCAACCACAGAATGCAGTCCATAAGCCATGATGCCTCCTAATAAAGAAGAGAAAGAAAAGGTAAATAATAGTTGAGAAGAAAGAGACAATGAGGTAAGGTTACAGAGCAGAGTTAAGGTTTGAGGCAATGCAAGGAGCAATGTGTTAATTACAGATGTAAAGCCCATTATATTTGGGAGTGGACACCTGCTGGCAAGGGAAATGAGGCCAGCAAAAAAACGTGAGCTGCATAGGGTCAAGCAAACCCTCTCGCTGCTGGGGTGATGATAACACTCTGATTACCTTTTCATATGGTGTCTAAATTGGAGGGCACACTTAATGCACACATTATTCTCAAGGGAGCTGTCATAGGTTTAAATGTTCCAGGTTGAAGGGTCATCACTTAGAGAGTTTTCAGCTCTCCGTGTCATCACCATCATAGCTGAGATGCAGGAGATGAACAGAAACTGATATTAAGTAGCATATTGTGGTTCTGAATGACTTTTTTGCTATGTAAGTTTGAGTAATATTTATTATACGCAATTGTTATCATTGAAGGAAATGTCCCTTTTCATTCTGCTGTATTTGTGTTGTATGGATTACACAGCACACAGATGCAAGGATGAATGAGTCTGAGTCGGAATGTCAGTTCAGTGTTCCTTTTGGTTTAAAGTTTATTAAGACAACTTATTTCCTAGAAATTAATGCCTCATGGAATATTAATCGTTCTTATCGACCTGTCAAGGATTACAATATGCTTCAACATCTCTTTGTTGTGGTAACTATAACACTTTGTGTCCTGAAACTTTGACAGGGCTGTGCTATACTGCATACATCATGGTGGTCAGATATAGATTCAAATGATTTTTTTTTTTTGGTTTTGTGTGTGTGAAGCAACATATACTGCCATACAAGCAACACATATTTTAGGGACATCCCTGGTTATTTCAGCAAGGCAATGCCAATACATTCTGAAAAAAGATGTTGCTTGGATGGCAGTATAAGTTGCGCTAAAACCTTTATGTACAGTACCTTTCAGTATTAAAGGTGCCTTCACAGATGTGCAATGGGCGCTAAGACACCCACATACCATCTCAGATGCTGGCTTTTGAACTTTGCGCCGATAACAATCAACAATGGTCCTTTTCCTCTTTGGCCCAGAGGACATGATGTACATGATTTCCAAAAACCCGTCAGATAACGGCACACTTTTCCACTTAACATCAATCGATCTCAGATGAGCTTGTGCCCAGAGGTGTTTCTGGGTAAGAAAAGTAATGTAGTGATGACAACCAGTGGTGGGAACATCATGGGCAAAATAAAAAATGGAAAACTGATAAAGCGGTGACAAGGCAATGAAAAGGAATGAAAAATGTTGATTGTTGACTCTGGATTTAAAGTCCTAAACACTAGTATCAAATTTGACCAATGGTTCTCATCATGTTGCAATATCATACAAGAAATTGTACTCTTCTTTCAAAGCAGAGCCACATTACAATAAGCCCTGGTTTAAACCCTACTAAATGAGTCTTAAGTCGAAATGATATGATCAACTTCACACCCATCAGGGGAGCTTCTGTACATCATGCCTTGGGTCTTACATCCTCATACATATTCAAAGGACTTTCACAGTTCATTATTAACTAAAAAACATCAATTCTTTCTTATCCTAGATGGCCACATTACTTTTATTAAAAGCGAGAAACACAAAGCTTTTCCAAAATATAACGCTAGAATTTCTTCATGCAATTATAATATAACCATTCACCAGCTTACATCTATGCACACATAACATCAAAAACATCAAACGTAAGCCTGCCTAATGGTTGCCTCTGCGTTGCACAATTAGCACTCAAGGACAAACAATAAAACAGTGGAAATCATGGGCTTCTGATGTATGAGGCTTTTGAAGCATATTTTGTCCTTCAAGGCCATTTGATTTGCAGGTCTAAAAAGTAAACTCCTATCTTTCTATTAATTAAGAGTCATCGCCTGACAAAAGCTAACTCCGATACAAACACACATACTTGATTTGTTTTTTCGTAACTCTGTTGTTGTATGGATTACGAAGTACACATTACGAATCAATTTATTTATTAATTAAAGTATGTGCACCCACATATCAACTAAGGTCTGGATTAATGAATTAGTATATTTGTGAAGGCTACTACTCCGATAATACGGTTGACTGATGGCAACAGAAATTATCTCATATTTTCTGGACTTGGTAGAGAAGAACTTCTCCTGCTGCTTCCCAGACCAGGCTGGCTGTTTCTAATGAGACAGGCAGAGAGGGAGCTGTCACACTGACTGGTGTTCCTGACACATGAAAATGAGACCAACAATTCACATGCAGTGACATCGGGGGAAGACGGGGAGGACCGTGAGGCTGAAGTAGCAAAAAGGAGGAAGGAAGGGGGGGAGGAGGGTGTCTTCGCAGCTGTCAGAAGAGTGAGTGACAGGTCAGAGAAGGTGGCTGAGCAGAAAAAAAAATCCTCCAAGAGCCTTTAAGTGGCAACAGACAAAAGACACATCTCTGCATACACAGGATGTAGTGCAAAGTTCCCTGTCTAGTTTGTCACTATCATCTGACTAGTCTACAAGGAAGTTTGGAAACCATATTCTAAGCCAGGACTACAAACAACAGACAACAAACAGATTATTGATTTACTTTTAAGAACTTAAACCCAATTTTCTCTTCATGTCTACTGGTTTTAAGTAGTGTTTTTCAGCACATACTTTATCACTACTACTTGGTTATTATTTCATCTTGTCATAACAATGGCGTCACAGGTATTTACCAGCTGAATGTTGCAAAACACATCTCTACAAGATGCCCTGTGGACAAGCATTTCTGATTGAGCACTGTTGAATTATCCCTCCATTACATTGATTGTATCTGACAAGGCATTCTGTCACTTACCTCCATTGAAGATCCAGGTGCTCTCTGTCACTCACTTGCACACACATCCGGAGATTTGAGGCAGCCCCACATTATGTTTCATCTATGTAGGAGAAAGAAAGCGCTTGAGTTCAGCGACACTCCCTTCCTTCAAGGTGTTCTTGTTCCATCTGCTGGAAAGTCCAGTGGGAATATTTATCTGTGAGCTCCTTCTTCAGTCTTAGTGAGCAGTCTTTCATGTCAGACAGGATACCAGACAGGAATCCCAGCTAGCATTCAGCTTCATTTAAGACTTACATGTTGACAGAGAGAAAGAGGAGTTTTTTTTTTTTTAATCTCTAAAAGACTCCATTTTTTTTGTTCCACGGTCCATACTCAAATACCAAATTCAAAACGTATGTGGCATGGTAGCGGATGCATGACTGGAGTACCATAGTTACAGGAGTAGGGAGAGAGCTCTCTTATGGGTCTGTGCAGAGGGTGCAGCCAAAAAAACCACAACAAAAAAACAATTATATCTTCGTAGAGTTTTAGACTCAAGGTGCATGCTGAAATAAACTGAATATTCCCAAATCATTTGGGATTGAACACCAATCAGGGAGACCTCAGTTCAAGTAATGCACTGTAAATTAGTGGAAAATTGTCAGGTTTTGGTTTGCTGGAAGTAGTATATTATGAATTTATTTAATTTTGTGAACTAGTACATAACTGCTTTAAAATTGGTTTAAAATTCATTACCTTCGACGATAGAATAAGTAACTGATGATATAGTGGTAGAGTCACTTGACCTTGAGGCAGACAACAACTGTGAACTCTAACACAGACATGATATTGTCCTGCTTCACTGGGTTCTGCGCAAAAGTCAAGGGGAAATAAATGCCTGCACTATTGCTCTGTATCTGATGCACCAATTTTGCAGAAACTATGAAAGAGGATTATATGTGCCCTGTGATTGATTGGAAACCAGGGTGTCGTCTGCCTTTTGCCCGCATCTGAGATTGGCTTTCCGGATGCAGGGACCCTCACCAGTTTAAGCGATAGAAATTGGATCGATGGATATTTTATGTTTTGTCTGAATACACTGCAACTACATGTACCTGTTCCTTTATGAAGGCTCAAGTCAGTTCTTGGGGTGTTCAGTTTTCTGACTGTTTGGTGGATAAAGCTGTTTTAGGGCCTGGTAAGCAAAGCCCAGAGACCGCAACAACTTCTTCCCAATGGTAGGAGGGAGAAGAGGTTGTTCGAATGCTGGCTGGCGTCACCCACAACGAGGGTTTTGAGGTGGCTGGGATGTTCAGGAATGAAGGGAGAGGGACACGAATGACCTTTCCAGCTGTGATCGGTGGTGCGTCTGGTCAGGAGGCTCTAAATGGTGCCATGGTAGACACATGATCCAGGAAGCGGACTCAACTAGCCTAACTAACGAATAGATGGACCAGCATGAAACCAATCAGAAGTCCCATGACCGTGTTTTGAGCTAGAGCCCATAAAGCATTGACTCCATGAAAAAGATGGATTTTCAGATGTGATTCAAACACCAGAAAAATGAGTAAGGATCACTTACTTCCTAGTTGGAATTGATGTGCATTCCTTACCTAAATGTTTTGAAAAAAATATACATTATTGGAAAGCATTTTATTAATGCCTTTTCAGAAAATGTATATAGCTGAAAAACACGGCCGTGCGACTTGCTATCAGTTTCGAGCTGGGGGGTCACAAATATGCAACGTCCCTTTTGTTCACCAAGATGGAAGTCTACATTTTGCTGAGTAACATTCCAGTTTAAATACTTAATGACCAATACAGCATTGTTATGACAACAAATCTAGTTGTAGCCTTACTTTTTTACATTTACATGCAGCACTTTTTACTGCTACTTCCTAAAGGTTTGCTTCTTTGGTTGTAGTAGTTTTCAGTTTTCCCACAGAATGACCTTGAGTTTTGTGATCTGTGTCAAGAGATGCATAATCTGAAGCACACTCTTTTTATCCAGTTGATGTGCTGTACGTATTCAATTACTGATATACTATTAAATATTTAAATATAGTAATTTAAATATGATTGTTGACAAAAATTGCAGAAAAAAAGATGTTCACAACATGTTAAATAATATAAATTGTCAAACAAAATTGTGAAATTTATTTTAAAAACTAATTTTCAATGAAATGGCATGTATATTCAGCACATAATTTCAATTGGATATCCATTGAGTTTTGAAGGCTGTCACCGAATGAGTAATTTTTCCCAGGCAATCAGCAAAGAAAATAATGATAACGGTACAAGATGTATGAATACACAATATCATACACTAAATGGTATTACTGTGGTATGGTGATGATTATAAAACCTTGGCTCAACTTAAACCTGGCTGTAGACCATTTTTTTGCACCATTTGATTTGTTGTTTGCTATAATCGCCATAAACAGTACAAGTGGAATCAATTTAGTTCATTCGGTAGGGACCAATGTGAAAACAAAAATAGTTTCATAATTGAGTTTGTTTGTCTGTCTGTTTGTTCGTCAGCAGACCACTTCCTGGTTGATAGAGGAGGATGAAAGGTTTGGGGTGCCATTGTGTTTGTTTTTGTTTTACTCTGCTTTCTGCAGCCAGTTCGGCATTGTGAATGAGAATCTGTTCAAAATAATTTCACCTGGATAAATAAGGTTGAATAAATAAAATAAATAAATACTGGGGCGGTGACAGTTGCATGGATACCATCGGCATAGAGACACAAATGGTGAAAATAGGTTCCTGTATCTGAAGCTTTATCCAGAGCCTCCCTAAAATGCAATGGGCTCTGGGCTGATGCAACATCTACATCAAGTGCTGTTTAAATAAGCTAGTGTTTTTCGAATAATTCTTCAAAGTGTATCAGTCCAAACATTTTACTATGTCAAAATGACTGCTGGCAAAAAAGATGATTGAAATAAAAAAGCTAACATTGGGACAAGACTTGCACTGTACTGTATATAATAAAACCAGAAAACACATCTGACTTTTAGCTGGTATTTAGTAGCAATTGACCTCACTCTGTCAAGACAGCAAAGAAGTACAAGGATCATGTCCAATCATGTATGCATGACATGTTAGACTTGACACAAATTAACCCTGAAAGAGTTGGAAGATAAATCACTGCCAGCCGAACAACAGACTTTTAAAGTATTTGAATAAATTAGTGTGCACAATTTTGAAAGAGAATGAATGTTCAACATTTCAATTCATATGATTTTATTTCTGTTCGGTTCCTGTGCGCCCGGAGTCAGAGTTTGGTCCGCATATCCGGCAGTATGTCGGACTCGTTACCGGTCAGAATTTCAAGGCGCAGCCGAGGTGTAGAGGGGGTCCGGTTTGGTGGCTTCAGTATTGCATCTCTGCTTTTTGCAGATCATGTGGTTCTGTTGGCTTCATCAAGCCGTGACCTCGAACTCTCATTGGAGCAGTTCGCAGCCGAGTGTGAAGCGCCTGGTATGAGAATCAGCACCTCCAAATCTGAGACCATGGTCCTCAGTCGGAAAAGGTTGGCATGCCCTCTCCAGGTCGGGGATGAGATGCTGATTCGGATGCCTCCCGGACGACTCCCTGGTGAGGTGTTCCGGGCATGTCCCACTGGGAGGAGACCTCGGGAACGACCCAGGACACGCTGGAGAGACTACGACCTTCGGCTGGCCTGGGAACGCCTCGGGATCCCCCCGGAAGAGCTGGATGAAGTGGCTGGGGAGAGGGAAGTCTGGGCATCCCTGCTAAAGCTACTGCCCCCGCGACCCGAACCGGATAAGCGGTAGAAAATGGATGGATCGATGATTTTAATGTGGGCAATGTGGTTTAACTTCCCACTCAGTGACTATGTGAAGGTGGGTTTGAATGGTTGTCTTTCTCTATACGCGCCCTGTGATTGACTGATGCCCAATCCAGGGGTCACTGAGCGCTGACTTGTTCCATACGTAACACTGATTGCTCTGGATATTTAAAAAAATCCAGCATATGACATTAACGGTCAGTACTGCACTGTGTCGGGCCACCAAGATGCTTCAGAAACTGGTCAGTACAAATGTAATAAATCAATTAGATGAAATAAACACTATATTGTAAAAAAAAAAAAAAAAATTAATTATGAAAATGGTGGCACGGTGAACATTTGGTGAGCACGTCTGCCTCACAGTTCTGAGAACCGGGATTCAAATCCCGGCCCCGCCTGTGTGGAGTTTGCATCTTCTCCCTGTGCCTGTTGTGGGTTTTCTCCGGGTACTCTTGTTTCCTCCCACAACCCCAAAACATGCATAGTAGGTTGACTGAAGTCTCTAAATTGCCCGAATGGTTGTTTGTTTATCTGCGCCCTGCGATTGACTGACGACCAGTTCAGGGTGTACCCCGCCTCTCGCCCGAAGATAGCTGGGATAGGCTCCAGCATACCCGTGACCCACGTGAGGATAAGCGGTACAGAAAATAGATGGATGGATAAAAATAGCTCGTCCACATGGAATAGTCGGCGAGCCTTCCGAGCTACGGCTGGCTCACGGTTTAACACGATGCTGAGCCGGCTCCGTGTTTGGTGTCAACGCAGTGCAAGTCACTAATAATTGCCTCGATGGCAACAAATAAGCTACACTTGTGACAAGTATTGTTATCATGGAGTGAGGATGAGGAGTAATTAACAGTAGCAAGACGGAGCAGCCATGTTAATTGCTAAGCTGTCGTGACATGTTGTCGCAAAACATGGAAATAAATGATTGGGTGACAGAGTACGCTTGTCACACAGCTCTGGCTGGGATTGCGTTATAGTGGAGATTAACCAATTTTGAACAACAAAATGGCAGGAAATGTGTCTGGAGAGGAAACAATACACAGCGAAACAGGAAGCCATCTGAAACCGGAAATGAACTTGTAAGTCACCACATGCATCACCTGCATAAGTATATTGATATAATATATATTTCAATTATAATGTAAGATAATGGGCGGCACGGTGGGCGACTGGTTAGCACATCTGCCTAACAGTTCTGAGGACCCGGATTCAAATCCAGCCTCGTCTGTGTGGAGTTTGCATGTTCTCCCCGTGCCTGCGTGGGTTTTCTCTCGGTACTGCGGTTTCCTCCCACATTCCAAAAACATGCATGGTAGGTTAATTGAAGGCTCTAAATTGGCCGTAGGTGTGAATGTGAGTGTGAATGGTTGTTTGTTTATATGTGCCCTGCAATTGGCTGGTGACCAGTTCAGGTTTCACCCCGCCTCTCGCCCAAGGATAGCTGGGATGGGCTCCAGCACGGCCTAGTGAGGATAAGTTGCTCGGAAAATGGATGGATGGAAAAGATAACCTTTATTAGTCACGTACTGTTTTTTTTTTTTATAGTTTTAGCAGCAATAGCAAAATTGCATGCAAGAGAAGAAATTTGTACAAGAAGTACATTGCACAAAATAGAAACCTAAACTATTGTCTATGTATAAACTATCCAATCTATCAGCAATGTTTTTTTTGGGTTCATTTTCATACTGACTTTTGAGAGCTGATAAATCTGATTTAATAGACATGCTTTCTTTACTTGAAAACAGAATGAGTGAAGGCTAATTAATTTATAGACAGATATATTTTTATGATGGCACGTTGAAGTCATATACATTGATTCAGAGTTCACTATTACAAGGTTGATGCAATAAATACATAAAAAAAACATTGAAGCCATAATTTATCAACGATCATGATTATAGAGTAATGATTATGTTGTGCAATTGAACAGTATGCAGAATTCTTTTTATCCTATTACACAATATAATGCAATAATGCAGCCCTATGGAGGCACAAGTCAGTGCAAACTGTAGGCCGGTCCCAAGCCCGGATAAATGCAGAGGGTTGCGTCAGGAAGGGCATCCGGCTTAAAACCTTGCCAAACAAATATGAGCGTTCATCCAAAGAATTCCATACCGGATCGGTCGTGGCCCGGGTTAACAACGTTCACCACTGGCGCCGTCAACCTGCGGGGTGCCGTTGGAAATTCAGCTACTGTCGGTCGAAGTCAAAGAAGAAGAAGAGGTGGAAAGCGGGTTCTTCGGCAGAAAGAGAAGAGGAAAACACAGAGCCTAGAACTGAATGTGGGGACTTTGAATGTTGGAACTATGACAGGAAAATCTCAGGAGTTGGTTGACATGATGATTAGGAGAAAGGTTGATATATTGTGTGTCCAGGAGACCAGGTGGAAAGGCAGTAAGGCTAGAAGTTTAGGGGCAGGGTTTAAATTATTTTACCATGGTGTAGATGGGAAGAGAAATGGAGTCGGGGTTATTTTAAAAGAAGAGTAGGCTAAGAATGTCTTGGAGGTGAAAAGAGTATCAGATCGAGTGATGAGGCTGAAATTTGAAATTGAGGGTGTTATGTGTAATGTGATTCGTGGCTATGCCCCACAGGTAGGATGTGACCTAGAGGTGAAAGAGAAATTCTGGAAGGAGCTATATGAAGTAGTTCTGAGCATCCCAGACAGAGAGAGATTCGTGATTGGTGTAGATTGTAATGGACATGTTGGTGAAGAAAATAGGGGTGATGAAGAAGTGATGGGTAAGTACGGCATCCAGGAAAGGAACTTGGAGGGACAGATGGTGGTAGACTTAGCAACAAGGATGCAAATGGCTGTAGTGAACACCTTTTTCCAGAAGAGGCACAAACATAGGGTGACCTACAAGAGCGGAGGTAGAAGCACACAGGTGGATTACATCTTGTGCAGAAGATGTCATCTGAAGGAGGTTACCAACTGTAAGGTAGTGGTAGGGGAGAGTGTGGCTAGACAGCATAGGATGGTGGTGTGTAAGATGACTCTGGTGGTGGGGAGGAAGATTAGGAAGGCAAAGGCAGAGAAGAGAACCATGTGGTGGAAGCTGAGACAAGACGAGTGTTGTGCAGCTTTTCGGGAAGAGGTGAGACAGGCTCTCGGTGGATGGGAGGAGCTTCCAGAAGACTGGACCACTGCAGCCAAGGTGATCAGAGAGGCAGGCAGGAGAGTACTTGGTGTATCTTCTGGCAGGAAAGGAGAGAAGGAGACTTGGTGGTGGAACTTCACAGTACAGGAAATCATACAAGGAAAAAGGTTAGCTAAGAAGAAGTGGGACACTGAGAGGACCGAGGAGAGGCAAAAGGAATACATTGAGATGTGACACAGGACAAAGGTAGAGGTGGTAAAGGCCAAACAAGAGGCATATGATGACATGTATGGCAGGTTGGACACTAAAGAAGGAGAAAAAGATCTATACAGGCTGGCCAGACAGAGGGATAGAGATGGGAAGGATGTGCAGCAGGTTAGGGTGATTAAGGATAGAGATGGAAATATGTTGACTGGTGCCAGCAGTGTGCTAGCTAGATGGAAAGAATACTTCGAGGAGTTGATGAATGAGGAAAATGATAGAGAAGGGAGAGTAGAAGAGGCAAGTGTGGTGGACCAGGAAGTGGCAATGATTAGTAAGGGAAAAGTTAGAAAGGCATTAAAGAGGATGAAAAATGGAAAGGCAGTTGGTCCTGATGACATTCTTGTGGAGGTATGGAAGCATCTAGGAGAGGTGGCTGTGGAGTTTTTGACCAGCTTGTTCAATAGAATTCTAGTGCGTGAGAAGATGCCTGAGGAATGGAGGAAAAGTGTACTTGTGCCCATTTTTTAAGAACAAAGGTGATGTGCAGAGCTGTGGCAACTATAGAGGAATAAAGTTGATGAGCCACATAATGAAGTTATGGGAAAGAGTAGTGGAGGCTAGACTCAGGACAGAAGTGAGTATTTGCGAGCAACAGTATGGTTTCATGCCTAGAAAGAGTACCACAGATGCATTATTTGCCTTGAGGATGTTGATGGAAAAGTACAGAGAAGGTCAGAAGGAGCTACATTGTGTCTTTGTAGATCTAGAGAAAGCCTATGACAGAGTAGCCAGAGAGGAACTGTGGTACTGCATGCGGAGGTCTGGAGTGGCAGAGAAGTATGTTAGAATAATACAGGACATGTATGAGGGCAGCAGAACAGCGGTGAGGTGTGCTGTAGGTGTGACAGACAAATTTAAGGTGGACGTGGGACTGCATCCGGGATCAGCCGTGAGCCCCTTCCTTTTTGCAGTGGTGATGGATAGGCTAACAGATGAGGTTAGACTGGAATCCCCGTGGACCATGATGTTTGCAGATGACATTGTGATCTGCAGTGAAAGCAGGGAGCAACTGAAGGAACAGTTAGAAAGATGGAGGCATGCACTGGAAAGAAGAGGAATGAAGATTAGCCGAAGTAAAACAGAATATATGTGCATGAAGGAGAGGGGTGGTGGGGGAAGAATGAGGCTACAGGGAGAAGAGATAGCAAGGGTGGAGGACTTTAAATACTTGGGGTCAACCGTCCAGAGCAATGGTGAGTGTGGTCAGGAAGTGAAGAAACGGGTCCAAGCAGGTTGGAATGGGTGGAGGAAGGTGTCAGGTGTGTTATGTGACAGAATAGTCTCTGCTCGGATGAAGGGCAAAGTTTATAAAACAGTGGTGAGGCGAGCCATGATGGAGGTGGCGGTAATGAAGATGGAGGTGGCGGTAATGAAGATGTTGACGTTCGCTCTTGGAGTGACCAGGTTGGATAAAATTAGAAATGAGCTCATCAGAGGGATAGCCAAGGTTAGATGTTTTGGAGACAAAGTTGGAGAGGGCAGACTTCAATGGTTTGGACACGTCCAGAGGAGAAATAGTGAGAATATTGGCAGAAGGATGATGAGGATGGAGCTGCCAGGCAAGAGAGCTAGAGGAAGACCAAAGAGAAGGTTGATGGATGTCGTGAGGGAAGACATGATGGCAGTTGGTGTTCGAGAGGAGGATGCAGGAGATAGGCTTACATGGAAAAGGATGACGCGCTGTGGCGACCCCTAACGGGACAAGCCGAAAGGAAAAGAAGAAGACACAATATAGTGCAATATCTGTCCTGTGGTAATGTTCTTGACACTTTTAAGAATATGAAAATTCATACAAATTGTTCTGGAAGTGGATTTTTATAGGTTGGCAGCTCTGTAACTAATGGATGGATGGTTGGATGAAAGTGTTTAAGGCACTAAAATAAATTATTCAAAAATTCTCAAGGTTCTATTGTTTGATCAAAATCAGAATCCAGTTTGCATCTAAAAGCACATATCAATACATTTCAGCAGGATGAAAGACACCTCAACAAACCACTTATGCATATTGCTTTTTGATGAAAATCAGATACCCGTCTATTCACAAATGTATTTTTTGACTGTGGACTTATAGCAATGGCTGAAGATTAAACATGAACTAAATTGATTTTATTTTTATTATTATTATTTTCAAAAATGTGGAGTATTTGAGAGCAGGGGGAGAGGACAGACAGAACAGAATGACATACTGTATCTGGTGATGAATAAATATGTTGGGAAAATAAGACAAAGAACCCTAGCGTTTGAAAGTCTGGGCGAGGAATCAATGTCGCTCTTCAGCTGGAGACTGGCTCCGACGCCTGACTGGAAAGAAAGCAAATGAATGTTGATGGTTGTTAAAATAATGTAAAGCTGGCAAGCAATAAAGACTATCTGTCAATGAAGAGTACGTGTGTGCTTAGTGGGCAGGGAGAGGTGGCTTCTGAGTCCTCACCTCTCCAGTGAAGTGGTAAATCAGCCATCAGCCATGTGACAGGCTCAGCGCCCCCCTACTCTGCCCAATGAGACATGACCCTTTCAGTCCACTTCCCGACCCTCCTTGACTGAGCTTTGATATCCGTCTCCGCTCCACTGACCAATCCATGGGAAGGGGGGCACCCGCAGCATTCCTCCAGACCAGCCGGACGGAGCAGCTGAGCGTATCCCATCATGCAACAAAAGCCCAGAGGAGCCACATTGACTTTTGGGAGGAAAGAGTGTTGGGGTCGGGAAAAGTAATGTTCAGACGGCCCCCTCAGACTTTCGGCCTGATAGAACGGGTCATCATCTGAAGTCGCAGCTGACCCGGCAGGAGCCAACAACTGTTTCCTGTCTGCTGGCATCAGCTTAGCCAGTGGTGAGGCTTGAGGATAAGATGAGTGCACGATTGGACCACTGCACAAAACCTGGCTGCAGCTGAGAACCTAACTAAATGCCACAGATCGCTGAAATATATGAGGGACAGTCAAAAAGTAATGAGCCCATTTTAATTTAACCTAATAATATTTTTTTCCAGAAATGTTTACAATTTGTAGTTGAAATAGTTGCTTGGAGGTTTATTTATTTTTTTAAAGTTTAAACGTGCCCTCTTTCTGTCAGCCATTTTGGACATGACGTCATTGTTGGATACCCGTCAGAAGCAGAGTGTGAGTGAAGTTCTTGTTTTGGATGGGGTACCACCACTAAATGTTTTCAAAGGGTTGCAAAATGTGTATGGGAAGCTGCAATAGGCTAGAGCACCGTCAAAAAGTCTGTGTCCAAAATCAAACGCGAACAACAACAGCCGAGTGACATTTGTGACAAGCAAAAAAGCTCGTGAGGTCATCAGTTCCTTTGACTGACAACCATAACCCATCCCTCATACTCATCTGATCTGGCACCATCAGATGACTGTATAACCTTTTTAGACCATTAAAAGTAGGGCAGGGCATTGTTAAGAACCTCATGATTTGATTTCGATTCTTTAAGTTGCAGTTTGATTCAATATTGATTTAAATGTTTCGATATCGTTTCAATAAGTCAAAATACAGAAATAATTCATAGCAAATTTTGACAATTATGAAAGATTTATTTTTGATACCATGTAAAAATATGTCATATGTCACATCATATTTTTTTAAGCTCGAAAACATCTGAAAAGAAAAATGTGCATATAACTTATTTGTGTATATGGAGTAAAAAATTTAAAATATGGCAGTTGTGTATAAACACTGAAAAGGTAAAGTGCATAAAAATGTAATTGTCTATTTCCTCTTTGAAATTGTAATTACAAAATGTACAATAATAACTTATTTGTTCACATAGAGTACAAAAGTTAAAACATAATGACAGCTCTGTATTAAAAAATAATATTTACTTATTAGGGTTAGTATTATTATTTACAGGGTGTCCGTTATGTGTCCGTGTACAGTTCCAGAATGGCAACTTCTGGCGTGTGTTGGAATTGCGTATCGTGGTTGGAGTGTCTTTTTGTTTATTTCTGTGTTTTGGATTTACAGTGGTATCCAAAATGACCCCAAACGTCAGATTTAAAAGTAGAAGTCGCTTGCTTCACGCTGCTGCTGCTGCTGCAGCTGCTGTTTGCTTGAGTAGCCATTTTGTTTTGGCTTCCGTCTATACAATGGGACGTAAACGCACGGCGCCTCAGAATGACCAGGAGGTGAATCAATTCAGCAGATTTGCTGAATCAATATTAAATTGCAGGAGGAAGAATTGCATTGCATTGCTGAATTGATGTGGCACGGTGAACTACTGGTTAGAGCGTCTGCCTCACAGTTCTGA
Organism: Phycodurus eques; assembly: GCF_024500275.1. Taxonomy (NCBI): domain Eukaryota; kingdom Metazoa; phylum Chordata; class Actinopteri; order Syngnathiformes; family Syngnathidae; genus Phycodurus; species Phycodurus eques. The sequence continues at coordinate 30,927,295 of NC_084527.1, forward strand.
GGACTGGTGTTCAATCCCCGGCCCCACCTGTGTGGAGTTTCGATGTTTTCTCCGTGCCTGCGTGGGTTTTCTCCGGGCACTCCGGTTTCCTCCCACATCCCAAAAACATGCATGGTAGGTTAATTGACAACTCTAAATTGCCCGTAGGTGTGAATGTGAGTGCGAATGGTTGTTTGTTTGTATGTGCCCTGCGATTGCCTGGCAACCAGTTCAGGGTGCACCCTGCCGGGATAGGGTCCAGCACGACCGCGACCCTAGTGAGGAGAAGCGGCTCAGAAAATGGATGGATGGATGGATGGATGCTGAATCGGTACTTTTACCCACCCCTAATTAAAAGAAGGAGTCAGGGGTCAACACTTCTCTGATGATGAACAAGTTAAGCAAGCTGTATAAAAATAAAAAATAAAAATAAAGAAAAAAAAAAGAAAAAAAAGAAAAACGCCACCTACTGAATTTCACAAGGCTGGCATACATGTCCTTGTCCTTAATTTCTAAGTGTATATTCCCTTTCTATTGCAGTAAATAGAGCTCGAGGAAATTTTGGCTCATTACTTTTTGACTGCCCCTCCTGCATAGAGACAATTTAAGTCAAGGCTAGAGATTTAGAAAATGGAATATGAGTGCACTGTACAGTATATTTGTTTAATCATATTACACAAAAATGCAACACAGTTAAAAACAGATTTTAATGTGTTAATTCAATTGTCTGTAATGGTCATACTTAAATAGGGTTAAGCGTTTTACTCAAATAATTTACATAAACGTATACAGTATATTGTAGAATTTTAGAAGGCAATGTTAGTATGGGAACAGCAGTGTCAGCTCTGTGTGGTTACTATGATGGCAGCGCAGATGATGTTGGCATTTTCAGTATCTATGGCATCAGCCTCTGAGTGAAGCCACTGGGGTGTAACTCTCAAGAGGCTCAGGAGCAGGTTGCATTATGTAGCAACCTTGACACTTAATGCCACCGGCTGCAGAGAGCACAAACACTGCCTCTGCCTCAGCACGGTCCTCTGAGACAACAACTCAGTTTCACTCACACACACTCACCTTGCATCACTTAAGGAGTAAAACAAAACCCTAGATCAGAGAGAGAGAGCGAGAGAGACAGAGATTAAGGAATTTACTTCCTTCCAGCTGCCAGGTGGAGATTACAGTTTTCAAAGGATTAAGGAAGTACAAAAAAGTTGCAGTGCAAGATAGAGACATGTCTTTTTGTGAGGCAGGATCAGATTTTCGATCACTTGTTATTTATTTTCACGTTCACTCTGGTAATCTCGAATGATTGAAGCATGTCATTGGATCTAAAGAAAGGAACAACAGCAACAAGGCGGAAGTCAATAATCTGCATTGGCTGTGTCCTCAGTCATGGTGAGGATAATGCTCGTGACATAAGAACAACATGCAGAGGGACATGCTCCTATAGTGAGACCTGGCTTACACTATGGTTACTTACTGACTTACTTACACTGTGGTTACAATTTAACATTGGCAATTCATTAATACGATTTCCCGTGGAAGACTTATTTTAGGACAAACTCTGAATATAAAATGCAATAAAAACAATAAATAAAATACAAAATACCCAAGTTATCTCCGTTTCAAAACAAAATGACCATGGTTTTAGGCATGGATTCTGTGTAAGCAACATAGTAGACAGATCAGCCATGTCCCAAATAAAACTGACACGTGTTCTGCACACAGTGGAATTCAAATAGCCAAATTATTTTGGGGCGGCACGGTGGATGACTGCTGAGCACGTCTGTCTCACATTTCAGAGATTGTATGTTTGAATTTGGGCTTCCGCTTTCCTATGTAGAGTTTGCCGTTCTCTCCGTGTTTGCATGGTTTTTTTTTTTTTTTTTTTGGTTTATTCTTTGTTTAACCAGGTAAGGCAGTTGAGAACAGTTTCTCATGTACAATGCCGACCTGGAGGCAAGTTAGGGTTTAGTGTCTTACCCAAGGAAACCTCGACAGCACATAGCGGAGCTGGGATTCTAACTGGCAACCCTTTCGTCAGTGGACATCTCGCTCTACGGTGTGTCGAGTAGGTAAACGCAAACAAATGTTTTCATTACTACATTTATTGATTTTCCTTCCTTCCTTCCTTCCTTCCTTCCTATACGGCTTTAGAATGCGCTTTCTTTGTTCTTGCTTCAAGCAATTTGTCATTAGTTACAGTACATATATATCCATCCATTTTCCATACCACTTATCTTCACTTAGGGTCACGGGCGTGCTGGAGCCTATCCCAGCTAACTCTCGGTGAGAGGCGGGATACACCCTGAACTGGTCGCCAGCCAATTGCAGGGTACATAGAAACAAACAACCATTCACACTCACATTCATACCTATGCTCAAATTTGAGTTTTTCATCAACCCTCCATGCATGTTTTGGGAATGTGGGAGGAAACTGGAGTACCCGGACAAAACCCACACAGGCGCAGGGAGAACATGCAAACTCCACACAGGCGGGGCCGGATTTGAACCCAATCCTCAGAGGCAGATGTGCCAACCAGTCGTCCACCGTGCCGCCTAGTTACAGTACCTCCATCCGTCCATTTTCTGAGCCGCTTATCCTCACTAGGGTCGCGGGTGTTCTGGAGCCTATCCCAGCTGTCATCGGGCAGGAGGCGGGGTATACCCTGAACTGGTTGCCAGCCAATCGCAGGGCACATACAAACAGACGACCATTCGCACTCACAGTCATGCCTACGGGCAATTTAGAGTCTCCAATTTATGCATGTTTTTGGGATGTGGGAGGAAACCGGAGTGCACGGAGAAAACCCACGCAGGCACAGGGAGAACATGCAAACTCCACACAGTCGGGGCTGGGGATTGAACCCGGGTCCTCAGAACTGTGAGGCTGACGCTCTAACCATTTATTCTTTTTTTTTTTCAAAATAAAAAAGTTTTTGGAGGAAGCCGAGGGACCTGGAGAAAACCCACAAACAGCACACAGAGAGACTTGAGCCAACTTTGGAACCTGGCATCTCTTTCTTTTTCTACGATCTACGTGTGTATATCCCATGCCCGACCTCTGAAATACACACAGTATAAATTTGATCCTCCAGTATGTATGAATAATTCCAGCAAGCAAAACACAGTAAGACAATGCAATGTCTACATTATCTCTGCTTCCCCCCCCCCCCCCCACTGAAAAAAATATTTCTTGCATGGAGTCTGACCACCTTCTGTAAACGGGACCTAATATAAAACATTCCCTTGTCAAACTATAGGTTCTTTCTCACCCAACCCACAACCACACACAAACATGCATGGGCGTACACACACACACACACACACACACAAAATGGCATACAGTATATTACGTAACTCAGGGCTCCATTTGGCATTCATTTATTATTGCCCTGCCCATAAAGGAACAGACAATAACACCCACTTAGCCAGTGCTTGTCAAAAATAGACACTTAAATGGTTGTAATTGGATACATTTCTGTGGCAATGCAAATAATGGCTAATTACCACTTCCACTCAAGGCCATAGAGAAATTCTCCATCCAGTGGAAATAGAGGAAACAGACTATGTTTTAGCCATGAGGCTCCCCCGCAACTGAGACCCAACTTCTTTCTTCCATTCCTAGTCTTAGTGCATTCACATATCTTAAACAGCTCATTGGAGATGGTTCACTGCCAAGTGAGCACCCTCTACCCCCTAAACAAACACATTAACAATATTGTGAGTCAAGCTGTTGTTTGGTACTGGGCAGTGAGATGACTGTAACTCAGTGATTACTGCCTCACAAAGCTTACTGTTGTCTGACCCATTTTTAAAGGAGTGTGTGTGGATGTTAAGACATGTTCAAGTCACAGCAGATTGTATGAAACAATGTACCAGTGCTCTAACTCAAAAAGCTGCAACCCGTCGATCAAGGCAACATCAATTTACAAGTGAGGGAATATTTTGCAAACAGCAAAACGCTGCATTTGAATTTACTAGGGCTCGGACTTGCCCTCTAAATCCCCATTCACTAGTCGAATTGACGGGAATGAAGGACTTCCAAATCAGAATCGAATCGTTACTCCTGTACTATTCCGAAAGAAAGGCGTAATTGTCCAAACAATTGAAATCTCGAATCTGATCATTTAAAAACTGTCTACTGAACCACAAAGAGAGTACGCTGATCGGTTTTGGCTGGCGTGTTGTGGCAACCGCTTCTCCGTCCGTAAAAATGTTTCCCCTTTTGGTTTAAAATGGCTTACTTTAACCAGATCCCTCTCATTCGTTGGCCGCTTTTCCACGCCCATTCAAATCCTAATTCCAGTCACCACCTATTCGTGAACAGTACTAGAATTTATAATGATTTGTTTCCTGACATGATCTGTTCGAACGTTGTCTTTGTCTTATTATCTTTATCTTTGGATGTAGCATTTTATTTTTTTATTTGTATTTTTTTGGTGCATTGTTAATTGGAACAGTGCACATCACTCCTTGACATGTCAACTCGAGCAACTGGCTATGTAAGTTATATTGCCGACCTCCACTTACCTAATTAAGACAGTCACAGCTTTGTATATTCCAGAGCAGATCAAACAGTACTATCTTGATGTGGGAAACAGAGGAAGATGAGTCTCCACCAATACTGTTATATCATAATCCCAGCTCCTTCAGCCTGATTAAAACATTTCAACAAGAGAAAGGATTGCCTACTGGGGTACCGCCACAAAGCTACTTGCGTAGAAATATCACAGCAGCCTCATTAGTGAGAGCGGATTTCGTTTGGAATAACTCACTGTTCAGATTTATAGAAACGCCTGTATTTACTGTAGCTTTAAAAGATCCAAAGTGAGCATCTGAAACTAGCTACCCCTGTCCTTAATTGCTGGCTTCACTTGCCCATGAATATATCCACTTTATTACTGGCTCTCATTACTGAGCAGCAAAAAGCAAAGTCTCTTTCTTTCTATCGTCACATCTCTGAACCCTCTGTGTCTCTAACATCCTCTCTCTCCTTGTATCTCTTTACAGCACGACTCAATCAGTCACAAACATTCAAGAAGATTAGACTTTAATCCTGTTTTTACTTTCATTTGTCACATATTCAAAAGAGAAGATCTGTGAAGCATGCACTTCTTAAAGGATAGGATCAATGGTAAAATAAGTTTAGACACTCTAAAAAACAATACTGTAAGAGTTGGATAAAAAGTTTTTAAACAAGAATAAGACAATGAGCCAGCAATTTAGTCTTTAAGTATTGTCTTTTGTTAATCCAGATCAAGATCAAACACAATACACTGCAATGCTACTCAATTTGTCAATTTGTTAAAAAAAGAAATCCCATTTTTTCTTGGTAACATTGGAAATGGATTAATCCAACCTTTACTGAATGTACAGATGATATTTTATGGAAGAAGTTTAACAAAAAAAACATTAAAAAACATTAAAGAACATGCAAACGCCACACAGGCGGGGTCGGGGATTGAACCCTGGTCCTCAGAACTGTGAGGCAGATGTGCGAACCAGTCGTTCACCGTGCCGCCAGGAAAAACTCGACATTCACATTCACATTCACATTCATTGGTAGGTTAATTGTACAACTTTAATTAAAAGAACAAATTTCATGTGCATGCACGCATGTTCATGACAATAACCGGTGATTCTTATATATATATATTCTTATATATATATATACATATATATATATATCCATCCATCCATTTTCAACACCGCTTATCCTGGTTAGGGTCGCGGGACACTGGAGCCTATCCCAGCTGACTTCGGGCGAAAGGCGGACTACACCCAGAACTGGTCGCCAGTCAGTCGCAGGGCACATATAGACACGGACAACCATTCGCACTCACATTCACACTGTCACTGAGTGGGAACTGAACATATATATATATATATATATATATATATATATATATATATATATATATGCAGCGTGGGTTCATTTCCCACTCAGTGACGGTGTGAATGTGAGTCTGAATGGTTGTCTGTCTCTGTATGTGCTCTGTGACTGACTGGCGACCAGTTTGTGGTGTAGTCCACCTTTCTTTCGCCTTTCTCCCGAAGTAAGCTGGGATAGGCTCCAGCACCCCGCTGCCCTGAATAGGGTAACGATGAATGGATGGATGGATGAAATTATACTTTTCACATTCATCCATCCATCCATCCATTTTCTGAGCCGCTTCTCCTCACTAGGGTCGCGGGCGTGCTGGAGCCTATCCCAGCTATCATCGGGCAGGAGGCGGGGTACACCCTGAACTGGTTGCCAGCCAATCGCAGGGCACATACAAACAAACAACCATTCGCACTCACAGTCAATTTAGAGTCTCCAATTACTGCATGTTTTTGGGATGTGGGAGGAAACCGGAGTGCCCGGAGAAAACCCACGCAGGCACGAGGAGAACATGCAAACTCCACACAGGCGGGGCCGGGGATTGAACCTGGGTCCACAGAACTGTGAGGCTGACGCTCTAACCAGTCGGCCACCGTGCCGCCCTTTTCACATTCATTTATAACAATATTGTATTTATAATTTAAATATAATTTATTAAGATAATAAATATCTTTTTCAGACTAAACTGACATTTGTGTTTTCATCTGTGCACCACTTAAATTAATTTTGAGATGGTGCCTTTGAAAGTACAGTAACGTGAAACGTGTTGCCCGTGACTTGGGGTAGTGTTTTTCAGCACTTACAGCAGTCTGGGTCTTGTCGGATAGGTGATTTCCACATCTGTTCTCAACCGGGTAGCAAAATGATCCCATACTGCTGACATAAATGAGCTTGGATGGTCTACAATTTCAGGGTTATTAGGCATACTAACTATGTTTGCTCCTCTCCTCTGCTCCGCTCTCCTCACGTTAATGAACTCGCATTAGCGGTAGCCACAGTTTTTCTCACGCTGGTAGCACTATATTGTAAAATGAAAATAAAAACCTTAACAATACCTAATAAAAGATAATGTACAGAAATTACTGGTTTTACAAAGTGTAATTAAAGGGAGCTACGAATTGTCAGGAAAAATTCACTTTTTGTCATATTGATAAAACTGTCTGTAGACAAGACAGGCTAAGACAACCAGAGCAGTCTAGTTGCGATCGATTAATGCCCTGAGAATGAAATGACCTGAATGAAAGAGAACATTCACAGGCATGTCTGTATAAACTTGACAGTAGTACATTAGTAAAATGAAAAAATATATATCTTATACCTCTAATTTGATTTTTAAGATACTACTATGCCTGAAGAAAAAGAACCAATCACAGAGAGCAGGTGTGACCAAAATGGTGTGACTCATCGCCAAGCCCCTCACTTACGTGCACGTGAGGGATTAGGGAAATAAGGCTAGATTCAAACCTTGCAAGCCGTTTTTAAAACTGCTAACTCTCCCTTTTAACTGAAAGACACACACTTTCAAGTGTCTGTCTTTAAGGGGCTTGGACTAGTGAGCAGGAGCCTAGAGTCAGTCTGTTTGACAGTTTACCAAGCGATAAATTCTTTGTTAGCATCTACTCCATGCTCCTTGCAAATGCCTTTTTGTTTTAGAGTTGTGTGTTTGACTGTTTGTCCCATTCAATAAATGGCTAAAAGTGCATCACTGACTGCTGCCCTCAATTTTTTTTTAATCTGTTCTGTTCAGCTGCATGGCAATGCAAAATGGTGGATCTGTATGCCTTTTCTTCTGGAACATTTTACTGGGCAGCAGGGAAGTTTGAAATACTCCCTCTGCTTATTTTTTAAATTATTTAATTATTCTGATGTTTATTGAAAATGCAGCCGGACAGAAAATGGGTTTTAGGGGACGGACAGAAGGACAGAACGGACAAGCGAACCCCAGCAGAACAGTAGTTAGACAGTCTAGATATTTGACCAGAAGTAACGTTACAACAGTCAAATCGTGTTCTTATTTGTGGATGGGGGAGGACAGCCGGTGAGGACATGCAACAACTAACCAATAGAATGAGATGAGAGAGGACAGAAAAGGACAGGAAATTATGTGGAAAATGAGCAAGGCAGTGCTACTGATGAGTGGTGCGGTGGAATGCTTTTATAGTGTCTAAATACCTGTAAGAGCCTGTGAGTTGATATCTTAATATAACCTGTGTTATTATTAGTGGTCCCAGTGCAAGCAATTAAAGCCTATAGCACGTCTATGGAACTTAGTGAATGAACATCATTTCACATGTATGTTAGTCAACTGGTGTACTGAGTTGCTGAGCCGGCACATTGAAGAAGGGTGGGCCCAGCCCCCTCCACCCGGAAAGAGAGGGGTGGGGGCCAAGCCAGCGAGCCTATCCCGCTGGGGACCCAGCCAGGGGGACACCATCCACTCCGCAGGACCCAGGGCGGTCCCCTAGCCCAACCGAGGTGCCCCGATCAGTCTCAAGATGGGGGGGGGGGCATGGTATCTGAACCCCCCCCCCCCCCCCCTGCACCTAATCCCCCCCACCACCCAACCACCCCTACCCAGGCCAACCAGCTCCCCAAAGGATTTGCGAATGTATGTGGTGCATTAAAAATCTGTGGGGGAAAGGCATGGTGGGCCAGAGAGGAGGCCAGAGTGGAGGAATGGCAAGACAGAGAAGGGTGGGTGACCAGACCGGAGACATACATAGTCGTGCCAGTACCCGGCCCGGCATCTGCCTCATCATGCCAATCCCCCAGGGGACCCTGAATGAGATGTGAATGTGCCCAATGTGCGAAATATATACAGTGTGAGTCATAAAAATGTGCAGAGTGTGTAAAACAAGAGGCCAGACTCCTGCGGCCTGACCGGCTGGAAGACCAAGAGAAAAGGGGGACAGCCCTTTCCCACCCATTTTCTTAAAGTTATCCATTTGGTTATTATGTTTAGCAGAAATTTTTTCTAGTGTTATATACTGGATGACAAGATTTTGCCACTGGTTAAAGTTGATAGCTTGTTTATCTTTCCAGTTTAACAATATTGTTTTTTTACTGATTGCTAGAATTACAAATATTGGTTGAGCCTGTTTATTTTGAAGATCTATACCTTTTAAATAACCCAACAGACAAAGATTAGGAGAAACTGGAATCCTATAGTTCAAAACGGAAGAGAGATTCTGCGTAACTAGTGACCAAAAGCACTGTTAAGGCGTACAATTCCAAAGTGCATGAAAATAAGTGTCTGGAGAGTTTTCAGTACAATGTTTAATTTAGAATATGTCACGAGTTGAATTAGACTGGACCCAAGATCAGGCGGAGGCTGAGAGGTAGTGATGAAACGTTTATTGAAAAAAGGGGAAGGGAGATGGTCCTTGGAATGTGCTGGCAGGTTGTTGAGGCAGAGAACGTGTGGCAGGGGGTGACGAGGACACGGGGCTGGCTTGGTGGGGTGGTGGCAGAAATCCACTTGGCGAGGAACACGGAGGGAACACTGAGGACAAGGAGAAACACGGAGGTCAGAAAGATGACAAGGAATTATATAGCTTACTTGTAACTGGGAAGCATTTGTACCCTTGCAGAACTTCAATACACTGGCGAGGATTTCCGGAGTCAGGCAGGCTTAAGTGCAGGTGGTAACAAGGGCTGATTGGTGTCAGGTGCGCGGCCAAAGAAGTGCTGGAAAGAGAGAGAGGGGAGAAAGAGGGTGAGAGGGCGCAAAGCACCACCCAAGCTCCAACAACAGTACTGCAGGGCACAGCTCATGACAGAATAGCCCATTTTATGCATACTACACTGCGTAATGTGTGATCTATGGAGTACTTTGAACTGGATTAGCTGTAAATTACAGTTGTTGTTTTTTTTGGTTGTTGAGAATGTATTTCTGCAGCTTTGTGCCCAGTAATTATTTTCCCATTTTCCCTGTGCAAGGAGTTTTTGTTTTGTGGGAGTAGTTCCTCTATTTTCTGAACAAAACTGGGTAGTTCTAAAGTATTCACGTGTGTTAAGAATCTTTTTAGGATTGCTGTTCTTACTTTTTAGTATTGAAGGAAGTTACCATCTCTAATTTGTAAATCTTGGAATTCTCGGAAGGGAATTTTTTTTCCTCAAGCGGCGGCGTGTCTGAACCTCATGCTAAACTTAAATTTGGGCTTGTAACACAAAGCACAAAAATCAACCACGTATAAATATAAACATTGGTAACATCACATGACTTAAAATAACCCTTGCACAATGCTTTGTGTAATTTTTAAGACTTTTCAAGGCATATCATGCTTTAAAATGTAGGTTTGTAAGCCAGTCTAAAATTATTTTACCAATCATCATTCAGAGGATGTGAAAGTTAGCATTTGCAGGCATGATTTAAAGTAGCTGTACCGAACGAAAGATGCTTCTAAACATTCGGTGGCACCCAGGGACACTAGTGTGGATCTTGCAATGTAGTAGTTTAATTAAAATGTGAAAACATTTATTAATCCCAAACTACTTTCTATCAAATATAACAATGTGAAGAAAGCCATCTGCTGTGTCAGGTTCTTACAGCGCTAAACAACAAGACCAGACTACTAATGTGGAAAAAAATAAATAAAACATTCTTCAAAGCATTTTCATTAAATGTAATATATAGTAACTCCATCTAGTGAGTGCTTACAAGGAAAAGCTCTGGCCCAATTTTGAACCTGGTCATTAGATTGCGAAAATAATATATGTATGACAGATTAGGTTTTGACAGAGCAAGTTTTTACAGAGGGTAAGGCCTGGCTCACATATAATGATATTTAAGACAGTTTATATGTTACAGACCTCACACATGAAGATAAAAAAGAAATCAGGCATTTAACAGTTTTGGTGTGGTGTGCTCCGATAATGTCAACGAAGAACAGAGAGAGCAACAACTCCGGAGAGATTGAAGGCAGGAATGTTGTAGAATGGTATGTCGCCAAAACAGACTTCCTTTGGAAAATACTTCCTACCTTTTGGGGAACCCACTTTTATAGAAAAATAACTAATAAAAAAAAAAACGTCATGGGCTAGGACATGTTTGTTTCTTTTCATTTACGGCCATTTTGTTGTTCCTCAGTCAGGGGGCTTGTTTTATTGGCTAGATTTCGTTCCATGAGTCATGACTCTGGAGTAGGTATCTTTCCCCATGCACATAACGATTTTTGGTAATAAATACTGAACACTTAAAAATTAAGGTTTTCTGCCCTGACGGGTCTGAGATGGGTCGGGGCTAACAATCTTAAATATGAAATTATCAGAGCACACAGGATGCAATACGACCAAAACTTCATCTTCATGTGTGCTGTTTGTCACAGATGAAAAAAAACTTTTAAGACTGGCAAAATCTTCGTGTGTATTGGGCCTAAAACAGACCAGAGATAATTCCTTGACGTGACTCCAACTCTATCAAATTTGTTAAAATAGATAAAGAGATTTTTTTTCACCCTCTAGCATGTAGGGTAAAATACAATTGAATTTCTGTTAAGTGTAATAGCATCAAACAAGTGCATAAATGCAACTCAGCAGTTAAGCAGTAATTCTTGAGGGCCTCTAAGAATTCTATACAGAGTAATCCAAGCCGATGTGTATCACTGCTGGCCCCAGAGGAGAGATTGTGACTGCTACATCAACACAGGGAATGACCTTGTTTCCCCAGGAACCCCCCGCCCTACCCCCTCATCATACAAACACATTACAGGCTGGACAACACACACCTGATCGGTGTCACTCAACACATGGCTCTGTGGTTCTGTGTTGTTGTGAACAATGCCTTGCTATTATCACGTTGTTTAAACTAAAGAAGAAAAAAGAAAACATTTACTGGTCAGTCAGCGGCAGAAAAGGCAATGAGCACTGTGAAAATTAAAACGCGTCACCTTATGAAGATATACGAAAAAACGGAATTGGTTGTAAAGGTCACCACAGCATATCTTGCCATTATTTTTATAACAATAACTGATATTTACGATATGCATGCAGCAAGTAATTGTTCTTGGTGAAGCAGTCATAGGAACTAAATTAATCAATCATCTGAAGAATGTTATCTTGAGTACCAACAGGCATCATGTTTGCAGAAATTATATCAGTGTCTTGTGTGCCACAGGCTGTGTTGTCTAGTTGTCAACAGGTTACTTGGTCCAAAGCAGTGGGATTACACAGGAGCTGACAGCTGTCTGTTCCAAAGTGAGAAAGCCACATGGCAAACACCCGGATGACAGCTTTGCCGCCGGTTCTGGTTTTAACAGGGTTGTCTTTTTGTAGCCTGTTCTGGAAAATGTTTAAATTCTCCAGGGACATGGAATGTGGCAGTTTTTGATGGGCCATGTTGATTTATAATACAGTGGTGCCTTGGGATATGAGTTGAATTAGTTTGTACGACCACGCTCGTAACTCAAATCACTCATATCTCAAAATATCTCACCCTATTAAATTAAATGGAAATGGCATTAATCTGTTCCAGCCTCCCAAGAAAAAAAACACAATTTTGTCATATATTATTTAATGAGAAAAAGAGCATTCTATAATAATGTACCTTATACAAACATGCATTAATAACAAAAATAATTAAACAGTTTTTGTCAATTGCAGCAATTGAGTAGCCATTTTGCTGCTCCTTCTGGTGTGCCCGCATTGGCCACCTGAAAGCAGTTAAGACAGACAGACGGACATACTGTTCATGGAGGCTATCAGCTCATCACAGCTCTTCACCGAGGATAAGAATATATGACTGTGAGTACTGTTAGTACTGTTGTCTTATGTGTTGCTGCACCTTTTGTGTTCAAATATTTGTTGCATAAAGGGCTAAATATGCACAACATATATGAAAGAGGTATAGAAAATGGATGGATGATATATATATGGTGTTTCTCATTATGTATTAGCATTAGCATTAAGCTAGTGGATGAAAGGCTAAACTATGCTGATTAAAAAAAAATGTTTAATTAATAATTGTTTTATGTTTAGCTTAACAGTAAACTTCAACTGGACTTGTTATTAAACAGCTTGGAGCCTCTGTAGCGTAGATTGGCGTTTGGATAAATCGTAATTTATTCAAGAAATAAATTAAATAAAGCAGAGACGCCTGCGTTGCTTCCGGTTTAGTGTGATTTGATGCTTAACGTTAGCTATTTTGTCTCGTAGAGGGCACCACATCACTTTTTATACATATACAATTTAGGGAAAAGCGACGACAAACCTTTTATCAGTCTCATAATGTAAAGGTGGCTACATTTTATGAAATACGAGTCCGAGATGACAGAGGTTTCCTGATTAAATTAAAAACACAACAAGGAGTGGAATTTTATAGAATATTTAAAGACATCTATAAGGAAACACACAAAGGGGTCTAACTACAGAAAGAAAACAACACTAATAATGGTGAAAGAAACAAAAATAGGTGCACGAAAAGGAGAATCGAACATCGTGAGTTGATAGACTAAAGTTGAAAATGTGAACGTTTAATGCGTTCAGTCCGACCGAGAGATAGAGAGAGAGAGAGCAAAGTTGAGAGTTCTCGCTTGTGGTGTCGCCGGAGGACAGCGGAAAAGGAAGGGGGGAGGGGCCGTGCCGAGGTCTCCCAGACCAGAGGAAAAAAACAAGAGCCGAGAGAGAGGACGAGGCGGGAGTCAGAGGTTAAATACTCCGGAGGCGTGTCCAAGAGGACGGAGGAAACAGGACAAGACCACGCCCATTGAGTAAAATTTCAGTCTGCAATTTAGCCATAAGAATCGTGTAAAAATAATATCTTAATAAAAAAATACTCACAAATTTGTACTCTTACTCATAGATGAAACACATGGAATGATTGTTTAAACTTTAGTCTTGGGAAATCAACTGCTTATGGTTCAATCACATTTCACGTTGTTCAGGCTTCAAATCATGACAAACAGTTCTCAAAGTCTCGCAGTTGCACCTGTAACGTTGACACACTGACACAGACATCAAGGCATACATTTGGAATAATTCTGCAGAGTTCGTGAAATATCAAAATGGGCATTTTATCTTCAGTTAAAAGAAAACATGAATGGAAGTCCACAGGTTGCAGTTCTCTCAAACACTAGTGGCTGGCGCCTTGTGTGCATGTTTGAATATTAAGCAAATAGCTCATTGCTGTATTGATGATCCTTTATTTTTATGTATTTATTTATTTTTGCAACATGTTCCCGATGTCAGCCAAAATTGTTGGTGCACATGAAGGGAAAACAACTTCACATCATCTTATCATGGTCATACTGTTAGAGATGTTGATATACAGTAGACCAGCCGTCACCAACCTTTTTGAAACCGAGAGCTACGTCTTGGTACTGATTAATGCGAATGGCTACCATTTTGATACACACTTCTGAAATAACTAATTTGCTCAAATAACCTGTAATTATATATGGTATTATTAATCATTATTCATATTTATTATTATTGAAGACATTGATCATGTTAATGCCTTTTCACTGTATTTATTGACAATAGTTAAGGATTTAGATAAATATCAGTACTGAACACTTTATTTCTTTAAATCTCTGCAAGTGTAGGAAGTCACGTCACATTTTCATCGACACCAAAAATTTGTTTCCAAATCATGAACTATGCTGCACCATGTTTGTACAAATTTATTATGAATGATGTAACATACAAAGATGTACTTTCAGATTTTTAAATCACTTTTTGAACAAACCAAATTGTAAGCATTTTTAACAATTTTACAATATTTAAATTTAATTTTACCATGGCACCGCCATGTTGCCACTGAGAACATCTCTATCTGTTTCTTTGTCTGCATTGCCTGCTGTGCTCCAGTGTGTTGTAATCTGGGGTGTAATTTGACACTGTAACTCTGAGTGAGTCTTGGAGGTGTCCATCAGTAAGGCGTGTTCTGCTTTTTTTTTTTTTTTAAGTTCATGTCAGAAAAGGCAATTTCACACAGATTGGATGATCCAAACAAGCTGGAAACCTTCATGGCTGCCGTACATACACCATTGTACTTTTCTGTGTCAACAAGACGCCAAAGATTTGGTGCAGCCTGATAGGCTTTGAGGTTCAGATCCTTTGGCAATGTCACAATTTCAATCTCCACCTGTCCAGCATCCCAGCTGAACATTCCAATAGTTGCTCAGCAATGTCTATGGTGTCCATGGTCATGAAAGGGTTGGAAATGAACGACACACAAGGCTCCAGCTGACAAAGGTCTCAAACTCTTGCCCAAGTCTGTTTATGACTTGAGAGTACTTTTTCAAGTCTCAGATGATTAAGCATTGTCTTTCAGCACCTTCTGCACAGAAGGAAAGTGCAGAACCTTTTTTCTCTGTAAATTTACAGAGAAAATGTTCATCTGAGCTTTCAATTCATTTAGATCACTTATCATATCAGCAATAGTCTTAACTTTACCTTGCAGCTCACAGTTCAAATGGTTCAGTTTCATGTAATGTCTGTTGAAAATGCGAGGTCAAGTGTCCACTCAGTGTCCTCCAGCAGCAAGGTGTCTTCGCCTTCGGAGCCAGAATTCGTCCCCTGCTGAGCTCTCGGATTTCTGTGTGTAGTTAAGGCTCCTTTATGCTTGCGCGGACAGCGACCACGCTGACGTCACTGCGGCTATCCCGCACACAGTTTGCCTTTATACTCGAGCGCAACCCACGCGTGCTGTTTTGAAAATGTGCTGCAGTTCTCCTCCAAGTTGGGGGTGTCGCTACGGTTGGTATTGACTAGGACACCACAGGGTGGAGTTTCCTCTGCATTTTTTGGCCATGTAGCCGTTTTTCCTTTCCTTTCCATAAAAAGGAACAAAACAACAACAATGGGGACCGTGGAACAGTCTGCTAGTACAAACGGACCTAGATGACCAGATGATACGTTTAATTATGCTGCAAAATTGATCGACAAGGTGGCGGCGTAGATGCTGTGTGGAACCAGGAGGAACGGTGATTACATCATCACAGCATGTGACTAAAACGGACCAATAACGAGAGATGATGTTCGCGGCATTCTACGCGCAGCAACTATTTTTGCCGTGTGCGCGTCAAGCGACGCAGAGGGGCCGCGCGGGCCAATTCGTTGGTCCCCTGATGCAATGCGGCCGTTGACGGCTGCGCGAGCACTGGAGTATAAAGAGGCCTTAACAGGTAATCATAGTCAGATGACAGCTCCTCCAAAAGCACCTTCAATGTTCTGAGCTCTGGAGCGGATGCTGTTTTTGATCTTCACGACGGGAGTCATTACGTGCTCATAGCTGATCACTTTTGCACATAACGCCTGATGGTGAATGATGCAATGGTAATGCAGAAACTTGGGAAACTATGTGCCACCTTTACAGTGAGCAATGTATGTATGTTGGCCGATCATAGCAGGAGCCTCGTCTGTCGTCACCGATACCAGTTTTTCCAAGGGCACCTTTTTCTATGCGAAAAATACCTACGCTTTGTTATAGATGTCAACACCCCTCGTAGTTTTCTTTAGGGGCAGTCATGTCAAAAGTACTTTTGTGGAGAAATCATCAAACACCATACGGAAAAACACCATTAGCTGCGCCGTACAGCTTCTGTCCACATACTTGTCTCACTGAATGCTGCTAAACCACCTGCACTTCGCCAGATCCCAGTCCAGCGGACCATGATCCGGCTAAATCATCACAACGTCGCTGTGCTTGCTAGCTTCTCTCCACGAATGCTACGGTTTCGTCACACACTACAATATGACCTTTGAACGCTGTATTTTAGTATTATTATTTTTAATACTGTCATTTCCAAAATTACACCAATCTAATAACAATAGCGACAGAAAATGCTAGATCCAACACACTGTTAAGTGGCGTTTTTTTTCTTTTTTTTTAATAGCAGCATAAAAAGATTTTGTCACCACGTTAGTGAGCCCTGATATAAGTTGATGTTGATGATAGTTGTCAGAGATGCAACTAAGGCCTAGTACAACTCTTTCAAATGTTAAAAGACTTTTGATCTGCTGCAGGCCCCACACATGAAGATAAAAAAAAATAAAAAATCAGGCATGTGACAGTTTTGGTCACAATCTGTGTGCTCTGATAGTCTCGACAAAGAACATACAAGCAAATTATGGGACATATCCATTCAGGGTGGCTCTCTCTGCTGCCACCAATTTAGAAGACTTTAGAGTGTTGGCCTGCTCCGAAGTTTTATTTGTGTCTCTTGGACAGGATCACTGTCCAACCATCATCTGGGCATTTCTGTGTGGTGCAAGTGATGCAGAAAATATTTACTGTGCTATTGCTGAATGCGTCCTGGCATTCATGCACAATGAGATGCAAGAATCTGACACAGGTATTAGTGAAGTATAACTTCAGTGAGAGTGCAATTGTTATTGAAGTGCACTCTGTGACCAACCATTTGTGCAGCCAGTGGACTGAAAATGCAAATACCACTTTTATGGCATTAAAGCAAATCAAACACTGAGGAAGCCTTTACCACAGCAAACAGCAGAAGTTCAAACGGTCTGAGACTGCATGACATCACGACATATGTAGACAAAATCTTTTGTTGGTCTATTTTTGTCCAGCAAGACATCTGAATTCACTAAGCTGTTAAAAGTAATTACTTTTGTTTTTCAATACATATCAGTAATGCCTATCTAGAGTGAGTTTTCAGTTATATGGAATATGTTTGGTCTAACAAAAGGAACAGAGTCAGTTGCAATGGTCAAAGCGGAGCTTCAGGTCAGATTAAATTTAAAAATATCATGCAATTAATTCGAGACATTAAATAAAGAACATATGCCACTTATAACTGCAGGAAATGGAAACCAAAAATATACATGGAAGACAAGGTAAGAAAAGCCCTGTTACAATGACATCCCACAGGCCTATCTGACTGATGCATAAAGTGTAAGTTGGTATGTGAGGCCAAAGCATGTTAAAGGCAACTCTAATGTCTTCCATCTGCCAATGTGTTGAGTACGAGAGGGAGAGGAAGCAAGCACAAGCAAAGCCCATACAGCATCGTATCTAAACAATCAGGTAAGCTGTTTCCTCTCATTAGAATACTTGATATGTTTAAGGTATTCAGTGTGTTTTAACAATCGGCAAAAATGACAAATCTGTCACATCAGTTTGGTATGTAAAAGACATTTTTGTTCATGCCGTTTGACTGTAGCGCATTATGTTGCGTCATCAGTGTGTGCAGGTTTTTTGAAAGACATGGGTGGCAACCCTACCAGACGATGTAAAGTAGCAAGTAAATTGATCTTACAAACTTGTTTTTATTTTTTCTGTTCAGCTGATCTAGAGCTCTGTTTCATACTTTATAGTCTATGCATTTATGGAGAAATCATCAAACACCATACAGATAAACACCATTAGCTGTGCTGAATAGCTTCTGTTAATATGGGGCATGTGGATCCCATCATGTGACCCCCCCCCACCCCACAGTCAGAGGTTCTGTGTTCAAATCTGAGATCGGGCAATACTGTTTGCATGTATTCCCCATGCTATTCTCTGGGTACTCTGGCTTCATTACACATTAAAAAAGGACGATTAATTGAAGACTCTAAATGTGTCAATTGTTGTTGTCTGTCCATATTGTATCTGCCCTGTGATTGATGGGCCACCAATCCAGGATGTGCCCCACCTCTCACCCAAAGTCAGCAGGGATAGGCTTACCTGTGGTGCAAAATGGATGGATGGGTGGATAGATAGTTTATTCTAGCCACCAGACCCACGTGTAACTCTTTTCAATATATCTGTGTAGATTCTCAATCATTCAGGTTATTGGCAATATTGTACATGTATAATATGTGTATTGGGGGATTTTAAATAAAGTCCATCGCATTTGTTGCAAGTGATCATTAAAAATACACATGCGCTCTACGACAAATGTTCCTGGACACCAAGGAAGAAATTGAAGTTATGGTGTGGGTTTCTCCTTTACAGATATAAAAGTGGGTTGAGATGAGCATTTGTGCCGGCCACACAGGGTCTTCTATACCAAAGAATCTAAACATACATTTATGGACTTTGTTTAAACATTTTCGCTGATACACATTTTAAGCTCAAAATTATTTATACCCGGACAACACTTGGTGTCTTCTGGCTGGAAATGACTTAAGTGGCAAAATATTTTAGTTTGAAATGTTTAGAAAACAGTTGTTAACTTTTTTTTTTTAGAAAACAGTTGTTGACTTTTTTTCTCCTAACGTCAAATAATTTCATGTAACTAGCATATGCACCACCACAGCATACTGTATGTTCATGTCACACACTGTACTGCATTTATCCACGACTGTTTTCCTTTCTTTTTTTCCCCCCACTCCTCACACGTGGGATCCATCTTCCCTTTCGTCCAGTCATCCTCCAGATATCCTTTGAAAAGCAGAGACTGAAGTGAGGTTTTAAAACTTTATGGTGAGCGTCTTGGTACCACATGCTATTTCAGTAGCAGCACTGTTGGTAGGCCTGCCGATTTATGACTCATGACACACATATATATTTAATTTGTAACCAAACACTTCCTGTTTCCCTTGGCCTTCTCAGAAGTCCGATACATGTAGTGTTTTCTCAGGTCAGGGGTTAAACAAAGGAAACAGCACCGGCTAGTTGTATGGTCAGAGTTGGGGAGTGTCAAGGTAGGTTGCACCTTTGAGGCACACAGAGGAAAAGTTTGTTGTGGTATCAGGCACGTGGGTTAGATGCCTGTGAATATTCAGTGCAAGAACGTTAAACTGGACAGCATTTTGCTTTACATACAGTACAGCTGAACAAGAACTCAATAATAACTGGTGGAACCTTCCCATTTTGAAAGAATCCCTTCCTGTTATCGGCTATGGCACCTTTACTGTCCTATGGCTGTCAAACATTTGCAGGGCGGTCAAAACAGAGTTAACCCCCTCACTGGTGTTGTACTTTTACGATGCAGTGTTTATGCTTATAATATATGTATGGGTCATTTTCATATAATTTGATCAATAACTGTAAAGACATACCCCTCTGAATTTCCTTTTGAAAATAAATACGTTTTACTGACGTGAGAATTTGAATTATTGACAGTTGTTATCATTCTAAAGGTAATAATTGTTTCTAAGAAAAAAGGTTATTCGAAAGAAATATTTTTCAAACTTTTAATGTCAAAATGTCTTTACAGTTATGTATTCAAAAGGAAGTTTCATGATTTGCAACATCTTTTCTAAAGATGTTAATTACATTTTGGGATATGTAGGATTTTCCTCCTATTGTTTAATATGCCTTTTCCATGAAAACTAACGCAAATGCATGTTAGTCTCTTCAGAGTTATATATATATATTTTTTTATTTTTCCTTCTTGTACAAATACAAAAAAACTAATTGAAAAAAACAAATGCGATACAAATCACTCGCAAGCAGGGAAGTTGTTGCAGGGATCTGTAAACTAAAGTGCGAGGATGAGGCAGCCATTTCGAATTCACACTATAGCGGTCAATCTACATCTAAAGACGTGCTAACCACTACAAATGGAGAAACACATTTTTTTATTATTTCTATGAATGGCAAAATAGCTCTGTAGAATAGGAGGCACATACGTAAGGAACAGACAAAACATAACTTGCATTGTAATTTATCTTATGGTGCCCTGTAATTACCTGCCGACCAGTTTAGGGTGTACCTTGCCTCTTGCTCAAAGTCATCTGTGAAAAGGGGATAAGCTCCAGCTTGGCAGTACACCAAATGGATGGATGACTATACAGCGGCTGAAATAAGTATTCAACACGTCACCCTTTTTCTCACTGAATATATTTCCAAAGGAGCTATTGACATTAAATTTTCACTAGATGTTGGGAACAACCCAGGTAATCCATACATACAAAGAACGTACAACACATAAACTCAGAAATTAAGTAGTGTGTAATAATATGAAATGACACGGGGAAAAAGTATTGAACACACAAAGAATGGGAGGTGCGAAAAGGCATAGAAAGCCACCTACAACACCAACAATCTATCAATAATCAAATAGCAATCCAGCCCCTTTTCAGTGCAAATTAATATCAGCTGGTTCAGTACTAATTGGTGGCCTACAAAAAGATCTCATTGCCAAGGTATGAGTCAAGACACATCTTGTGATGGGTAAGAGCAGAGAGCTATCTCAAGACCAACGCAAATTAATTGTTGCAAAACATAATGATGGCATTGGTTACAGGTGCATATCTAAGCTTCTGAACGTTCCAGTGACCATGGTTGGGGCCATTATACCTAAGTGGAAAGCCAATCATGCCACCATGGATTTGCCTCGATCAGAGGCTCCTCGCAAGATTTCTGACAGAGGAGTGCCAAGAACAATAAGAAGAGTTGTCCAAGAGCCAAGGACCACCTGTGGAGAGCTTCAAAAAGACCTGGAATTAGCAGGTACTATTGTCACAAGGAAAACGGTGAGTAATGTACTCTGCCGCCATGGCCGTGCACACTCAACACGCAAGACCCCATTGCTGAAAAAAAAAGCATTGTCAAAGCTCGTTGAAATTGAACTCTTTTGATGCCGGCGTCACGGTGGGCGACTGGTTAGAGCGTCAGCCTCACAGTTGTGAGGACCAGGGTTCAATCCCCGGCCCCGCCTGTGTGGAGTTTGCATGTTCTCCCCGTGCCTGCGTCAGTTTTCTCTTTCATCCCAAAAACATGCATTAATTGGAGACTCTAAATTGCCTGTAAGTGTGACTGTGAGTGCGAATGGTTGTTTGTTTGTATGTGCCCTGCGATTGGTTGGCAACTAGTTCGGGGAGTACCCCGTCTCCTGCCCGATGATAGCTGGTATAGGCTCCAGCACGCCCGCGACCCTAGTGAGGTGAAGCGGCTCAGGAAATGGATGGATGGATGCCATAATGCACACTGCGTTTGGAGGAGAAATGGCTCATCAGATCACCCAAAAAACACCATACCAACAGTGAAGTTCGGAGGTGGGAACATTCTGATGCGGGGCTGCGTTTCAGCAAATGGTATTGGTAAACTATACATTATTGAAGGAAGGATGAATGGGCAAATGGACTGAGACATTCTTGACAAAAGTCAGCTGTATGAGGATGATGAAAATGAAACGAGGGTGGACATTTCAGCAGCATAGTGATCCAAAACATACTGTCAAGGAAACTCTCAGTTGGTTTCAAAGAAAAAACTAAAGCTGCTAGAATGGCCCAGCCAATCACCTGACTTGAATCCAATTGAAAATATATGGAAAGAACTGAAATTCGATGTCCATAAAAGCAGCCTACGGGACCTTCAAGATTTGAAGTCTGCTTGTGTGGCGGAAAGGGCCAAAATCACGCCAGAGCAATACATGCGACGAGTTTCTCTATACCGGCGGCGTCTTGAAGCTGTCATTGCAAACAAAGGCTTTTGTACAAAGTACTAAATAAATACCCGTTGGCGTGTTCAATACTTTTTCCCTGTGTAATTTCACATTATTACACATAACTTAATGTCTGAGGTTATTTGTTCTACTTTCTTTGTAATATATGGATTACTTGGGCTGTTCACAACATTTGGTGAAACTTTCATGTCAATAGCACCTTAGGAAATATATTTGAGAAAAATGTTGACATGTTAAAACTTATTTCAGCCGCTGTATCTTATGTTTGGTATTTTAGTCCTAATCATATTATCATTTGAGTGATATCTCATAAGAATGTTATGATATTCATTATGTTATTTCTCATAACTTCTCCATCAAAGACTTATGCAGTTTAATAATGAGATGCTATTTATGTAATTATGGCTACAATAATACTTACTGGCCAGTGTGTGTCACCAACAGTGATACTGAATTAGTTAAAATTGCACGTTAAACACCTGTTTCTTTTCTCAAACACACACACAGAAAAGTCACATTACAACAGAATTTCAACCAGAATTCAGTGTCTCTCCATCTGCTCTGCAGCAAGGGCTGCCAAGTACAGTTGAGCAACACCACATTAACATTTGCATACATTTGTCTTGCACTGTTAACAAAACTTAACTTTAAATGTTACTTTTTGAAGTGGAGAGATGTTCGAAATATGTCATCTAAGTAAAGCCTCATGAGCAACACATCAAAATGATAATTAATTACATGGAGTTTTCAGTCAAAACAGATGGATAATAACTGCTATAGCATGGGAAGGCAACGAGGTTTGGCTCTGTGCTATAAACAGCATCGAGGCCAAGTTCTGGGCTGCTGTTACAACCCCTGTCTCATTTAAAAGCTTTTTATGAGCCATTGTTCACCATATGGGGCACGTAAAAGCCTTGTGTGTGTGTGTGTGTGTGTGTGCGTGCAAGTGTGTGTGCGCCCCAGTCTATTGCATGGGAGTCCATGTCGTAATGCTCTGGACTGAACAGTCTAGAGCTGCCCCAGTCTATTGTATGGGAGTCCATGTAGTAATGCTCTGGACTGAACAGGGAAACTGTTTGGAAAGTCCAGTTGAATGCGATGATACTTGGAATGCATAAAACTTTTCCCAAAGAAAGAATCAGTCCCATATCCAGAAAGCTTCAGCTAATGTGCGCAATCTTCCATCCTCTTTTGCAATCCCACTGTGCTGGTCTACTCACCAGCATAGGGGCGTGTAATTCCAGCAGCAGCATTGTGCAGAACAGCAGGCATTTCCCGTGGCCGCTGAGCAGCGGACTAAGCTGACTGGCAATGTTGTGAGTGAAAGAACAGTTATCCTGCTTCAAGCTGACTCCCTTATTTGCTGTTTATCAGTCAATACTATAAAGATGAAGATTTTTGTCGTACAGCAGGACCTATTATCTCTTGGATATATATATTCACATTGCAAGTCAATACGCCTGTATGCGTGCATTGGTATTTAGTTATTTGGTAGGTTTTTCATTGTTTTCCTTATCCTTTCCTTTAGCCTCAATGATCACCATTTAGTTTCCAGCTGCTTTCAATTCAGTACAAAAGAGGGGTACACTTAATCTCGACTGACTGTAACAGTGAGCGGTTAATATTTCGTGTGTGTGTTTGTGTGAGGCCCATTTTTCATGCAGTTTCAAGTTAGGGGCCTCCTATCGGTTTGTATCAATTTGAATTGTTGCACTTTTTACAAGTAAACATAAGATTAGTCATTGAAAACTGGTATTCGTGGTATTGTGTGCACAATCATACTGTATGCTGCTGCTGTAAAAAGGAAAGATGAAGCTACAGAAATAATAATAAGTAAGTTAAATTAACCAATGAGAATCAAGCAATGCTTTTTGTGGTCCAACAGAATTATGTCGCTGTACAGAAACTGCTCCAGCTGTCTGAGCCTTTAAATGGGGTTTCTCCAGACTCATGTTTTACCCTTTCACACATGTTAGAGTAAGGCTTATCAAAGGCCACTTCAGAATATGTTTTTAGCCATTTTTGGGTGTTAATAGCTATGTAGTTTGGGTCATTAACCTTTTGGAGGACCCATGACCTGAGACCAAGCTTTCTGACACTGGGCAGCGCATTTTGCTCCAGAATGCCTTGATAGTTTCAAAATATTGTTGTGCCCTACACAGATTGAAGACATTTTGTGCTGGATGTAGTGAAGCAGCCCCAAAACAGAACAGAGTATCCTCTGTGTAGGTCCATAACAATGTATAATTTAAATCCATTAAAAAAATATTATTAAAAGTGTTGGCAACGGATTTCATTATCGATTTGTTGTGTTGCGCGATTGCGGTCAGCTTCTATGTCGTGGAGCTCACATGAGTTGAGCAGTCTGATGCGCACTTTCATAAAACACTACATAAGAAGAACAGTGTGGAGGAGGTAGCGCCACATGGATAAAGCAGAGTTGGTGGGAGCATACACAGTGCAGAAAATGCTTGGCTTGCAAGCTTTGCAAAGGTGAGATGGCATGACACGGGAGCACCACGGTGATCATACAGTCCCTGAATTGAAATTTGTTTTGCCGTCATTGAGGAGGCAGCGAGCTTGTCTTAAATGTCTGCATTTGCTCGTTCGGTTACTAACCTTTACATAACTACTGACTAAAACAAGGCATGTGTTGAGTTGATTTAAATGATTGCATTACAGTATTCATACTATCATGTCATCCTGCTAAAAATGGGCTCGCTGAAAGATTTGTACAAACTATGAAGCAAGGGCTCACGTCCTGACCAAGCACGCAGTCCCTGAACCGATGTCTCAGTGCTCTTCTGTTGTCATCTAGAAAAACACCTCATGTTACAACAAAGGTGTCTCCTATGTTCATGAAAATACTCTGCACTTGACTTTATCTTCTAAGACCTAAAAAGACAAAAGACTTAATTCACCCTCACCAGAGAGGTCAAATAGACTGACCGACAAATGCAAAGTTCTGGTTATTCACAGATGAAGGTAAGGTGCTTGCCCTGAGCTAATGGTGTAAAGTGGACACTCATGGCAGCTTATTCAAAAACTGGTCCTGGCTCGTAGTGTGGAAACCAGTAATGCTCTTGTTTGGAGGGGACATCCATCCATCCATTTTCTGAGCCGCTTCTCCTCACGAGGGTCTCGGGCGTGCTGGAGCCTATCCCAGCTGTCATCGGGCAGGAGGCGGGGTACACCCTGAACTGGTTCGCCAGCCAATCGCAGGGGTTTGGAGGGGACATGTTGATCAATTGCTCCACACTTCGGGTCAATGTGAAGGCTCGTCTCATGTAACACCCCTCATTTCAGAGCTGTAGATCCATCAGGAGCAACATCCATCCCCAGGGGAACCCCAGGAGCAACCTTCAGAAATGGACTGTGTCCCAGGAACACCTAGGCTGGCTCAGGGGCCTTTGCCGGCAACCCTCTCAAACCAGGGAGGCATAAATCTCAGCTGGCAGGTGGTGCAACTCTGTGCCAGAGGCGGGTTAGATCTGTGTTGGTAATTTCGTAGACAAGTGCAGGCCAACGGATCTGAGGTGGGTGGGAGTGCTTACAGCTGACTTCAGTCACCGCCAATCAAAGTTGCTCCTCTCATTTCCATGTCAAGTCTGTACACAATCAATATGTGCTGTGTGTATGCAGATGTTTGTCTTTGTGTGTTTATATAAATTATCGCTTAAACAAAGAAAGTTATTGCGAACACAACAGCGTGGACGAGACTGGCGAGAAACAACAAAGCTGGGTGAGGCTGCAATGATGCACAGCCAATCAGCTCACGGGATAAATACACTCGTGCTCTCATTGGTCGATGTCGCGCCGGGAACCAATCACTCGCCTTTGTATGAGTGCCCGTATAGTACAGGCATGTACAGGCACGCACAAAGCCTCTGAGTCAACTCATCTCTTTGTTTGGCATGCAGAGAATCATCAACATGAAACTACGTGTCTTTTCGCAATATGGCTGCCGATATGATGATGTTTTTTTTTTTATGAATATTTTGGAAAAACCCGTGAAGCACTGAAGCCGCAAAACCTTAAGTGCCAAGTGGCGAGGGAACACTGTATTTCTTGCTATTTTAATTATTTTTCTCTCTGTAAATTGTAACGCACAATGTGCTGCATTTTAATGTATTAAAAAGTAAACTTGATTTTCGTTCAAATGTGGCACACACACTTGTTTGGAGACATGGCACCATTCTCTAAGTGTAAGAGCGAAGAGTAAATCTCTCATTAACGCAGAGATCAGTGCGTGAGTGGAGCATTGTCACTGCTCTGGTCATGGTGTGGCAGCAGACAGTGGGAGTAGATACCCTTATTAAATACAGAATGAGCTGGTGATAACCACTGGCAACTTAAATATGTTTGTGGAGCTCGGTATCTTTCTGTCTGTACCCTGATCAAATTCATCAAAATCTCGTTTCACTAGTGATCTACCTTGCGCCAGGATTTAGACCTGATCTGAACAGGCATGAGTTAAGATTGACTTCCTACCACCAAATTGTCACTCCGCCAGGTACATCTCCAGGGACACTCCCACTGCTGTGCCCGAAAACTCAACTTGGCGCAGACCAGTCTGCCAAATTGCCAAACACGCAACGAGCAGCATTGCGCTTGCACAAAGATCTGAATCCGTTCCCATGTGTGCCCTGCTGCAGATGCGCAATCTACAAAAATAGAGGCCTTAATGTTAAATTTGCAGCTGAATGATGTATTCGCAACTGAATATTGTGTATATATGACACTGCATGTAGAATTTTCTGAAGCTGAATAGTATTTGAAATATTCTAAGGTTCAGCCAAACTTACCTCGCTGGTGCATGAGTGTTGATAATGGCGTGCAGCTCGTAGAACAATGGTTGTGGGGACGAGTTGAGGGTCACTTTCATGAGCCGCGAGGTTCGCACGGTTCCGTTTTTTCACCTTTCCAACTGGATGCAATTGAGAAGGGCTTGAAAAAAATAAACGTACAGTATACTCTACCAAAAATAGCATGTTCCAGAAATGTGTACGCAATGTCGTCGTACATACTATAACTACACGAGAGGCACTCAATTCAGTAAACAACAGCCATAGATATGAATAGATAGATATATGAGCGGGGTACCTACGGCAACGCTAAGCTAATTTCCTTGTATTGTATATATATGTATATATATAGGCGGCACGGTGGACAACTGGTTAGCACATCTGCCTTACTGTTCTGGGGACTGGGGTTCAAATCCCGGCCCCACCTGTGTGGAGTTTGCATGTTCTCCCCGTGCCTGCGTGGGTTTTCTCCGGGCACTCCGGTTTCCTCCCACATCCCAAAAACATGCAATAATTGGAGACTCTAAATTGTCCGTAGGCATGACTGAGTGCGCGAATGGTTGTCTGTTTGTATGTGCCCTGCGATTGGCTGGCAACCAGTTCAGGGTGTACCCCGCCTCCTGCCCGATGACAGCTGGGATAGGCTCCAGCACGCCCGCGACCCTGGTGAGGATAAGCGGCTCAGAAAATGGATGGATGGATGTACATATATATATATATATATATATATATATATATATATATATATATATATACACACACACACACACAGTGGGTACGGAAAGTATTCAGACCCCGTTAAATTCTTCACTTGCTATATTGCAGCTATTTGCTAAAATCTTTGAAATACATTTTTTTTCCCTCATTAATGTGCACACAGCACTCCATATTGACAGAAAAAAACAGAAATGTTGAGATCTTTGCAGATTTATTAAAAAATAAAAACTTAAATATCACACAGCCATAAGTATTCAGACCCTTTGCTCAGTATTTAGTAGAAGCACACTTTTGAGCTAACATACCCATGAGTCTTTTGGGGAATGGTGCAACAAGTTTTCACACCTGGATTTGGGGATCCTCTACCATTCCTCCTTGCAGATCCTCTCCAAGTCTGTCAGGTTGGATGGTGAACGTTGGTGGACAGCCATTTTCAGGTCTCTCCAGAGATGCTCAATTGGGTTTAAGTCAGGGCTCTGGCTGGGCCATTCAAGAACAATCATGGAGTTGTTCTGTAGCCACTCCTTTGTTATTTTAGCTGTGTGTTTAGGGTCATTGTCTTGTTGGAAGGCGAATCTTCAGCC
Source organism: Phycodurus eques (assembly GCF_024500275.1). Classification (NCBI taxonomy): domain Eukaryota; kingdom Metazoa; phylum Chordata; class Actinopteri; order Syngnathiformes; family Syngnathidae; genus Phycodurus; species Phycodurus eques. Next base: position 30,955,565 of record NC_084527.1, read on the forward strand.
CAATCTGAGGTGCTGAGCACTCTGGAGAAGGTTTTCATCCAGGATATCCCTGTACTTGACCGCATCCATCTTTCCTTCAATTACAACCAGTTGTCCTGTCCCTGCATCTGAAAAACACCCCCACAGCATGACGCTGCCAACACCATGCTTCACTGTTGGGACTGTATTGGACAGGTGATGAGCAGTGCCTGGTTTTCTCACCATCTTGGGGTCCTTTAGGTGTTTCTTAGCAAGCTCCATGCAGGCGTTCATGCGTCTTGCACTGAGGAGAGGCTTCCGTCGGGCCACTCTGTCATAAAGCCCCGACTGGTGGAGGGCTGCAGTGATTGTTGACTTTCTAGAATTTTCTGCCATCTCCCGACTGCATCTCTGGCGCTCAGCCATTAGTGATCTTAGGGTTCTTTTTTACCTCTCTCACCAAGGTTTGCCTCCCCCAATTGCTCAGTATGGCCGGACGGCCAGCTCTCGAAAAGGTTCTGGTGATTCCAAACGTCTTCCATTGAAGGATTATGGAGGCCACTGTGCTCTTAGGAACCTTAAGTGCAGCAGAATTCTTTGTGTAACCTTGGCCAGATCTGTGCCTTGCCACAATTATGTCTGAGCTCTTCAGACAGTTACTTTGACCTGATGATTCTCATTTGCTATTTGCACTGTGAGCTGTAAGGTCTTAGTGCAGACAGGTGTGTGGCTTTCCTAGTCAAGTTCAATCAGTATAATAAAACACACCAATGAAGGTGTAGAACCATCTCAAGGATGATCAGAAGAAATGGACAGCAAAGGGTCTGAATACTTATGGCTGTGTGATATTTCAGTTATTCTTTTGTAATAAATCTACAAAAATTTCAACAATTGTTTTTTTCTGTCAATATACGGTGCTGTGTGTACATTAATGAGGAAAAAAAATGAACTTGAATGATTTTAGCAAATGGCTGCAATATAACAAAGAATGAAAATTCTACTGTGAGAGATGCAGTAGCTGGACTAGTGGTGCTATGTTTGGATAGGAAAATGGATTGGTGAGGACTCACCACATCATTTTGTGAGAGGAAAGATGTGAGCTGATTATTGATGAGTGATTCCAGAACATCCATCCATCCACTATCTGAGCTGCTTATCCCCACAAGGGTCAGGTCCCGCGAGGGAGCGCTGGAGCCTATCCCAGCTATCATTGGGCAGGAGGCGGGGTACACCCTGAACTAGTCGCCAGCCAATCGCAGGGAACATATAAACAAACAACCATACACACTCACATTCACACCTAAGGGCAATTTAGAGTCTTCAATCAACCTACCATGCATGTTTTTGGGATGTGGGAGGAAACCGGCGCGCCCGGAGAAAACCCACCCAGGTACGGGGAGAATATGTAAACTCCACACAGGCGGGGCCGGGGATTGAACCCCGGTCCTCAGAACTGTGAGGCAGACACTCTAACCAGTTGGTAAGTTGATTCCAGAACATTTGCAAGGAAATGTTGGAAACATTTGGAAATGGGTCAATAACTGTTTTTGACTTTATCGGCATTTTTGCAGCGTGGGAACGCGTGAGCCATTTTCCGTACCTGGAGTATGACCCCAGAGAATGTGGTAAGGTGAAACATCTATGTAACTTGGTCTGCAAATAATATAAATCAGAACAAATCTGTTTCAGAGAACAAAAAATGTTTTCAGTAACAATTTTACATTCTTCACTGATAATTATTTCAAAAAGTAAATTTTGAAGAGGTACATTTAAAAGCAATTCAATGTGTTCTCAACCTTAATTCAGTATGGCCGTACACGAGGAAAATGTCAAAAAGAAAAAAAAGCCCGAAGTGCAGTCAAGCATCTCCTCATATTTTGCGAGAAAGCAGTTCAGTGAGACTTTTCCAGCTTCATGTTTCAAACTCAACATATCATAACAGTAGTGTTTGAGGGCACTGGATTGTTAAGATATATATTTTTTGGTCAATATTGCAAGGCAACGGTTGAACTTGATAGTTGCAGCATTATCAGTTCTGAACATTTGTTTGTTATTCTGCGAACAATCGTGCACACAAAGTATGATACTGGTGATCCATGTTTCTTTCTTGAAAGGCCTGAATGTGGGTTTGGAGAAAAAGCTAAGTGTTCTTTTAAACGGTAATAGGTATTTTAGAATGGCAACATTACGGGATGACACAGTGGGGCATTACTTTTACCCTCAGTGCTACAAATTATTTTTTTGTCTTCAAAGTAGAATCAGATAGAAATGTCAAATATCACTAAAGAAATACATTGGGTGCATCTCAGACTGTCGGCGGCCTGATGGAAGTTCTGTCCTGCAGCCCTAGTGAGGTACACTTGTCCCCCCTGCACTGCTACCCTGCCAGTTGGCAAGCCTAAGCCAGGAAACTGTCAGTGTCGATTGAGCTGAGTGGAAGAGGTCTTGCTGAAGGAGCCTTGCTAGTTCCAGGGCCCACCTCTGTTTCCAAAGCATGGGAATAAAGAGCTCTGCATTCCACAGGGCTGAGCTGCCAGCTTTCCCCCTGCCCATAGTTCACAGGGAACCCTGAATGAGATTAACAAAAGCGTTCTGTTGGACCTCTCTTGGCCAGCTTCCACGTCAACAGCTCACGGGGTCAGGGGTCACACTAACTACATTCATTCCCAGCAGACCCCTTGCTCCAAACACAGGCTGCCAGTCGCACAAACTCCAAGCTTTTCCTATAATCCCCGAAGATATGTCTGATCTCTCCACATGTTTCTGCTCAATTAGAGCAATATCACACCTTGCAAATGGAAAAGATAGAGGAAAGAAGAGTAAAAGCACGGGAGAATGCGGCCCAATGAAGAACAGAGACAAAAATGAGAAAAGCAATGGAAGAATGGAACATAGAGAGTGAAAGATTCAGATGTATAGTATATGCACCTGATCACACAGTAGAAGTAAGAAGACATATGTTGCTTTCATCCATCTAGACCATTCTCACCACCGCTTATCCTGTTCAGGATCACGGGTGGTGGAGCCTATCCCAAATGACCTTGGACGAAAGGCAGACTACACCCTGAACTGGTCGCCAGTCAGTTGCAGGACAGACATAGACACAGACAACCATTCACAGTGACATTCACATAGTCACTGAGTGGGTACTTACCCCAAGCTGCCTGCAGAGAATTCAGACGAATGTACCACCACACCATCATTGACCCATATTATGCATTTTTATTCACAATTTAAAACAGTTCCCTGGTGTCTTAATAATATGTCTGTGTGAAAATACCCAAAGGATCATGAATTACAGAACACTATAGACTATAGTTTTTTGCCCCGCTTTTGTCTCATGCAGACGAGCCCCTGCTCACCCCGCCTCCTTGTCGTGCTTCACCAATGGTGAGAACACTTTCTATTACTGTGTCAACCGAGGGCAGATACTAGGCCTAGAGACTTCTTATAATCCCCGAAGATATGTCTAGAGACTAGGCCTAGTGTCTAGAAAAAAAATTAATCAAATTTCACTCGTGTAGGCATCATTTTATCGCCAAACAACGGAACAACACTGAATGGATCCATGCATGTGGTGCATGCAGCTGACATTTTGCCAAACTCTATACTCCTGTGGTCCCAGGTCGACAAGATAGCCAAATAGTCAAGTATTTGCTGGTTATCACTTGTGAATGCTGATAACACTGTTAGCTAACACTTAATCTGTGGGAGCTCTGATTACCTTTTGTCTTTGACATGATAGTGCTTCTGTGTAGTCCAGCAGCCAGACTCCAGTTGTTGCTTTGAAAATGACAGAGCCCTGCCTATCAGAAAAAACTCGCTTTGGGGGTAGCATCTGGTAAATTTGCTGAACTGTTTGAGCACAATGCGGCAAAATTCCGAGTAGCTTGGTGACAAAGACATTTTAGGAAATAGGCAAATAACAAAATAATTACCTTGTTGTTTAATTACACACTTGATGTGTGGGTAGGTACTCCAGAGACCCAACTATTTGTATACAAGCAGTTCAAATGTCGATTTTCCGTGAGATGTCCTCTTGAATAAGTGATTAGGGAGGAAATGGTATGAACATTTCATTTCACGATTATTCTGAACAAAATCATCACAATTCCCATATTATCACAGAAAACTTTGCAACACATTAATTTTCAATATAACACGTATTAGTTTAACATCCCCATATACCTTTGGGCATTATCATAAACAGAAACAACCAAAGTTAATTCTAACGTAGACAAGACCTCACAACATTTGCAACAGTGATATATTTAATAATGATGGGACTCAAACTAATCAGAGCCCTTTTAATTAATCTCATTCCAACCAAAGAAAACCTTTTCCTTATTTTCCCTTTGGATACGACTACACAAACCTGACAAGCTGCACTTTGCGCTGACAGTCTTTACGAGGCTCTAACCCAGAAATTTAAGTTGGCTCTTTGGAACCTTTTAAAGGACATCTCAACTCAACTTTATCATAGCATTGGCAGTTCCGCCGTGAGGGTCCAAAACCATATCAGGAGCACAAGGGTTCTCTCTCTGCGACTTAAAGGCTGAAGTCAGGGATACCTGGACTTCAGGGCTGTTTGGCATTTCCCCTCCACAGCAGGAATGAGTGAACAAAACTCTGGTTGGCGTTCTCTCTGTGGATTCTTTATTGTTAATGGCTCCATGTTTGCAGAGGTTTTCTCCATGTACTTGCACCCAAATTCCAAAAGCACATCAGGTTAACTGAAGACTAAATTGTCCATAGCTGTGAATTGTTATTTTTCTATTTGTGCCTTGAGCTTGATTGGTGACCAGTCCTGCCCCTTGCACACAATCAGTTCCAGTTATCTGCAACAGTTAACCGCTGTGCACCCACTTAAAAGTACCTTGTGGGAGTGGAAACACAATCTGTGAAAAGTAGGGTCAATTGAGTAGAGCTAATTGGGGGCAAAAGACTGGTTCCAACATTTATTTTAAAATCCATATCACATAGGGAGAGTGATGTGATGTCATTATGATGCAGGAAAAAGAAGTTGAAAGATCACAAGATTAAGGAAATTCAAGCCTTGCTGTCAACCTTTTTCTTCTTTAGGTGCTCATAATGTTTATTAAAACAGTGCACATCTCCTTTGCAACACTGAGTCCGACATCGGTCTCTGTTTTGTCCTGAATAGAATACTCCTACATAAGCACCAAAGAAAGACACCAATCAGGGGACAGAAGAAAGAAACATACTGGAGATGGGATGAGGCCAGGTGGAGAGTTAAAGATTATTGGTGACGGGTTACTGTTGTTCACATGGCGAATCATATTCTTGTCCTTGATCTGCCTGCTTTTCTTTAAGCTGGATCCAGATCCCCACCCTCCTGCAGAGTCAGTGACCCAGAGGAGGGGAGGTCTTGGCCAGCTGCAGGCTGGGCTCCTGTGCGCAGTGGTGGAGGGTGGGTGGAGCATAGGGGTGGTGTTGTAGTGGATGGAAGTCGAAACGCCGAATGAGGGCCGAGGAGAGAGCCAGTTGATGACAGCATGAGAGCAGCAGAGGATATTGCACTCCAAGACACAACACGGAACTCTTGAGAGATTGAGTTTCAAACTCTCAAAGAGCTGACAATTTCCTGGCCTCTCAATCTGTGTACAGTTCAAATTGTCCAGAATTTTTCAGCAGTGGTTAAGTCTCAATCTCAAACTAAATCTATAAAGCTTGAAAGCTATTAGATGCAAATAATGATACAGTTAATCCATCCATTTTCTTTACCGCTTATCCTCACTAGGAGCCTGTCCCTGCTATCTTCAGGCTGGAGGTGGGGTACACCCTGAACCCTGAACCGGTTGCCAGCCAATCGCAGGGCACATATAAACAAACAACCATTCGCATTCACATTCACACCGAGGGACAATTTAGATCAATCAACCTACTACGCATGTTTTTGGAATGTGGGAGGAAACCGGAGTGCCCGGAGAAAACCCACACAGCCACGGGGAGAACATGCAAACTCCACACAGGCGGGGCCGGGATTTGAACCCCGGTCCCCAGAACTGTGAGGCAGATGTGGTAACCAGTCGAACACCCTGCTAGCTGATACAGTTAATATTCAACATTATTTAAGTTTTGGCTATAGATTTAATTGAATTATTTTCACACCATATGTTCCACTTCCCATTATTACTTGTTGGATAGTTTTCATATTATCAAAATTAAAAAAAAATAAAAAAACAGCCCTCAATTGAATTCTAATGCAATTCAAGGCAGCGTAGCGCACATCTAGAAATATAAATCAAACATAAAAATACGCACAAAAGGACATCTAAATTTCTAAGTAAGTAATCTAGCTGATAAGTACTACAGTGCAACAAATCAACACACCAGGTACAATATAAGCAGTGTGTCACAAAAATTCCAGAACTGGTGTCACAACCCAAGACTACAAAATATGAGTTTTCCCCTTCAGCATGGGCCAGATGATCAACCAGCACATCTACAAACGCGACGTTTGCTTTGTTCAGTGCGCAAGAAGAGGTGAGAGTTGCGGCAGGACAACTCATGGCTGCTTCACCGTGACGACGTGCCTGTTCACAATAGCCTGCCCATCTAACAGTTCTTGGCCAAAAAGAAGATTGTCGTGCTGGAGCAACCTCCCGAGCCGTACTCATCCAACCTAGCTCCGTGTGATTGCTTCCTCTTTCCCAAGCTCAAGCAGGTGACACGAGTCATGGAAATTCTCTGACGCACCTCGTACTAGACGTTTATATTAAATTAATATTTCATTAATTTTCACGTTTCATATATTGTATAAATCTCGAAAGCCAAGCAAGAAAGTGCGAGAAATTACAACTAGACTGTATGCTATAATTGCAACATATATTGTATAGTGCAGCTATAATTTATTGCAATCTAATTACTTGAATTACATTGACAGAACCTTCATCATTTTTGTGTGTGTGTCTTTAACGATTGTTAATATTCTCCATCACATCAACATGTACTGTACAGTCTACCTTGTACTGATAATTTTGTCAGTCCAGTGTGTGGTTTGAGGAGTTTTGAAGCGTGTTCCCCCATAGGGTCAATAGAGGGCGCTACGATGCAGTATGTGGCTCCATTCAAATTGCTTGTGTATAATTTTCACAGTAAACATAAATATAAAAAAGAATGCCAGGTTTACATGCATATGACAATTCAGATATGTGACAAAGTAATTGTTTAATGTGTGCGTGCGTTAGTTATCAAAACAACTGCAATATCAAGTTTGTTTTATATGTATCACTTTGGTTCTGTTAGTCATTCTTTTCTGCAGGGTGACTGAGATGCAGCCAAATCATATTTGCAAAAGACATTAAAAAAAAAAAAAAAAGAACAGATCAGATCAGACATTCTCTCTCTAGTGTAAAAACTCAGCAAACCCAACAGCATGACCATAAGGCGCAGCTCCAACATGTGTAACCAAACAGTCAAATCCCAATGATGGTGTTTTATGATCTGTTTGATAACTTGTGTGAAATAGCACTCCCTGTTCACTTATAAATCCCTGCTAATCCCCGCGAGGTAGTGACAGCTGATTTAGAGACGCTTGGGGCTCTGTTGGTGAAGATAAACTGAAGTACTTTCTAGTAGCAAGGTCTGCTAAGGGCCTGCAGAGTTTAAATCACTCTTTAAAGAGACAGGGAGCCTCAGCGTCACTGAGGGCCACTGCATGGACCAATCGCCAGAACACGCTGTGGTCAAACAAAGAATATGCCATGCTACTCTTTAGGTGATCTGCTCAGTTTCTTTAAGTAAGAAATATTACTGGTAGAAAGAAAATGACTACCGGTAGTCATAATACTAATATATTAACTCCATGTTTGGCGTATGGGTCATTTACATATACAATACCGGTTAAGAGACTTAGAGCAATTTGTTTTTTATGCCGCCTTGGTTTTAGATGGGTAAATGCTTCCCATACTAAAAAAAGTTACACCTAAAGTCCTATTTTCAAAAAGTTAGTGATGATTTACAATTTTAGGCATTCATAGAAGAGGTGGTACTTTTCGACCAAGCAAATGGTGGTGGCCTATTCAAATACACTTCTTGCATAACATTAAAGACATACACAGCTTCATAAAAAAAGCACAATTTGCGTGTTGCCCTTCAAACTTTGTGGATACAAGTGTGAAAATGATCCTAACTACTCATTGATCCCATTACACTCTTGTCTTTATACAATCGTAATAACGGTAAAGACATGCAACGGTTCCTACACTTTCACAAACATCATACATATTGATTCATATCTCAGCAGTAACACCATTTATTTTTATGTCTGCTTTTGTCTGAATTAGAGGCAGACAATTTTTTCGGGATTCTCACCGCGTCCCATGGGTCCCGCAATGGGATAGGAGTGAGTTTCGATATTAATCACAGGATTGGGCAGGAGCAGGAGTGAGAGTTACTGGGAGCCGTGACGCGGAAGCAGAGTAAAAATGGGGTGGGGGGGGGGGGGGGGGTAAAAAGGTAGTGGGTTTCTGTAAAATTTTGGCTGGGGATTGGGAGGTAATGGGATCAATCTCTGTGGGAGTGAGCGGGTGTCAAAATCTACTCAGCCTTTATCTAGTCTGAATGCAAAATGGCTGCCTCATCCTAGCACTTCAGCTCACAGATCCCCCTGATTTACTGCAACAACATAATGAGGCTCACTCCAATGGTATTAATGGTAAAGACAGTTTGAATGACAAAGAAGGACTGTTTGTAAAAGAACCACAAAAAAAGGAACTCTGAAAACACTAAGATGTAGTTTTGTTAGTTTTCATGGAAAAATAATATTAAGCATCCATCCATTTTCTGTGCCGCTTATCCTCACTAGGGTGGTCACGGGCGTGCTGGAGCCTATCCCAGCTATCTTCGGGCGAGAGGCGGGGTACACCCTGAACTGGTCACCAGCCAATCGCAGGGCACATATAACCAAACAACCATTCACATTCACTTTCACACCTACGAGAAATTTAGAGTCTCCAATTAACCTACCACGCATGTTTTTGGAATGAAATCGGAGTACCGGAAGAAAACCCACACAGGGACGGGGAGAACATGCAAACTCCACACAGGCAAGGCCGGGATTTGAACCCCGGTCCTCAGAACTGTGAGGCAGATGCGCTAACCAGTCGTCCACCGTGCCGTCGATCTGAAGCAACGGAAGAAAAATCCTATATATCCAAACATGTAATTAGCATCAAACCGTTGCAAATCATGAAACTTCATTCGGACACCTAACGGTTAAGACATTTTGACAAAGTAATAGTATTCTCTGAGAAACAATTGTGACCTTTAGATGGATAACAACCGCCAATAATTCAAATACTCATATTCGTCAAATTAATGGATTTTCAAAAGGAAATACAGTGGGCCATGTCTTTACCATTATTGATCAAATTATATGAAAATGACGCATATGACATTCCTCACTTGAGTGCATCGCCTGGTGAATAAAGGCACAAATGAAGTAGATAGGAAACATCAGTGTAAAGGTAAAAAAGGAAGAACAGGGAGGTAGCAGTATGTCTGGTTAACACACTACAACAAAAACAGTGAGAAAATCATGGTCCATACTGCGGTGTGATCAACACAATCAAAAGCTGGGGGGTGTGGGGGCACAGGGTAGAGGGGACATTGGGGTGACGATGAGCCCCGGAGCAGGGGTGAGACAGGAGGTGAGAGGGACCTGGTGGCAGGGCCCAGGCCTGGGTGGTGCGGCGTTAACAGGCCCCTGGGGATCCAGTGCTGCAGGACCATATGGGGAGCAGTGAAAGGGAGGGAAACAGCGGGAGCCCCACGATGACAAGCCACCACTGCCCCTGCTTCAGCTGTTCCTCTAGAGCCCTGGGGACCTGGGGATTAGACTGCACACAACAAAGACAACACATACAGGAGACACACAAACACACGCACATTTACAATACACTATGAAAAATGGGGGGGGGAATAAAAATCACTCCACTCACGAAACAGTAATGGCAAAGGTAAACACACATACACACTTACAATCTTGCATGACTTATGTACTTCCCAAATAAAATGCTAAGCAAAGAGGCCATCGACTGAGACTGCGCAGGCAAGTAAGTGCAAAGTGGCAAGGCTAAACTCGTTCCACTAATGTACTGAATTGTGCATGCCACACAAATGGTACACAATAACATCTGAGAAGCAGGCACAAGCCACTGACTCAGAAGTACATTTCACTCACACATCCACACACCAGAAGAAGACACTCTCACAAACTGACACATTATCGTTTAGACGTTATGTACTGCCCAAAATTAAAGCTTGATACATCTTATTAGAACATGTTATTTTGTGGGAATTTTATCAATTAATTGATAATTTACTATATAATGACAATGTTAGTAGCTAATATAGAGTAGATAACAGTCAGGGAAACAGTTTTTTTCCCAGATAATCGACACAACAGCTGCTAGCCGACACATACACCTCCTCAACTGAGAAAATAGGCCATGTGTGAAGAAAGGAAACAAGGCAGCAAGGAAATAAATGTGAAACTAATCACAACTGTGCTTCAAAACATTATTTCCAATTCTTTCATATGCTGTACACCAGTCCCATTCTGATGAGATCTCATATAAAGAGTAAATTCTGCCTTCATGATTATGCTCAGTTTGGATCGACTCCTCCAGGAAATTTATTTAGGTTTTTTATTGTGCTTGGATCCAGGTATCACAAAAGGTATCACAAGAATATATAAACCCCAAAAAGTTCCACTTCCAAAATATTCCAATAAACTTTTAACATCATATTAAAGATAAGCAAACAAGAAGTGAAGGAACGTACAACCCCAATTCCAGTGAAGTTGGGACGTTGTGTTAAACATAAATAAAAACAGAGTACAATGATTTGCAAATCATGTTCAACCTATATTTAATTAAATACACTACAAAGGCAAGATATTTAATGTTCAAACTGATAAACTTTATTGTTTTTAGCGAATAATCATTAACTTCGAATTTTATGGCTACAACACGTTCCAAAAAAGCTGGGACAGGTGGCAAAAAAGACTGAGAAAATTGAGGAATGCTCATCAAACACCTGTTTGGAACATCCCACAGGTGAACAGGCTAATTGGGAACAGGTGGGTGCCATGATTGGGTATAAAAGGAGCTCCCCTGAATTGCTCAGTCATTCACAATCAAAGATGGGGCGAGGTTCACCTCTTCGTGAACAAGTGCGTGAGAAAATAGTCGAACAGTTTACGGACAATGTTCCTCAATGTACAATTGCAAGGAATTTAGGGATTTCATCATCTATGGTCCATAATATCATCAAAAGGTTCAGAGAATCTGAAGAAATCATTACATGTAAGCGGCAAGGCCAAAAACCAACATGGAATGCCCGTGACCATCAATCCCTCAGGCGGGCCTGCATGAAAAACCGACATCAATGTGTAAAGGATATCACCACATGGGCTCAGGAACCCTTCCGAAAACCATCCATCCATCCATCCATCCATCTTCTACCGCTTATCCGAGGTCGGGTCGCGGGGGCAGTAGCTTCAGCAGGGACGCCCAGACTTCCCTTACCCCAGCCACTTCATCCATCTCTTCCGGGGGGATCCCGAGGCGTTCCCAGGACAGCCGAAGGATGTAGTCTCTCCATCGTGTCCTGGGTCGTCCCCGGGGTCTCCTCCCGGTGGGACGTGCCCGGAATACCTCACCAGGGAGGCGTCCGGGAGGCATCCAAATCAGATGCCCCAGCCACCTCATCTGGCTCCTCTCGATGTGAAGGAGTAATGGCTCTACTCTGAGATCCTCCCGGATGACCGAGCTTCTCACCCTATCACTAAGGGAGAGCCTGGACACCCTGCGGGGGGAACTAATTTCGGCCGCTTGTATCCGGGATCTCGGTCTTTCGGTCACGACCCACAGCTCATGACCATAGGTGAGGGTAGGAACGTAGATCAACCGGTAAATCGAGAGCCTCGCCTTTCGGCTTAGCTCCTTCTTTACCACAATGGATCGATACAAAGTCCGCATCACTGCAGACGCTTCACCGATCCGCCTGTCGATCTCCCGTTCCATTCTTCCCTCACTTGTGAACAAGACCCCAAGATACTTGAACTCCTCTATTTGGGGCAGGATCTCATCCCCGACCTGTAGAGGGCACGCCACCCTTTTCCGACTGAGGACCATGGTCTCAGATTTGGAGGTGCTGATTCTCATCCCGGCCGCTTCACACTCGGCTGCGAACTGCTCCAATGAGAATTGGAGGTCACGGCTTGATGAAGCCAACAGAACCACATCATCTGTAAAAAGCAGAGATGCAATACTGAGGCCACCAAACCGGATCCCCTCTACGTCTCGGCTGCGCCTAGAAATTCTGTCCATAAAAGTTATGAACAGAATCGGTGACAAAGGGCAGCCTTGGCGGAGTCCAACCCTCACCGGAAACGAGTCCGACTTACTGCCGGATATGCGGACCAAACTGTGACTCCGGTCGTACAGGGACCGGACAGCCCGTATCAGGGGGTTCGGTACCCCATACTCCCAAAGCACCCCCTACAGGACCACCCGAGGGACACGATCGAACGCCTTCTCCAAGTCCACAAAACACATGTAGACTTGTTGGGCGAACTCCCATGCACCCTCGAGGACACTGCCAAGGGTGTAGAGGTGGTCCACTGTTCCAGGGCCAGGACGAAAACCACACTGCTCCTCCTGAATCTGGGATTCAACTTCCCGACGGACCCTCCTCTCCAGCACCCCTGAATAGACCTTACCAGGGAGGCTGAGGAGTGTGATCCACCTGTAGTTGGACACACCCTTCGGTCCCCCTTCTTAAAAAGGGACCACCACCCCAGTCTGCCAATCCAAAGGCACTGTCCCTGATGTCCACACGATGTTGCAGAGGCGTGTCAACCAGGACAGCCCCACAACATCCAGAGCCTTGAGGAACTCCGGGCGAATCTCATCCACCCCTGGGGCCTTGCCACAGAGGAGCTTTTTAACCACCTCGGCGACCTCAACCCCAGAGATACGAGAACCTGCCTCAGAGAACACAGATTCTGCCCCCTCATGGGAAGGCATGTCGGTGGAATTGAGGAGGTCTTTGAAGCATTCTCCCCACCGGTTCACGACGTCCCGAGTCGAGGTCAGCAGCGCCCCATCCCCACTATACACAGTGTTGATGCTGCACTGCTTTCCCCTCCTGAGACGTCGGATGGTGAACCAGAATTTTCTCGAAGCCGTCAGGAAGTCTTCCTCCATGGCCTCACTGAAGCATGCCCGAGGTTTTGCTTCAGCGACCACCAAAGCTGCATTCCGCTTTGCCAGCCGGTACCCCTCAGTTGCCTCAGGAATCCCACAGGCCAAAAAGGCCCGATAGGACTCCTTCTTCAGCTTGACGGCATCCCTCACCATTGGTGTCCACCAACGGGTTCGGGGATTCCCGCCACGACAGGCACCGACCACCTTATGGCCACAGCTCTGGTCGGCCGCCTCAGCTATGGAGGCGCAGAACATGGTCCACTCGGACTCGATGTACCCCCGCCTCCCCCGGAACATGAGCAATGTCGGAGGTGGGTGTTGAAACTCCTTCTGACAGGGGATTCCGCCAGACGTTCCCACCAGACCCTCACAATATGTTTGGGCCTGCCACGTTGGACCGGCATCTTCCCCCACCATCGGAGCCAACTCACCACCAGGTGGTGATCAGTTGGCAACTCCGCCCCTCTCTTTACCCGATTGTCCAAGACATGCGGCCGCAGGTCCGATCACACGACCACAAAGTAGATCATCGAACGGTGACTCAGGGTGTCCTGGTGCCAAGTGCACGTGTGGACAACCTTATGCTTGAACATGGTGTTCGTTATGGACAAACCAGTGAGCATGGAAGTCTAATAACAGAACACCGCTCGGGTTCTGATCGGGGTGGCCGTTCCTCCCAATCACGCCCTTCCAGGTCTCACTGTCATTGCCCACATGAGCATTGAAGTCCCCCAGCAGAACGATGGAGTCCACAGCGGGAGCACTCTCCAGCACCCCCTCCAAGGACTCCAAAAAGGGTGGGTACTCTGAACTGGTGTTTGGTGCATAGGCACAAATAACAGTCAGGACCCGTCCCCCCACCCGAAGGCGGAGGGAGGCTACCCTCTCGTCCACCGGGGTGAACCCCAACGTATAGGCGCCGAGCCGGGGAGCAATAAGTATACCCACACCTGCTCGCCGCCTCTCACTGTGGGCAACTCCAGAGTGGAAGAGAGTCCAACCCCTCTCGAGAGGACTGGTACCAGAACCCAAGCTGTGCGTGGAGGCGAGTCCGACTATATCTCGTCGGAACTTCTCAACCTCACACACCAGCTCGGGCTCCTTCCCTGCCACATTCCACGTCCCTAGAGTCAGCTTCTGTAGCCGGGATCGGATCACCAAGGTCCCCACATTCGGCCACCGCCCAGCTCGCATTGCACCCAACCCCTATGTCCCCTCCCGCAGGTGGTGAGCCCATGGGAAGGGGGACCCACGATACCCTTTCGGGCAGTGCCCGGCCGGGCCCCATGGATGCAGGCCCGGCCACCAGGCGCTCTCCTTCGAGCCCTAACTCCAAGCCTGGCTCCAGAGGGGGGCCCCGGTCACCCGCGTCCGGGCAAGGGAAACCTGAGTCCATAATTTGTTTTCTTCATACGGGCCGTGCTTTGTCTGGCCCCTCACCTAGAACCTGTTTGCCATGGGTGACCCAGCCAGGGGCATAAAGCCCCAGACAATTTAGCTCCTAGGATCATTGGGACACACAAACCCCTCCACCACGATAAGGTGACTGCTCAAGGAGGGGCCTTCCGAAAACCTTTGTCAGTAAACCAATGTCAGTAAATACAGTTCGGCGCTACATCCGTAAGTGCAACTTGAAACTTGACGATGCAAAGCAAAAGCCATTTATCAACAACATTGAGAAACGCCGCCGGCTTCTCTGGGCCTGAGCTCATCTAAGATGAGTGGAAAAGTGTTCTGTGGTCCCACGAGTCCACATTTCAAATTGGAAATTGTGGACGTTGTGTCCTCCGGGCCAAAGAGGAAAAGAACCATCCGGACTGTTATGGACGAAAAGTTCAAAAGCCAGCATCTGTGATGGTATGGGGTTGTGTTGGTGCCAATGGCATGGGTAACTTACATTTCTGTGAAGGCACCATTAATGCTGAAAGGTACATACAGGTTTTGGAAAAACATATGCTGCCATCCAAGCAATGTCTTTTTCATGGACGCCCCTGCTTATTTCAGCAAGACAATGCCAAACCACATTCTGCATGTGTTACAACAGCGTGGCTTTGTAGTAAAAGAGTGCGCGTACTAGACTGGCCTGCCTGCAGTCCAGACCTGTCTCCCATTGAAAATGTGTGGCGCATTATGAAGCGTAAAATACGACAACGGAGACCCCGGACTGTTGAACAGCTTAAGCTGTACATCAAGCAAGAATGGGAAATAATTCCACCGACAAAGCTTCAACAATTAGTGTCCTCAGTTCCCAAACGTTTATTGAATGTTGTTAAAAGAAAAGATTGATGTAACAGTGGTAAACATGACCCTGTCCCAGCTTTTTTGGAACGTGTTGCAGCCATAAACTTCTAGGTTAATGATTATTTGCTAAAAACAATCAAGTTTATCAGTTTGAACATTCAATATTTTGTCTTTGTAGTGTATTCAATTAAGTATAGGTTGAACATGATTTGCAAATCATTGTATTCTGTTTTTATTTATGTTTAACACAACGTCCCAACTTCATTGGAATTGGGGTTGTAGAATAGTAGCTTAAAATGTATGATTCCAGAACTCATAAGGCCCGCCGCACACTGCATGAGCGCTCAAGCTGATTTGGACTGGATCATCACAAAAAAACAAAACAAAAACAAACAAAAAAAAAAAAACAGTTCTGACTAACCCCAGCATCTGCTGCACGTACAGTATAGTCTACTGTATGACATTTATTAAAACGAGAAATGGATAGATTCAAGACGAAGAAGTGGATTGCTAAAGAGAGTGGATGTAGGCGAGAATAAAAGCGAGAGTGGATATTTTAAGTCTCGCTGGCTCCCATTCATCTCAATGTACACAGCGTGCTATTTGCCCACAAACTTTGTTTTTTCACCCACAGGCACATTATAAAATTACAAATATAGTTGGGTATTGTTGTGAAATCGAATATTTGATCGCCGCCGCCATTCTGTCTCTTGCTCGCTTAAATGTATTGTGCGGAAATTTATTTATAGCGTGAGTGAAAGCATATGTGCATTTTGATTGGCTGCAATCTGCAACGTTGCTATGGTGTACACCGGCAATTTAAATTTCTTATCCACCACTCATGAAAACAGTTGCCAAACCCTGCACACTGCGCGACAGTTCAGCCGGGGTCGGCTGCATTGCTTGGTGTGCAGCAGCCTTAAATCTTTCAATTTCTAATGTATAAAGAATCAGTGTGAAAACCTCAGGTAATGTTTATGTACTGTAACGTCATCCATCCATTTTCTATGCTGCGTGTCATCATTAGAGTCGTGATTGAGCTGGAGCCTATCCTGGCTAATTTTGCGGCAGGGTATATCCTGGACTGGTCGCCAGTCAATCGTAAAGGCAGCTATGGATAAACAGTGATCCACACCCACATTCACACCATGCTGCCATACGTAACTTCAACACAATAGTATTTTTAGCTACCTGCACTGGCAACCTGCCAAGCTGCTGTCAAGCCTGCTAACCAAACTTTCATCTTAATCTAATGTTGTCTAAAACTCTACTTCTGATGTGCTTGTGGAGGTTGTCTGGTTTGATCAAATGATAGCTTATGGTAGTAGCGGTGGTTGTGTGTGTGTGTGTGTGTGTGTGTGTATGTGTGTGTGTGTGTGTGTGTGGATGAAATCGAAAGCTTAACACAACTGCTAAATCTACCCCACGGCAGCAAATACCTGCTGCCTGCTCCCTTTCTGTCCCTCCTGTAGCCTGGGGCGGTGAAAGCAGCCTTGGCTAACATTGAGCTGCATTTCCTGGGGCTGAAAGCGAGTACCACCTGTCCACCTACAGTGAATTATAAGTAAAAGTAGCCTTCCTATTTGCATCAGTCATCCATCTTCACTAAGACAATTGACTATAGGTACTGTTTGCCAAGACTCCAAGGCGGAACCTTCCGCATAAAATATCAGCCAGCCCAACTATTTCTGGTTGTCATCATCTCTTCAGCATTCTGTTTGATTTTTAGAAATGCTATGTGCTTTGCTCTCGAAGTAAAATGAAGAAGTTGAAGTTTCAGCAAAAAAGAGGCACTGTTGCCAAGCATTGCTTGGTGCCTTTTTGTCAGGCTTCTTCTAGCCTAAGTACAACAGCATTCTTCATTTTTACATTTCCCACAGATGAAGAGATTCGACGTCAATGGATTGTCGCCATTCAAAGGGAAATCTTTAGCATGATAAGTGCTACTCACTTGTGATACTCACAAGCTCCTTTTATACCCAATCAAGGTGAGTAGCAGTCATTTAAAAAAGAGAAAATACACAAGAAAGCAACAGACTGTGAGAGAAGACAAAGACCACCACCCGAGGAAGAGACAGAATGAAGCAACAGACACGTTTGGCCAAAACAATGTCTTAATGCAGTGTTCCCCAACCTTCTTCGCACCGCGGACCGGTTAGGAGTCAGCAATTTTCTCACGGACCAGATGTGGTGGCGTGCACGCACATTCGCACGCACACACGTGCGCGAACACACACACGCACCCACACACACACACACACACACACACACACAACACAAACACTCGCTTCTGCTTCGTCCTTCACCGTTCGTGGTGCTTCCACTGTGGGCGCGATGCAGTAGTCGGAGTTATTGTAGCCAGCCAGACCAGACTGGAATTCTATAGCTCCTCAATGAGAGGAGACTTTGAACTCTGTAAAAGTAGTTCTGCCTGTGTCGAGCAGAAACCTACGGCTGTATCTGTATCAGAGCGGACTTGGTGCGTGAGAGTTAACTGTTGCGATAAACCTGTATTTTAAGTAGGACTCGTGATATAGTGTTGTTTCGTTTGCGAACGTTTCATTCAAAAGAACAGATCTTTTCAGTAAACGTAATGAACTGACCGCTTCTTGAGACGTCACCTTATCGTGGTGGAGGGGTTTGTGTGTCCCAATGATCTGAGGAGCTAAGTTGTCTGGGGCTTCACGCCCCTGGTAGGGTCAACCATGGCAAACAGGTCCGAGGTGAGGGACCAGACAAAGCACGGCTCCCAAAACCTCTATCAAGAATGCATTAAATGGATCAAGGTTTCCCTTGCCCGGACGCGGGTCACTGGGGTCCCCCTCTGGAGCCAGGCCTGGAGGTGGGGTTCGAAGGCGAGCGGCTGGTGGCTCGGCCTGCACCCATGGGGCCCGGCCGGGCACAGCCCAAAAGGGTAACATGGGTCCCACTTCCCATGAGCTCAAAATCTGTGGGAGGGACCATAGGGGTCTGGTGCAGGCGATCCGATCCCCGGCTACAGAAACTGGCTCTATGGATGTGGAATGTCACCTGTGGAATGGATGTGGAATGTCACCTCTCTGGCAGGGAAGGAGCCCGAGCTGGTGTGTGAGGTTGAGAAGTTCAGACTCGATATAGTCAGGCTCGTTGCCCATGGTGAGAGACGCAGAGCAGGTGTGGGTATACTTATTGTCCCCCGGCTCGGCGTCTATACACTGGGGTTCACCTCGATGGACGATAGGATAGGGTAGCTTCCCTCCGCCTTCGGGTTGGGGGGACGGGTCCTGACTGTTATTTTTGCCTATGCAACAAACAGCAGTTCAGAGTACCCACCCTTTTTGGAGTACTTGGAGGGTGTGCTGGAGAGCGCTCGCGCTGGGGTCTCCATCATTCTGCTGGGGGAATTCAATGCTGGACAATGACTGTGAGACCTGGAAAGGCGTGATTGGGAGGAACGGCCTCCCCGATCAGAACGAGAGTGGTGTTCTGTTATTAGACTTCTATGGTCACTGGTTTGTCCATAACGAACACCATGTTCTAGCATAAGGTTCTCCACACGTGCACTTGGCACCAGGACACCCTAAGTCACCGTTCGATGATCTACTTTGTGGTCGTGTGATCGGACTTGCGGCCGCATGTCTTGGACACTTGGGTGAAGAGAGGGTCGGAGCTGTCAACTGATCCACACCTGGTGGTGAGTTTGCTCCGATGGTGGGGGAAGATGCCGGTCCGACGTGGCAGGCCCAAACGTATTGTGAGGGTCTGCTGGGAACGTCTGGCAGAATCCCCTGTCAGAAGGAGTTTCAACTCCCACCTCCGGCAGAACTTCACCCACGTCTCGGGTGAGGCGGGGGGCATTGAGTCTGAGTGGACCATGTTCCGCGCCTCTATTCCCGAGGCAGCCGACCGGAGCTGTGGCCGTAAGGTAGTGGGTGCCTGTCGTGGCGGCAGTCCCCGTTGGTGGACACCTGCGGTGAGGATGCCGTCAAGCTGAAGAAGGAGTCTTATCAGGCCTTTTTGGACTGTAGGACTCCTGAGGCATCTGATGGGTACTGCCTGGCCAAGCAGAATGCAGCTTTGGTGGTCGCTGAGGCAAAAACTCGGGCATGGGTGGAGTTCGGTGAGGCCATGGAGAACGACTTCCGGACGGCTTTGAGGAAATTCTGATCCACCATCTGGCGTCTCAGGAGGGGGACGCAGTGCACCATCAACACTGTGTATAGTGAGGATGGGGCACTGTTGACCTCGACTCGGGACGTTGTGAGTCGGTGGGGAGAATACTTCAAAGACCTCCTCAATTCCACTGACACGCCTTCCCATGAGGAAGCAGAGCCTGGGGTATCTGAGGCGGGCTCTCCTATCTCTAGGGTTTAGGTCACAGAGGTGGTTAAAAAGCTCCTCGATGGTAAGGCCCCGGGGGTGCATGAGATTCACCTGGAGTTCCTAAAGGCTCTGGATGTTGTGGGGCTGTCCTGGTTGACACGCCTCTACAACATCGCATGGACATCAAGGACAGTGCCTCTGGATTGGCAGACTAGGGTAGTGGTCACTCTTTTTAAGAATGGGGATCGGAGGGTGTGTTCCAACTACATGGGGACCTCAGCCTCCCTGGTAAGGTCTATAAAGGGGTGCTGGAGAGGAGGGTCCGTCGGGAAGTTGAATCTCAGATTCAGGAGGAGTAGTGTGGTTTTCGTCCTTGCCGTGGAACAGTTGAACAGCTCTTCACTCTCGGCAGAGTCCTCGAGGGTGCATGGGAGTTCGCCCAACCAGTCTACATGTGTTTTGTGGACTTGGAGAAGGCGTGGGGGTGCTTCGGGAGTATGGGGTGCCAAACCACCTGATACGGGCTGTTCGGTCGCTGAATGACCGGTGTCAGAGTTTAGTACGGCATTGCCGGCAGTAAGTTGGACTCGTTTCCGGTGAGGGTTGGACTCCGCTAAGGCTGCCCTTTGTCACCGATTCTGTTCATAACTTTTATGGACAGAATTTCTAGGTGCAGCCAATGCGTAGAGGGGGTCCGGTTTGGTGGTCTCAGTATTGCATCTCTGCTTTTTGCAGATGATGTGGTTCTGTTGGCTTCATCAGGCTGTGATCTCCAACTCTCACTGCAGCGGTTCGCAGCACAGTGTGAAGCGGCTGGGATGAGAAGCAGCACCTCTAAATCTGAGACCATGGTCCTTCGTCATTGTAATTGTCTTATGTTGTAATGTGTTAACGTGTTTAATAAAAAAAACTGAAAAAAACAATGTCTGATTTTTGCTGATTTGAACAGTGCTAATATCCTCCGATCGATTAATCTGTTGGTTCCTGGTCCTGATCGTTGTCAACCTGGCGCTAGACGAAAATGCATGTCTCCAAGAAAAAAAATTGCCAACTGAGACAGCAGGTTGAGAACCTTATATTTGAAGTAAAGATTCGGCATTCATCATTTTGCGTCCTCGGGATAAAGGTTATTCACCAGGTAAGACATCAGTAACGAAGAATATAAATGCATCCAATTTTACTTTAAAGTTGCATTCTTTGACAATTGGACACAGACTATAGTTGAGTTTCTGGACTTGTAAGAGTTATTGCATACATGTAGTGTATATTCATATTTATGAATATAATTTGACAGGTACAGCTTGAAGTCTTTGTCCTTCCTGGCAGCTGACTCTTGGGAGCGATCGTGTGAAGAATGCGATCATTTTGCTTGGAAATGGATAAGCTAGCTAAGTCCGTACAACAGGAAATACATGGAAAATAGTCAATTAGTTGCCATTTTTACAGTAATGAGTCTGGGCTGATGAGATGAGAATGCAAACCATCCTTCAGACTCTATATAATGAAGAGGAGGAGCACGATAATGTATGTGTTTGGGGGGTTGGTGGGGGTAGATGAAGAAGCTAGCACCAGCACCTGCTGTGTCACAAGTTATAGCCTGTCTGTCAAGTAAATCACCCAAATCACTAATACAACCACCTTGCCATCATCCTGGTCAAGTTGATAAAAAGAGGCAAGACTCAAACTTGGGAGGATGACTCCCTTCCAAAGATGTGTGATTAATCCATGATGATAAATATATATTTTTTTCCTCCTTGCACCGTTAGAAGGGGGTTCAGATCTGTGGTCTTCAGCTGCTTTCTCCTCCAACCACACACATTCACACCAACACACCTCTAATTCACATTCACTCGCTTTGTCTGCATTTTCAACTTTAGCCTTTCGTGATCCCCTTCTCCAATCAGCGGAGGGGTGAACACCTCCTGCTCTAGAGGTAGTCTCAGAATCTCCAGAAGTCTTAAATAACACACACAGACCAGACCAGAGTACTATGTGTGTGGTAGTTCTTTCTCCTCTCTGTATTTTGATGGAGTAAAGTCAGAGACCTTTAATAAAGACACATTGGAACTGTTTTAAATTCTGGGGGGGAATGCATATCTAATTTAAACTGGCGTAATTTATCACATTATGGCGCTACATAATTGTTTTCGCATCGTTTATATATCATACTTCTTGTGAGAATATCTTAGATTCCAGTCACTCGTATGAAACAGGCCATTACTGTTTTCACACTAAAAACGATCGATGGAAGGGGTTACTTCGGTGAAACAACCTGCCCTTTACTTTTAACGAGTGCATATATCATGAAGAAATCTGAGTGCAATAATTGTTCATCATCATTGAGACAACACTGAACCTGGTGGCTGAATGCAAAACAGATTTTCCTCCAGGTGGGGTGGAGTGTTGGAGGCAAGACTCACTCTGTGAAAGGAGCTTAAGATGACTTTCAGCATGATGGAGTATTTAATGGTGTTTTTACCCCACTGAGTATAACTAGGACAAAAATAGTTCAAACATTTAATTGTCATTTTCAATCTGTTTCGATACATATACCAACAATGTCAATACACCTAGAATCCATTCTGTGCCATGTCTGTAGGGTGCAAGTATTCAAAACATACAATCAAATTCTACATAAACACATTAGGTAGGGAGCTGTTGTATAGTTGTCATGTTTAAATAAACAGCTGTATCTCATTCTCCAGTGTTTTACACCAGTCACACTGCAAACACCAGTATCGGGGGTAACAATTAAGCAATTGTGTGTTACATTTTTATGAATTATAAATGTGAAACATCAAGCCAAACCAAATGCCAATTGCACTCTTTTATTCCAAACACAATAAATATATATTCATTTTGAACAAATCTATCAAGTGTCTTGCTTCTGTGTGATGCTTCATTTATTTCGTATTTACCAGCCTTACAAATGTAAACAAGAAAAGTGAAAATGATGAAAAATTTGGCAGTACATATTGCTACCCTGACACTTTCAACACCTTATCACCACTTCTTTTTTTTTTTTTTTCCTAGCACAAATACATTATTAATGGGAAATATGTGTGGCTACTTTAATGCTATGCATACCTATGCCAAGGTGAAAAACACGCCATGCTTTATTCATTCTGTATTCATCTATGCATTTTGCAAAAAAAAAACCTACCAATTTTGAATAGAATATATTTGGGCTGGGAGAAGGCTAAGGAAGAAACCAATTTTTTGTCATGTAGGTCCAGATAAAGGTGCAGATCCAGTATATACTTTTTGGGAAATGTTGTTAACATTTTGAAGTTGGTGCGGGCATGTACATAACACTCTCCTTAGGGGATATTGTTTTTTTTTTGGGGGGGGGGGGGGAATTTACAGACAAATAGCCATAAAAAATACCCAAGAAAACAGGGCTAAGAGCTTTCAGAAACAAAATGTCTTTCGTCATTGAGGTTATACTGTAATTGTATACCTACTAATAAAAACACAAAGGAGAAGTTGTAATGCTTTTCAAATAATTTGGTGTTAGAAACATTGGTTTAATCTTTGTATACCTTGCCAAACTAGTAGTGCTCC
The DNA here is from genome assembly GCF_024500275.1 of Phycodurus eques. Lineage (NCBI taxonomy): Eukaryota > Metazoa > Chordata > Actinopteri > Syngnathiformes > Syngnathidae > Phycodurus > Phycodurus eques. The sequence goes on from NC_084527.1 coordinate 30,978,868, forward strand.
ACATAAATTAAAGACCCCTTTGAAAAACTTTTTATCCATGTCTTTGTGCACAAAAATACTTTGAATTGGGAAGATAATAAGGCTCCTGTAATTTTGAATGTAGCATTGCTAGACTTTTTTTTTTTTTTTTTTTTTTTTTTTTTAATTGGAACATGGTTAATTTGTATGAAAAGTATATTTTGTGTGTGCACATTGTCAAATTTCATTTGCAATTACTGGCCCACATTTGTTGGAGTATTTTGTAGTATGCCACAGAAAATATTGATTCTGACACTCACGGTTAACTGAACACTGCATACAGTAAGTGATTTTACTACTACTACTACTGGCAATATTTAGTGAAGAGGTTGAAAGAAACATTGAAGATACAAATCAGAAATTCATTTGGACAAAATCAGACTTTCAGAATAGAGCAAAAAAAGGAGGCAGAAGAGTCCCAGCTTGTGTCCATACGTGCGCGTGTGTGTGTGTACGTGTGAGCGCGCGTGTGTGCTTACTTGTCTGTGTGTGTATATGTGTGTCTGTGTCCCAGTCCCAGAGCGTAAGGTGAGAGGGTTGTTGTGCTCTGTATTTTATTGTGCTTTAGCCAGCAACTGAGCCAGACTTTTAATTGCAGTAGCAGTTGTGGGAGGGGCTGCCGGGGCACCTCGTCACCCTGCTGTCGTGAGCTGGGAGCCTGGGAGTCAGGGCAGGTCCTGATCCCCTCCCAGGGGGCTCGGGGACCCAGCAAACAGTCACCTCTTCCTCTTGACGATGCACACCTGAGACTCCTCGTGCTCTCGCCATCGCATTACCCATCCCCCATCAACCGCCTTCCAACTCCAGCCCTTTCAGCACACTTTCTCTCCAGTCCTCCCCTCAGCCCTCTGACATTATACAGCTCACAACATCTGTCTATACACATCCACTGATCAATTGGCTTGACTCGGAGCATATTGATGCTGGCATCGGCTTCATTGATCACATCCAGCCTCTGTGGTTGTGTTTTCAAAGATAATTGGGCCAGGGAACTTGCCTCACTATGAGTGACAGTGAGCTGAAATGATAATCAACTGGATCCAGTCCAACTACAATCCCAGCAGGACCAGCTGGACTCGATGCAGACAACAGGGTTTCACATTTTTAATAGTACCTTTGAGCTGTAGTCTCCAACAGCCATGAGTCATCAACATGAACAATTGAAAGGTTTGATCATTTCATTAAATGACCACCCCATTGGAACATATTAGAATGAATCTTAACTCAATAGTAAAGAGTTAACAAAATAATGTATGAGGGGCAGTCAAAAGGTAATGAGCCCAACTTCATTTTACTGACTATTTTTTTTCCTGTAATGTTTAAGGTTTGGAGTTTCAATATTTGTTTGAAGGTTTATTTAACGCAGGTTTTGTTTAAACCTGTCCTCTTCGTGTCAGCCATTTTGGAAATTATGTCATTGTTGGATGCCCATCAGAAGCAGATTTAATTTCTTGCTTTGGAAAGGGACCCACCACTCAATATTTTTAAAAGGTTCTGAATGTGTATGTGGAAGCTGTAATAGGCTACAGCACAGTCAAAAAGTGGGTGTCCAGGATCAAAGGCGAAGAACAACAGCCTGCTTTGAGTGACCTTCAGGACAAGAGCAGCAGACCATCTTCAGCGGTTCATCTTAGGAATAGTGATACTATTGATGACGTCACCATTGATGAAATAACCCTAACCCCACACGTGTTTTTCACCTTTGAAAATGTTTAGTTGTGGTTCCCCTTCCAAAGCAAGAAATTCAATCACAGATCTCTACTTCTGATGGGCATTCAACAATGACCTAATTTCCAAATTGGCTGATAAGACGACAGGCGTAAACAAAACTTTTCTTTAAAATATCTTTCAAATAAGTATTCAAACTAGAAATCATGGAAATTTCAGGAAAAAAATAAAATTATCTGTAGGTTAAATTAAATTGGATGCATTACTTTTGACTGTCCCTTGGAATTGCTGCTCAAGTGTTGCAGCAAAGTACTGAACTAGACCCCCTGCTGCCTTCAACACTCAAACCGAAGTTGTCAGCGAAATGATGCAATGCTTTAATAAAAAGGCTGGCTCATATTAAAAGTCATTATTAGGTGGCCTTAGCTAACCCCATTATGTTCCCATTAGAGGTAATAACATAAACGGCTACCTCATTTGTTTTATTTGGCCGTTCTACATACTCAGAATTAAATGACACTGGATTTTGACTAAAGAAGACTGAGTGTGGTCTCACTTCATTAATGTTCAATTTACTCCTGTGACGTCATAAAAGAAAAAAGAAAAAAAAGAAAAGCGACTCCTCCAGATATCAAAAGAGATTTATGTAGGATAATGAGTGAGGGAAATCAATATTTCATACAAGAGTGAGATTTATGGTCTGTTATGTGTCGTTTTGAAAAATATACTGATGCTTTCAAACATCGACGCAACACAGGGTGAGGAGAACGAGAATAGCTTTGCAAAACGGTGATCTAGTTGGTGAATAGGATGAGCGGTAGCAAGCCCAGGGCATAAGACTACATATTCAGAGAAGAGGACTCAACCTGCTTTTGGAGGATGAAAGCTGCTAAAAATAAGCAGAAATCACTGAAACTGAGAGAAAGGGGCGCTGAAAGCCTGGGTTTTGACCCTCGCCAATTTAAGCCAGAGAGCCTCCACATCTCCACTGCTGCCCCCTCTGCCCCGTCTCTGAGCTCAAACCCTCAGTTAGACGCTGTGCCCTGTGCTCAGACTGTCAGGCCAGCACACCAGCTCACTACCGAGAGGCATTATGCTAATGGTGGGGGGGGCCTTCTTTCCTCTGCGTGGCCCTTCACTGCTCAGTGGATCGGCTTGCCTTAGGGCGCTGCTGCTTGTTTTGACAGTGCATCCCCTGATAGTTGGGATTAGTCCAGCTTGTTTGGCTAAACTAGGAGAGGGGGATCTTTGGCTACTTTGGGTTTTTGGAGCTCTGCTGGAGCCAGATGCCTCCTGCTTTTATCCCCACCAGGATAGAGCCTGCAAACCCCAAGGCCTGCCCACAGCCATGGGCAGCCATAACCATCCAGGCAGTGTCAGGACCCTCAATGCGCACATGCGTCACATAAATACTCTCCTCATACCATATCCAGAAAACAAAATATTCAGACCACATACAGTAAATAGTACCTTAATACATTCAACAACAAAGGAAGACAGAGCCAACCAACACACAGTAGCCTTCTGTGAAAAAAATGCAGATACAGCAAATTCAACATCCATCGATCCATTTTCTATAACGCTTATCCTCATTAGGGTCACGGGTGTGCTGGAGCCTATCCCAGCTGACTTCGGGCAAGAGGCGGGGTACACCCTGGACGGGACGCCAGCCTATCGCAGGGCACGTGTAGACAAACAAGCATTCATACTCACATTCACACCTAAGTACATTTTAGAGTCTACAATTAACCTAACGTGTGTTTTTGGTGAATGTGTTCTCCGGAGTACCCCATGCAACACGGGGAGAACATGCAAAGTCCACACAGAGCCCAGATACAAACCCACAACCACAGGTTGAACATGTTTCTGAAAATCTGAACAGATATGAAAACATTTGAGACAGAAAATAAAAATAATTAAGAATTAATAAATAACAAAATAAATCTGCAGTGTTCCTGGCAGGCTGAAGGAAAAAACACCATGGACCCAGCAACTTCCAGGGCAGCCTTACATGAGGAAGTGCTGTTTTATGGCTACATTCCTGCTCTACATTAATGGAGGCGTCAGCCTGCTATCCGTTTGAGAGAAGCATTAACCTCTCTATTAAAGTGACTGACCTGTACTCGATGGTTCAAACAGCCGGTAGGCACATTAATGTCACATTCCCGGCGTTAGTGTCTGAAGAAGGAGTTAAGGAGAATAAATAAGAAGTGGAGTTATCTCCTTTTCAGTAGCCATCCATAACAGAAGGCTCATGCTATATTTTATTCACTAATGTCAGGTGAGGTCAGGCACACTCAGGGTTGCCCATAGACCAACCTCATCCCCTTTTTTCATCCAGATCAGCTGGAAGAAAAATGAGTTATCCCTGTTAGATTGACTACAAAACAGTTGCTACTGAGCCAAACTGCATAGAGGAAGATCTAAGACATGGAGAGGAGATGAAAGTCAAATGGGAAAAAAAGGAACAATTAAGGATTAGAAGGGGCAGGAATAAAGGTATAGTGGATGGGATGAAATTAAAAAGGGGAATCTAAAGAAGAATGGGAGAGGAATGAAGGGGACAATCAATAACAGGATGAAATGAGCATTGGGAAGAGAAGTTGGTTGAAGAGCAGACAAAGTCTAAGAAAAGGAGAACAGGGTCTCAAGAGAGCCAGGTCACAGAGGCCCAGTGGTGATGTCAGCCTATTAAACTGATTTCACAGGTTCCCTTAACGAAGCCTCTGGCATGTTAAAGGGCAGGAAGCATCCTATTTCAGCCGTTACTTCCCCTCCCTTTTATTGTGCAGCAAGCGCGGGACTTATCGACAACTCCTGACAAACACGCATGAAGGAGGGCAGCTGCTGGGGCGCTCCTCACAGGATCTGTAACACATCATGGGATTCAGCGGCAGGCCCCAGTCTAGCTCTGTCTCATTGCTCAATACTGGACTGACACAAATCTAACCGTGAATGTTCAGCACTCAAGTGTAATCAATACAGTTGTCTGTTGATATGTGTGGAATGATGGTTTATCCAATAATTTATTGTTTTGGGAATTTAAAAAAATATGGTTATATAAAGGTTTGCTTTTACAACATAACTGCGATAATTATTGCTTCTTGCAATGTGGTAATATCAGGAATCAGGATCACCTGATTATCTAGAATGGCTGGCAAAGCAGAAGAAAGAAGTAACTTCACAATTTAACGTTTACACATTTGAAGGTTTGTATCTCACGTTCCGTGCTTAAGGTTACAAATAAGACTTAAATGATCGAAAATCTTTCGAGGCTATGACTGTTTTGTATATTTAACATACAACTGGAATATCTTCTGCAATATCTATGCATTTCAACCTCATTATACTGTAATTGAATTTTGAGCTCATCCAGTGTAAAAATAAAGCTATAGATATGCAAGAACATGGAATAAAATGATATGATAAAGGGTATATAAGTAACAAGTTAATTCTGAGTTATAGCTATTCAGTTGTCAAAAGATCTCTTGCATAAATATATATAAATAACCTAAAGTGGGAATAGTAGAACCAAGCAAAAGTACATTCTGTAAGGTAAACTCCAAATAGGGTAACATCACACAACATAGGAATAAACCAAAGCACCATCCGCTGGATCTGGTGGAGCACTGCGTCATTTGTCTCGAATGCAAAATTGTCACCGGATTTGAAGTATTATTTTATAAAAAACAGATTTAGCACCGGAATTTTTTTTCACGGACATGCTATGCTGGAAGCATACATTTTTGTCATGATTCATTCAGTTTCACTTTGTTTTCCTGTCAGTTCACACTCCTCTCTGTTTTAGTTCCCTCTAGGAACCAGGAAGAATCCAGATCATTCCTTTATCACTGCCGATTGCTGTACTGCATCCTGTCCCGCTCCTGTTTTTATTTTTCACTCCATGTTAAATATTTTACATTGTATTCCGTTTACATTCTTGTATTACTACCCCTGTTAGTTTTGGCTTCTTCCTGACTACTCACTTCTTACTCGCTGTAAAAAACGTTTTATCCTTCATCTTCTTCTTTTGCTGTGGTTCCTTTTTGCGTTTACCACGTAGGCTGCCATAGGTTTTCTCTTTATTTTATTCTAATTTGAATATTTACATGATAATTTTCAGATTGGTTTTTCGCTTGAATTACCCTTTTAGGTTCTTTTTTTTCCCCCTAACTCTTTGTGTTGGACACTTTTTCTTAATTGTTACTTTGTTGGAATTAAAGATTTTATTGTGTAATTCCTGGTTCAAGGTCCAGCCAGTCATTAATCGAAACACATTTTAATGCGTTTGAATTTTGAAACTGACACAGGCCTAAACACAACTTGTGCGTCTAACATGTAATAATGGCTCTCTATGATTAAATAATGTTAACTCAGTTGAAAACAATATGGAACAAGGTAAATCAACATGCTTTTACATCGCTCACGATTTCATCAAAGCAACACTTACAGTTTACATTTAACTCAGCATAAATAGTTTAATTGCTGTTCGGCCCCTGAATTTTGGCTGCTCACCGGAAATATCAGTTTATCCTTTCTCATCCGATTCTGCTCCTCTTGAACTCATCCAACCTGGACACAACCTTTTCGAACCAACCTTTTCCGTTTGGTGGGCATTATTGAACACTGCACACCAAAATCACGAGACATTGGAACAGCTTTTTCCCCTTCGACAATTGACTTGTATGGTCACTGTCCCCATAATTTTGCAGCTGTATTATACTCCCTGTCATCACTGACAATTTGCCTCCATTTGTGCATTGTGTTTGAACACTTCTGTCTGTGTTTCTTTGTGCACGTATACTGAATAGGGGTGTAACGATTCATTTTAGCAACGATTTTGTCAGGAGCTGTGCCCTGCAGTTCCTTTGTTGGAGTTTAGGTGGCGCTTTCCGCCCCTCTCGCCCTCTTACTCTCTCTCTCTTCCCAGTAATCAGCACCACCTCGGCCTCACACCTGTTGTCAATCAGCCTTCATCATTGCCTGCATTTAAGCTTACCATTTCCAGGACTCCACTGCCAGAGTATTAACGTTCATCCGTGGTACACCGGGTCTCTACTCACACGTAAGGTACGCTACTTCTCACAATTGTTCTGACCTCCATGTTCTTCCTCATCCTCAGTGCTCCTTCCGTGCTCCGCGCCTTGCTGATCTCTCCGGCCACGCCTTCAAGCTCTTCCACCTGCTCATGCCACCGCTTCCCGCACGTTCCTTGTCCCGACGGTCCGCCATCACGCCTTGGAGGTCCAACTCTGAATTCAATCCTAAGAAACCATTCTCCACAAACTTCTTCCACCTCCGCCTGCTTCTGAATCCAGTCAAACCTGATACAATTGTATTGTGACAGAATACGCTGGCCATCATTGACCCAGCAACCCCGGAGGCACTAAGAGAAGCACTCAACCACCAAGGCGCCCACATTGGAAGACAGGACAAAGTTCTCCGTTAGATCATGGACTCATTAAACACCCTCTCTCAACAAGTATCCCTCCTTTCTTCCCAAATGCAATCCGGCCCTCTTCTTCGTTGAGACGAAAGCTACCACGCTCCACCTCTGCATCGATTACCGTGGACTCAATGACATTAACGTAAAAAGCAAATCTCCACTGCCCCTCATTGACCCCTCATTTGAACCCCTCTGTGACGCCATATATTCACCAAATTGGATCTACGCAATGCATACCATTTCATTCGCATCAGAGAGCAGTGGCGGAGGTACACTTTTATCCTTGGGGTGGCCAAGGCTATTTTCGGGGGGTCCACAAACGATAACAATGAATTTGTTTCTCGACCAATGAATTGGAATCTGAGTCTCTAAATGTTGCAATGTACATACTAAGCACACAGAAGATGAGGTTTTTGAGCACAAATTAAAGTTTATTAACAATGTTTACAACACAATGTACACACAACTTCAGCAATTTTTCAATCACAGAGTAACCCGCTCACACAGTTATCCACTCACACACACACAATTACCCACTCACAGTACTCACGCACACACACGCGCAATTCACTCACACTCTCTCTGTCCACCTTACCGTTATCTGACTTGCTTCTCTTTAAAAAGAAGTTGTATATCTTGTCCCCGTCTTTTCATTTCTCAACGGACTCTATGAAAAAAAATATGCCAGTTTTGTCACTCTTAACATCACTTACAATTGCACAACGTTATCAAATCCCCACTTCAAGCCTAAAAAAATGTCAAGGGAATTAGACCACTGTCAGCTACTCAGTGGTTACCAACTGGTTTTGCCTCAGGACCCAAAATTTAACTTTGTCAAAAATTTGGGTTGCGACTTAATTACTTTCTTTAGCAACTCAAATTTATTTCACAAAAAATAGCCCAGTAATACAAAAGCCTTTATGCACAGTTGAAAACAGTCAATATATATGAAACATGAACAAACATGACAAATATGAAATATGAAATAAAAAGGCACACCTTTTAGGAATAAAAAGGCAGACTTAGTTTTTTGTAGTTGAAAAAGGCAGACTTCTTGAATCAAACAGTAAAATAAAACAGACAAAATACTGAAATAAAAAGACAGAATTCAGTTGAATTACAGTATTTATGCTTTTTAAACAAGTTACACTCATGAAGCCCATTAACAGAACTTTTGTGATGCCCTCAACTCCTGAGGTTTTCTGTGAAAGCCCGCCACTAGTTTGTCTTAAAAGTGTTTTTAGCTTGCTTGTTGTGCAATACATTATGCATGAAATAAGATGCCGCATAGAAGAGAATACTTTTGACACTGTAGTGGTGTCAGTTTTAAAGCTTTTAAACAAACATATCAGTATACCAACAGTTTAGAGACATAACAAAGGGCAAAACGTTAAGGATTATCCCCCAGCCTCCTTCACGTTATATTTCATTGAAGCCAACAGAGCATGAAACAGCTAGCTGGCCAATGGTCTGCTCGTTTCAGTCCTCTAAAATCACTGGAGAAACACGTCATATTAAGTAGCAACCCGAATTAAATGTACACGTTCATGTTGAGTGGCTGTTGGAAGCTGACACTGGTCATGTGTGAACTTGTTCATGTACCCGTGGCTGCTAGCAAAACGATCTATCTGAACACAAAAATGATTTTAAACAGTGATTCATTAGGACACCACTGTAAAACTTACTTTTGGATGAGGTCGTGACGTAGACTAGCTTTTGGCCAAATCTTCTTCTTCTGTGGCGATTCTTCTTCTTTTCCTAATAAATGTGGATTACAACTCTCTGTGGTACATAGCACCAACTACTGTACAGGAAGGACTTAGCAGTCAAAAGGCATCACTGATTTCAAAATGCAAACGGCTCCTTTCGACGAGACATGCGCTACCATGATATGTCAATCATCTGGGAGGGGGCACCTGGGGGGTCCAATCACATTTCAGGGGGGTCCAGTGCTACCCCAGCCTCCCCTCTGGCTCTGCCCCTGTCAGAGAGGGGGATGAATGGAAAACTACTTTCAATACCCCCCTTGGACACTTCAAATACCTGGTCATGCCGTTTGGACTAACGAATGCCCCCGCCATCATGTCCGCCAAGTCCTCCAGCATCTCCTTGAGAACCGCCTCTATGTCAAACCTGAGAAATGTGAATTCCACCTCCCCTCCGTACACTTCCTGGGCTATATTACTGCCAATACGCAATTACAACCAGACCCAGCAAATCAGTCCATAGGAAAAACTCATCTATTCACAGTTTCTGTAATGCCTTAAAATGCCACCCAAATGTCCTGCTCCCTGCAAGGTTCCATGTTAGTGGAGGAATAGCTAGCGTTGGCTCTCAGCTGATCGCTGCCCGGCTTGGCACCGGACAGCAACATGATGGAGGATTCCAGTACAGGTCCAAAAGGCAGACAAGGCTCCTTCTGGGGTTAATGCCAGAGAATACAAGGTGGTAAACTTTTCAAAATTAAGCAGTGAAAGGTTGAGCTTGCTATTGGCAATGGTGGAAGCTAGCAGCTTAACGGATAACTGCTTAATATAAGGTACAGTAAGTGCCCAACTAAAGATCATTCATTTGCAGACTCGAGTATGCACAATATATATAAAGTGTCCTTTTCAAATCTTCAGTAGAAGGTATTCAAGTCCTTGGCTAGTGTGCTATTGTTCTCAGCTTGGGGTGATCGACGCTTGTAATTGGTCAGCGATTGGAATGCATGCCAGACTGATTTGGAGACATTAGCGCGAAACTGTTTTTCCAACTTTGCTGCATAGTTTCTCTTTGCAATGTTAATTTCTTTAGTCAGCTGGTTTCTAGCTCGATTATACAGGGCCCTGTCCCCGCTCTGGTATGCGTCTTGCTTAGCTTGGCGAAGTTGCTTAAGTTTGGCAGTGAACCACGGCTTGTTGTTATTGAATGTGCAAAATGACTTTGTTGGTACACACACATCTTCACAGAAACTAATATAGGATGTGACAGTGTCCGTATATTCATCCAGGCTGCCATCTGAATTTTCAAAGACACTCTAGTCTGTGCAGTCTAAACAGCTTTGAAGTTCCATCTTTGCTTCTTTGGTCCAATTTTTCACTGTTTTCACTGTAGGCTTCACGCATTTAAGTTCTTGTTGGTATTAAGTGAATTAAGCAGTGATCAGACGATTCCAGTGATGCACTAGGTTTGGCACGGTATGTGTTATTTAGCGTAGTATAGCAGTGGTCTAAAATGTTATTTTCCCTGGTGGGACAGTCAATGTGCTGCTTGTATTTAGGGAGTTCGTGGTTGAGTTTAGCTTTGTTAAAGTCCCCGAGAATAATGAAGGGTGAGTCCGGGTGTTTTTTTTCAATTTCGTTTACTTGTTCGGCGAGCATTAGCAGCGTGGGATTCGTGTTAGCTTGAGGCGGAATGTAGACACAAGCGAGAATAAATGATGCGAACTCACGAGGCGTGTAGAATGGCTTACAGTTCAAAAACAGTGACTCCAAATGCGGGCTGCAGTGTGTGCTGAGCTCGGTGCCGTCCGTACACCAGTTTTCGTTGATATAGACTCATATCCCGCCGCCTTTTGTTTTCCCCGATGATTCCATGTCGCGGTCTGCCCGGTGAAGATGGAAGCCGGGAAACATGACGGGGCCATCATCAGGTACAGCCTCACAAAGCCAAGTCTCCTTAAAGCACATGGCGGCAGAACGTCCGAAGTCTTTATCAGAAGATGAAGCTCGTCCATTGTGTTGGGTAAAGAGCGTATATTCGCGAGGTGGATCGATGGAAACGCCAATCTGTATCCTCTTTTGCGGAGCGTCACCTGGATGCCGGCTCGCTTCCCTCCATCTCCGTGCGCCAAAGACCGCGGACGGACGGACGGACGGGGGTTTGTTACCTAACCCCAGTGATGGAGGGGGTATTACTGTATAAACATTTTTGGGGGTGGCTTCAGTCACCCGCTTGTTGCTATTCATGTAGGGTGGGGTGTGGATCGAAGTTTTCCCCCGTCTACAGGACGTGTGTTTGAAATTTGTCTTGCCTCGAATCACCATTTTCCTGAGCGAAAGTCATTCATCGACGGGGTTTGGATGCCCACCCAAACCCGTTTGGATGTTTCCCGAGGTGGATGCCCAGGGAACCAGCAAGACCAGCATGATGGTTTTTGATTGATTTTTTTTTCCTTTATTAATAACGTGAAAATGAAAGCTCTTCCTCTTGGAGGAAATGTCCCGTTTAATATGAATAAATGATGATCATCTCAATGATTGATTCAAATGTGATTTCCAAGGGTTTTCTTAGCCCTTTCCAATTGAACAAGTTTCTTTGAAATTTTATCAAATTGAAAATGTTCTCTACATACAGAACCCATTTTAAACAATTTCAATATATTTTAATGAAATATTTAAATTATTTAAAAATTTCACATACGACACAACTAGTATGTAATAGTTTCACAAAGGAGCTACTTAAGATTAAAAAAAATATTTTAATAATTGAAATTAAATCAACGTGACATCCCCAAAATCAATTTATAGATTAAATTGATTAATTGTCCAGCCCTTTGCTATTACAGTTGATAACATTACCAAGCTAAACATAGCTAATCTAGCGAGCTAACATTCGCCCCTATTGCTGCCATGCTAACGTGGTAAACTTGCTAATATTTGGTTGCTAACATTAGCTACTAATCTTAGAGCAATGTTAAGAGAAATGAACTGATGCAAAGTGGAAAAGTGTTCTGTGGTCCGACGAGTCCACATATCAAATTGTTTTTGGAAATTGTGGACGTTATGTCCTCCGGGCCAAAGAGGGAAATAACTGTTATGTCCAGACTGTTATGGACGCAAAGTTCAAAACCCAGCATCTGTGAAGGTATGGTGATCCCAGGATGGCGCCTACCAGTGTGGTCGCCTCGGTAACGCGCTCTCTAGTATTGTCTTTGTTTTTGTGTTTTTCGTCCGTCTTTGGAGACCTTACACGACTCACTTAAATAAGGGGAGACCTGCTAAGCATCAAGGAGGCTACTCCGGACTTTCTGTCACCAACTTTTGAATATCCGCTCAGTTTTTTCCCCGAGTTACTCACCGGAGCGGTTTTCGTCGCATGGAGACGGAAGCGACGCCACAGAGGGAAGCGAGCCGGCATTCAGGTGGAACTCCGCAAGAGAGGACACAGATTGGCATTCCCGTCGATCCACCTCGCGAATGGCCTGGCTTTGCGACGCTGTACCCGATGGCGTCGTCATGCTTCCCGGCTTCAACATTCATCGAGCGGACCGCGACATGGAATCATCGGGAAAAACAAAGGGCGGCGAGATATGCCTCCATATCAACGAAAAATGGTGTACAGACGTCACGGTGCTCAGCACACACTGCAGCCCGCATTTGGTGTCACTATTCTTAAACTGTACCATTCTACTCGCCACGTGAGCTTGCATCGTTCATACTGGCTGGAGTCTATATTACGCCTCAAGCTAACACAAACGCCGCATTGCTAACGCTCGCCGAACAAGTAAACGAAATTGAAAAAAAAAACACCCGACATGGTCAAGTCTGTTTTTATCTATGTTTAACACAACGTCCCAACTTCATTGGAATTGTGGTTGTATATGTCACAGGAACAATTTCTTTCAGACCATCATTGTAGCCAACATAAGTGAACATTTTGCAAATGAACCATGAGATTAGTCCTGGCGGGATACTTGCGCCGCCTGCACAACTTGCAATGTGCATGCGCAACTAACTACGGCAACCAAACGACGGCAAAATACAAATTTGTTCCCGAGCCCTTATCGTGATCGTAATGCTAAACATAAATTATACCATAGCCTTTATTCTAAAACAATCTTTAAAACATTTGATGAGTGAACTTTTAAGCATAAGGTAGCGCGTCATTATCATTGTATTTTGTCTTTTTGATCTCACTGAAGTTGCTATCGCTAGCTTGGCCACCGTGTTGCGCATGCGCTCCTCAAATGGCCAGCTCAACTGCATGCATCCAGAGGACTGAGGCAGAATGTGTAACAGGTGTAAAAAAGGAACGTGTAACAGCTGGATCACAATAAGGTGTACATTCAAAAGGTTACAGGTTCTTTTGTTATATTCAAAGCGAAACAGATCGACTAGTGAGCAATTTGAAAGAAGATAAGAAATAATTAAAATGGAACAAGAATGTTCTCATCAAAATTAAGATCTGAAGAAATGCATCATTGCTATTCATCAACACACACACAGGGGTATATTAATTTTTGTTTTGGGAGAGTACATATAATATAAAATTGACTCAACATTGAAAACATTATGCCGGCATGGTGGACAACTGGTTAGCACATCTGCCTTACTGTTCTGGGGACTGGGGTTCAAATCCCGGCCCCACCTGTGTGGAGTTTGCATGTTCTCCCCATGCCTGGGTGGGTTTTCTTCGGGCACTCTGGTTTCCTCCCACATCCCAAAAACATGCGTGGTAGGTGGATTGAAGACTCTAAATTGCCCTCAGGTGTGAATGTGAGCGTGAATGGTTGTTTGTTTGTATGTGCCCTGCGATTGGTTGGCGATCGGTTCCTGCCCGAAGATAGCTGGGATAGGCTCCAGCAGCCTGCGACCCTAGTGAGGATAAGCGGTAAAGAAAATGGATGGATGAAAACATATGTGACTTTATAATAGAATGATAAAGCAATTGTCAGCAGGAAAATCAGCTGGACAAAAAGATTTCACGGTCCCTCAAATTTTGGGGGGAAGATATAAAGTAACTATTGTTTAATTGTCTGAATGGATGCCTTGAAAGGGAGGATCTAACACCTACTATGAAACAAGATAAACTATCTAAGACCGTAACTTTATTAAATGTTGAACTCCCAAAAGGCCGGTCCATGCAGGCCGACCTGGCCTTCTTTTTTTTTTTTTTTTTTAATATAGGATAATTCCGATATAATTTCCATTAACCACAGGCATCTTTCAACAAAAAAATAATTACAGACTATTATTCAACAAATCCAAGATGACTAATGTCAAGTCGTGTAACGTGCACAAGGCACCCCACCGGCCCCGCGTGCCAAAGCTAAACGATGGGAGTCGTGGACGAATTGAGTGTATTATGACCTTCACCTCAGAAAGGTCCACAGAAATTGCTTTGAATTTCAAAAATCTTCATACACAACCTTCCTACCCATTGTCCAAAGGTAATGATTTTGTGCCACATGTGAGACTTGTGAGCGAAAGTGTTGACTCGCCAGTTTGTCTGGTTCCAGTTGAGAGGTTGAAGGAGAAATTTATCATTTTGAAAATTGGTGATCAGATGTTAATTTGTGATTTCCCAAATGTACATGAAAGAGACTAGTGATCCCTGTGTGTATTGCATACAGGACATGATGAAAAATAAGTTTTTATCAACATCCATGCGTTAATTTCTTGATTGTATTTATATTTTCATGGTGGTTACAGGTGGAACCTGTAGGTAGGGAGCAGAAATGGTGTCCAAGTACAAATGCAGTCCTGCAATCTTTGTCTTACACACGTATGTCGAGTTGTCTAATTAGCCCTACTTACTGTATTGAATCATATACAATCAGGCAAATTGACACACTTGTGTATGACATCGATATGATAGTTGAAGGACTACATTTGATACCCATGAATACATAAAATTTTCAAGTTAAAAAAAAATCAACTCGAGTTGAAAAGCAAGGCTACAGGAGCAATAAAACGGTATGTGGGTACAATGGCTGATGGGCAGAATGAGTGTATTAGGTAGTAAGATCAAAGATACGTTAGTCATAAGATGGATCACCCACATCAGTATGAAAAGACCGTTAACAAACTAAAAAAGCTAACAAACTCCTGCTGGGCGGTGCGTGGGTATGACCAATATGGCTACCACTGCCATGTCGAGCATATAATGTCTGGTAAAATGATATGAGGGTATGACTGATGATATGAGGGACAGCAGGGTATGGCCAGTGTCAGGCTATGAAGAGGAAGACGTCTTATGAGAGTTGACCGATGGTATGTGGTGTACAATAAATATCAAACATAAGATGATGTGAGATAGATTTTCTCCGAAATAGTGTTCATGTAGCATTAAGGCAATAAGGTATTCCTACTGTACCTACCTACCGAGACTGAAGCTGTTAATTTACACAAAGAGCAATGTACCATTGTCATGGTGCTGACCTGTCTTAATTTCTCGAACCTGCTGTGTCAATATCTGTGGTGGTGAACGTCCCCCTTCTGCCCCAATGGAGCACCTGTACCTGTGTGGTGTGCTCTTATGGTAAAGATGGAAGAGAAAAAAAACCCATTAAGATGGCCCAATTAATTGACCATCAGGGGAATGTGCACCCACCAACATGGGAACAACTGTGCTGGTAAATCCGCTTTACCAGCATGCCATACTTTTCCACTATACATCCCGTGCTGGTCCACCAACCTCCTGTGCTGATCCACCAGCATGGGATGCCAGTCCACCAGCATTCCATGCTAGACCAGCAACATTGCATGCTGGTCCACCAGCATGGAATGCTAGCCCACCAGTATTCCATGCTGCACCAGCAACATTGCATGCTGGTCCACAAACATCCCGATGCTGGTCTACTAAAATCCAATGCTGGTCAACCAGCTTGACCAGCATTGCCATGCTGGTCCACCAGCAACACCAGCATCAGACCAGCATAAACCAGCATTAACCAACTTAGACCAGCAAAAATATCCATGGTGGTTGATGCTGGGTTTTTCAGCAGGGCACTACTCTGTTGAGTGTCTACTCAAGAGGTATTCAGGCAGTGTTCCTTGTAGACCAACCATTGCTTGGCAGGACTCAGAAATCAACTCCAATATTTATTGCCTTAGCCAGTCTGTTAGGCCAAATTGTTTCGCAAACCCAAATTTTTTCCAGAGTCGTTTTGGCAAAGTCCAAACATCAATAAAACACAGTTGAGTAAATTGATTTCAAATTAAATTTCAACATCATTTGAAGGTTAAATGTAACAAGTTGCTCCTAATTTAACCCTGCCTATATCCTATATTAACTGTGGTATAAAACATTGGGCCCTATAGTTAGAGGCCGTTTTCCTCCGTCACTGCTTCCCAGATACTGTATGAGCTAATCTGTCAAAGATGAAGGATGTCAAGCCCGAATGCTTCTAAGATCTAAGATGTTGTGTCTAAGTGTGTGCGTGTGTCCTCTTTTCAAAACATATACACAATCTGCTGAATCGTCCTGGCTGTTAGTTGCAGCTGGCGCTCTGTTGCCCTGCAATCAGTCCCTGCAGCATATGTTACCAGGTGTTCTCTCCCTCCGAATGCAGTCTTTCATCAAGGTAGCCCAACTGCAGACAAATTAATTAGGGGAATATTAAGTCAACATAGCGGAGCACAGAAGTTGAATGTGCAATATCAAAGAGGCAAGACTTTTTGGGTCATGTGCCCTTCTTTAAAATCTATTTTACCCTCTCAAGTGTCATGCAAAGGGCTATTATATTATCATTTCATTTAGTTTATCATTTTGTCTAGAATATACAGTAAGTCCAACACGGTCTGTGCCATTATACGTGAAATTAAGTAAATGGTATACAAGTTCATGTAACAAATAAAAAAACATACTTAAAAAAATGTTAACTATTCAAATTTAGATTTGTTGAGCATGCTGCCTCTGCTAAAATAATCCATCCACAAAGATATTGATTAAAGAGCAAGATTACTGCTGAAATGTGTTTTGGATTGGTCACAATAGAAAATTCACATGGAACATTTCTTATGGTTGGCAGATAATCTCTGAATTTGGACTGACCATAGAGGTTCACGCTTTGCAGGGTTTCTGGGCACTGACAAGAATTTTAACCCACTGTTGGACTTGTTGAGCCAAAGTACCACAAAGCCTAAATTTGTGGCACATCAAATATCCAACTGTAGGTCATGCAGGAATTTGAATGAAGATATATAGCACCATTTGTATTGATAGTGTGGTTCAGTTTTAAAAATGTCATTCATTCTTTCTATTTTCAGTTGGAAATTTAAACAAAAAACCCAAAGTGAAAAAAGTCAGTTTTTATTCATAAATAGCAATTTTGAAAAAAAAAAAAAAAAAAAAAACACAGGCCACAGAACAAGGAGCATTACAATCCTAACCAAGGGAGAAGCATGAACTGCAGTCAGAACCAGTTTGTGAATGTTTTCCCTCTACTCAGTCAATTTGCACCATACACATAGTTCCTCGCATGTCATTGTACAGTGATTGAAAGATTAATACAAATAACAGTGTTGTTGAAGTGATGTGGCCCAAGTCTACTGTTCTGTGTGGACAGTAATGAGTTGAAAACAATGCAATCAGACAAACAAACAGTGGTAAAAGCATATATTCCATGGTAGATGTAATGCATGAAGAAGCTGATTACAATCATGTTTAAAACATGTTTGTCTTTGATAAATATGGCGAATGGATCATTTGATGGATCAGTGTCATTGACTTATTGTGGTGGTTAAGCTTTTCACTTGCTAGCTGAAAATGAAAACAAATGATACACCGATTCATTAAAATTTGTTTATTTGTCTTAATGTCACTATGACTAATTGTTATGGTTGAAGTCGCACAATTCAGTTTTTTTGCTCCCTAGTGGGCGAAGGGTGATGGCAGCGTAAAGAGAAACAAACTGCAGGACCTCTTTGAAATATGGATAAATATACACACTGTATCAGAGATCAGCCAATGCGACTGCAATATAAATAGACAGATCGGATGTAACCCGTGAATGTGAGCTTGATATCAAGGTTTTTACTCCTGCATTTTGAATGAATATTTTCTTGGTAGCTTATGAAATGCTTACTCAGCAAGTCAAGCATAGAGGTTGCTGAAATGTATGCAGCAACTTTCCCAATTTCAGCATGCAACAGCATTTCCTGACCCCATAAAAACTGCTGTATAAGCTTTTACAGTATGTGTTGTGTACTGAGCCACAATAAGCTACCACACTGTATACTATAGTTCCACTGGCTATACTATTATTGCTGGGAGTAGTGCCCACACAACCACAAACATAATACTACCTGTGTCGCGGCAATGGCAGACTGAATGAGTGGTATCAATAGAGTCTGACACCACATCCATATAGATTTAGGCTAAATGCAGTCTTTGTAGCAATGCTGCAAGGATCTCCGTTGAGTGCTTTTTCTTTTGATAACCAGTTCTTTGATATCATCCTGAGATTTCAGTATGGGCTAAATGTATTTTTATCAATGAGAAATAAGATAAGGAAACATTCATTTTCTTACCGTGG
The DNA here is from genome assembly GCF_024500275.1 of Phycodurus eques. Classification (NCBI taxonomy): domain Eukaryota; kingdom Metazoa; phylum Chordata; class Actinopteri; order Syngnathiformes; family Syngnathidae; genus Phycodurus; species Phycodurus eques. Next base: position 30,997,242 of record NC_084527.1, read on the forward strand.
TAATAAAAACTCATTCAATTTGACATGTTTTATACCTACGTAACTGGCATTATATCAACACCTGGACAAAGCGAGGTGTAAAGTGTAACACACCATGCTCCCATTTATTCAATGCATGGTGCATTGGGTCTCTCATTCTCGAGGTCAGTTATTTGAATATTCCTCTGTTATGGGCTAGCACCTTCTTTTTGCCTTCCAGTTAAAACAGCCCAACATCAGCCACTTCAAAAGAGCCTGGCTTCAAACACCCCATTCACAATACAACAAACGTACTTCACAGTAACAGCTCTGACAAAATCTGTAGCAGCCAAATGTAAAGGATGAAACATGTAAAAATCAAGACTGAGCTGTGCTGGTGCCAAAGAGGAGACACAAGAGGCAGGGAACAAGAGAGTGAGAGGAGGAAAGGACGTCAGACTGAGAAAGAAAAGACACAGCAGACAGTTGGTGTCAGAGAAAAGCCCAAACAAGCTTTGTTTAACTGTGCAGGAAAGACAGAAACACAGATGTTTTTGCTCGTTAGACAATAGCTTTGGATCAAACGCTATATTTACATATCAGATTAGACTGCTCCAGCAAATATGAGATCTGGAGCAGTGAAGGCACGCTAACGAGAAAACTACCTTTCTGCTCACATTTGATGGAAGGGATAACTTGAGCACAAAATCTCATGTTTGGAAGTAGCAAGTAGAAGAGTTGAAGGCTTTTTCATACAACAAAAATATAAATACTCCAAAAAAAATTAAACACTTCATAGATTTTTAATAATGAAGTCATCTGTAACATTTCAGATTTTAACTTTGATTCAATAAAAATGATTCATTTAGTGTATCCAGAAAGTTTTTAGTTCATGTACACAATGTTTGAAAGTTGGAACAAATATTGCCAGTGTTAGTCAAAATGTTACCGCTCGCTAATTTAGCTTAGTTTAGAAACACGGCAGCGCAGTGCTCATACACATTCACACACTCATACAAGCTTTACACAAGGCACAGGCTTTTACCTTTATTATTTAACAACATTTTATGCCATCTTTCTGGTTCATCTGAGAGAAATACTGTATATATGTTTAGGCAGCACCTCCTACTGTCCCCAGTATAGGTAGGCTACCGTCTATGGCTGATTATTACATCCAGTCAAGAACAGATACCATGTTTAAAAACATAAATGACTTTAAACTAACCGTATTACCAAAATGCCAAGTTGAAGTTAATTCTTCCTACCAATGTCAACGTCGCTCCTTCCGTCCAAGTCCGCCATGCATGCAAAAATCACGTTAAATTAAAGAAAATCCTTTAATCAAAATGAAACATTTCAATTCAGTTCCCTTAAATTAAGGTAAATCAAATACATTTATATCACTTTAAATGAGCAAACTAAAATTTTGCAACAATTTGAATAAAAAAACAAAAAGAATGACAGCTTTTTTCCCATGTAGCATGACAAGCTGAATAATTTTTGGGGAAAATTGTGAGTAAGATAAAAGGACTGAATCCTGAACATTTTACAAGTTCTTATTGAACTAGCCAATTAGAGGCCTTGGTGGGTCAAAGTGCATAATGGAAGGTGGTGGGAGTTTAGAAGCGGCACAAACATACTGAGATGGACTCCCTCTCCTTTCATCGTTCCTTTCTTCCATAGCCTTTCTTCTCTCTGCTGTAGCGGGAGAAGAGTGAGCTTTGTAGCTTAAGGGATTCACTCGAGCGGCCGTCATTATTCCCTCTCAGATTCCAGTCTGGCCTCCACCCCGCCACCATCGCACACACATACACACCGAGCGTTAAACTAACAGAGGCACGGCTGCAAACGCGATGATTTCATGAACTCAATGGTTCAGTCTAAAACAGGTGTATTGTAATGAAATATGTGAATGATTCTTCCACTCCACAAGCTGAATAATTAGGTGATTTTTAAATACACTTTGCCATGTAACAAAGTTAAAAAATCTTTGTAAGCGACATTTTCACTTTTTTTTTATTTTTATTTTTTTTATTCACATATTTTGTGGTTAAAAATATATATATATTTTTTAATGAAGGATAGCTGTTAAATTGATGCAGCACATCAGAGAATGGCCACTCTCCAATGGCAAATAGTAAGGGTGGTTCAATTTTGTGTATTTACTTGCGCTTGTGACAAACGCAACCTCATTGTCTATTTGCATAGCAATGCAAGTAATTGGAGCTAACATTCCAAATCACTTGCTTTGCGGATGTGAACATAGAGTATGTCATGTTGTTGCGCATCGCGATCAAAACTAATAAAAGCCTTCCCTGATGTCAGTGTATACAGTATATGCGTGAGAGCCAGGCACAGAGCCCAAGATATGGTAACCTCAATCACCTCCTCACACACACACACACACACACACACACACACACACACACAGACACACACACACACAGCATTTCCCAATGTCAGCTATATCAGCAGCATCCTGTGCCTCTCTTGCTGAACCAATGAAAAGACAGACATTTAGGCTTTAAAAGACACATAAACAAAAATGGCAGAGATGAAAAGAGAGCAGGGAGAGTGACAGAAACTAGAAAGGGAGAGAAAGAAAGAATGAAGGGAAGCAAGGATGATGGGAGAGTGTAGTCGGGGGGATGATGGGGTACAGAAAGAGGAAGTCAATTATGCATTCTGAACCTGGCCGATGTAGTCCTCGGGGATCTGGCTTTAGACCTCAGGATCTGTAAATAATTGACAGATAATATTAATTGGCTTTGGATTAGTGAGCAAGCTCAGTATCACACATTAATATTTGATCAGAGGATGATAGGGACCCTGGCAGGGGATCCGAAGGGGCAGCTGAGGCTGTTTTGTTGATTAGGCCAGATAAGCGCGGAGACAGAGGCAAGTAGCAGCAGCACCAGCAGTAACAACAGCAGCACTACACTAACACACACACACACTTACACACACAACTACACACACATGCACACACACACGCACACACACACGGCACACACATTACTACTGCTTGCAACACACAACTGTGGTTTTATGCTCCTGTGCTCCAGGCTGCTAAAAGCTTCCATTGCTAGAAAACTGCCAGCTCCTTACATCTCCATAAAGAATAAAGAAAGAGGGAACAAATTGAATTGTTTTTGTATTGTTTTTCATGTGTTTTTTATCTTTTAAATGCAGTAGTTGGTCCTAATTTTAAATGTTCAAAATATTTTATTTCTGTACTCCACAACAGAGACTGCATTTGTTTAAACGATAAATGATGTCTGTTGACTATAGACATCTTGAATCTCTTGAACAACCTTTTTCTTCCTCATAACCGTGTGTTATACTGTAAATTTAACTGTTTATATTTCAGTTCACTCAATACCAGATTATAAAGATTGAAGAGCTGAGGTCAAATCTGCATGTCAGAAGACATGCAGATTTCTCCAACATCCATCTGGCTGCCAACTTTTGGCATTTTTCACCCTTTTACAGCTGATCAATAATCCCTATATTTGTTTGTAATATTGATTACAATGAATGTTATTGTTACTGAGTCAGGGCTAGAAAAAGAGTATATTTGAAGCTGATGAAAAACGCAACAATATGATTTGGTCGTAAGATAGTTAATTAGATATAACATAACATTTAGTCGTCCCACAATGGGGAAATTTGCATCATTTCAGCAGCAACAGTGGATACAGGAATAAAAAATAACATGCAAGGAGGAAAACGCAGCAGTATAGCCACTAGCGTATACCCACCTCAAATACCGCAGTACAAGTTTCGGAATCCACTGCAATGGCTGGTGCAATATCACATAGTTGTTTATTTTTATTTTTTTGCATAGTTTCCCCACCTTGATGTTTAAGATCATCAAACAAATGTAAATATCAGACGAAGCTAACTCAAGTCAACAAAAACATAAAATTTTTAAATGGTGACTTTATTTATTAAATGTCCCAAATTTAGGCTATTTAGACATTTCAAAGAGTTACTCGCTAACATAGACTTAGTATAAAAGTGTTAATTTCATTTAAAAAAAAAACACCATGGTTTTGTCATACTAGTGTCCAGAAAAGGCCCCTCTGATTGCTACTTCTGTTTGACCTAGTTTTGTTTCTGCTTTGTCCATATTTGGCTAAGACCCCGCTTTTTTCTTTGATTGGTTGCCTCCGTGTAAAAGACCCACTTGCGAGAGCCCCCTGGCTCGGGAGTGGAAAGGGAATGCGGAGATCTTCCCTTGCTATGTACCGTAGATAAGGTTGAGAAATTCGAATGACCTGATTTCAGTCCTCTCGGCAGAAAAACGTCTGGAACTTAAGAATACGTGGACGACTTTAATTCATATTTCACGTTTACTGAGGCACCATAGAGACAATATTACATCCCAAATACTAAAAAAAGTTGGTTTGGCAAAATATGTCCCCTTTAAGGAAAAAAAAAAACGATTCAAAGCTACCTGGCCCCGTGTGGAAAAAGCAATGGCTGGCTAACCCTAATAACTGCCTTGGCCACTCTCAGCTGGAACAACTGAAATCAAGCATTTTCTATAACTGGCAACGACATCTCTGTATATTTTGGCCAACTGTTTCTTGCGGAAATGTTTGAATCAGGGCACACTGGAGAGAATTTGAGCCACAGCAATTCAATCGGATTGAAGTCTGGACTTTGACGAGGCCGCTCCCCTTTTTTTTGTTGTTTTTGTTGTTTTTCTTTTCTTTTAAGCCATTTAGAAGTTGACTTGCTGGTGTGTTTTGGATCATTGTCCAGCTGCCAAACCCAAGTATGCTTCAGCTTGAGGTGACGAACTGATGGCCGAACATTCTCCTTTAGGATTTTATGTTAGAGAGCAGAATTCATGGTTCCATCAATCCCAGCAAGTTGTCCGGGTCCTGAAGGAACAAACTAGCCTCAGAAAATCACTCTACCACCCCCATATTTGACTGTTGGTATGATGTTCTTTTTCTGAAATGCTGTTTTACATTTACGCCAGATGTAACGAGACACACAACTTCCAAAAAGTTCAACTTTCATCTCGTCAGTCCATAGACTACTCTCCCAGAACCCTTTATGTTTTTTATTCAGTGGGGATTTTTTCCTTGGAAGTCTGCCACGGATGCCATTTCTGCCCAGTCTCTTCTTTATTGTGACATCATGAACACTAACATTAACTGAGGGAAGGGACACCTGCAGTTCTTTAGATGTTGGCCTGGGTTCCTTTGTGACCTCCTGGATGAGTTGCCGCTTTGCTCTTGGGATAATATTTGTTGGCTGGCCACTCTTAGGAAAATTCACCACTGTTCCATGTTTTTGCTTTCTCTGCATGTTTGTGGATAATGGTTCTCACTGTGGTTCGCTGGAGTCCTAACACTGTAGAAATGGCTTTGTAACCCTTTCCAGATTATTTTTCTTCCAGACTAATTGCTTTAATTTTCATTGTTCATACATTTATTTGGATTGTGGCATTTTCTTGTAGCTTTTTGACATCTTTTGGCCGACTTAATTTTGTCACACAGGTTGTATTTAAAGGGAGAGTGTGTTCCAACTTCAGGGGGATCACACTACAGGGGGATTACACTACTCAGCCTCCCTGGTAAGGTCTATTCAGGGGTGCTGTCTACATGTGTTTTGTGGACTTGGAGAAGGCATTCGACCGTGTCCCTCGGGGGGTCCTGTGGGGGGTGCTTCGGGAGTATGGGGTAGCGAACCCCCTGATATGGGCTGCTCGGTCCCTGTACGACCGGAGTCAGAGTTTGGTCCGCATATCCGGCAGTAAGTCGGACTCGTTTCCGGTGAGGGTTGGACTCCGCCAAGGCTGCCCTTTGTCACCGATTATGTTCATAACTTTTATGGACAGAATTTCTAGGCACAGGCGAGGCGTAGAGGGGGTCCGGTTTGGTGGCCTCAGTATTGCATCTCTGCTTTTTGCAGATGATGTGGTTCTGTTGGCTTCATCAAGCCGTGACCTCCAATTCTTACTGGAGCAGTTTGCAGCCGAGTGTGAAGCAGCTGGGATGAGAATCAGCACCTCCAAATCCTGAGACCATGGTCCTCAATCGGAAAAGGATGACGTGAACTCTCCAGGTCAGGGATGAGATCCTGCCCCAAGTGGAGGAGTTCAAGTATATTAGGGGTCGACCTATGCCCGTCTATTAAACCTCTCTTTTTGGAAACTGTCCATTTGTTTTGGAGTCGTGCATTTTTGGGTCCTATCCTCTGTTCCGTTCATGACACAGATACCTATGAATAGTTCTCTTTTTTTTTCCTTTTCCTTTTCCTATCCTTCCATTTTTCTTTTTATGTTTACTTAGCCAATCGCTGTCTGATATTTATATTTGTTTGATGAACTTAAACTATGCAAATAAATAAATAAATAAAACATTTTTAAAAAACTTGAGAAGGGGGCAAATAGAGTAATTTGCCATGGATAATGCACCCCCCCCCCCCCCCCCCCCAATTGTCAAAAGTCAATAGGGCACATTATAAATAGGTGTAGGGGCAAATGAAAAAAAAACTCTCACATTTTATAAATGTATGCCGCCATCTAGAGGTTATGAAAAAGATGTACACTTTCATTCCAATATGCTGCCACCGCCTTGAGATTATGAGGAATTTGTATACTTTCATTCTAGTATGCCACCTAGAGGTTATGAAAAAGGTGTAGCCTACACTTTCATTCCAAAATGACAGGGGTACATATGACTGCATATATGTACAACTGTGCTCGTAAGTTTACATTTGTGAAATATTGTTTTTTTTTTAAATACGACTGATGACTGAACAACAACCATCATTCATTATATTATGGTTATGTATTGTTTAATGATAATGCTTTTCTGAAATGCTTGACAGTTTAATTTGAATCCCATTAAAATAAAATGTAATGTGTTTCACCTGGTCCTTCATGTTTTCTTTAAAGAATTGTACACATCTTACAAATTCTGCCTGGGTAATCAAACATATGAGCACGACTGTGTTTTTTCTCATTTCCTAAATAAAAGTAGTGCTGTGAATTTCAAACAAAGAGCAAGTAAATAAAAAGAGTATTATGTGTTCAAATAAAATGCTTAACTTCAGAATAATTATTTGAAAAAAACTAACAAAATACAGATAATACTTAATGTTTTGATCATATCCTGCATTGTAAAAATGCATTATACATAGGTTGAAAGGTTTTTCAGAATTTTGAGGTCAACTTTGGGGTTATGTATTACAAATGGGTGCGCATTATACACGAAAAAATTACGGTACATTTTTATGGCACTGTAGGTCTTTTGAATCAAGTTTAGCCATCAGGTGATTAAACTGACTAGGTGGTGCACCATACAGGCGTATTTATAATTTGATAATAACTATTTAAAACACTATTGTGTGTTTATCTAAATTGTGTCAATCAACAATTTTAGCTCGCAGAAGCAAGTTTAATTATCTTTTGTTAGCATCTAAAACATTTAGCCACTTTTCTAATTGCTTTGGTACAAACTGATCTTTAACAATTTGAACATTTTAATAACAATACTAATAGCCCCTGTGCCAAAGGATTTGAGCACCAACATTTTTTATTAATTTTTTTGTGTCAGTCACATCAAATGTTGGTTAATAGACCGCAGTAGTATTCTAGTTTGCCAGCCTCATGAAGAACCTTAACACGCCAATGACATTCACCCTTAAAGATACATAATAATGCACTGATGGGAGGGGCTATGATAGCTGTCGTTGGGCTACTTTTTTACATTGGAACTGTAGTATTATCATATCTAACTGATGAGATCAATAATATAGCCTTGTCAACAGAATATTAATTATTAACTTGACTTGAACACAATCATATTTGGTCTTAGAAATAAGAACTGAAAAAATATGTTGAAAAGGGTAGGACTGTGGAAGGGACACAGAGTGCTTAAATTGGGGATTTGAATCCAGGCTCTGGCATTCCTGTGTAGAGTTTGCATGTGTTTACATTGGTTTTCCCTAGGTACTCTGAATTTCTTCCACATTTCCAAAAACATCCATGTTAGGTTCATTGAAGACTAAATTGTCCTTTGCTGTGTGAATGTGCGTGAGAATCGTTGTTTGTCTATACAGGTATGTATAGACTACAACTCCAGGTATGTATAGACTACTAATATTGACTGACGACCAGTCCAGGATGTACCCCACCTTTTGCCCAAAGTTAGCTGTACAGGCTCCGTTACACACGCAACCATAGTGAGGTTAAGTGGTATAGAAGATGGATGGACAGAAGATCTTGAAAATACAGTATATTGACAATCAGCCAATTTCCATGTCTATGAAAATCTGATAAACTAGGAGTAATCCAACAATTTTAACAATCAGATCTGATGCCTATTCATGCACTTAAGAAATGCGACGATTGAAAAAAAATAATTCTGTCCATGATTGTATTTCTTTTGAGGAATGTAAGTACATGTTATAACAGCAGTGGGCACATGATGTTGGACAGTAACGTGGAAACGATTAAATACTGGAACTCTGTTCAGTTCTATATATTTGATCAGCAAATCATGTAATCGCTCTAAATGTGTACTTACTTTTTATCAAAAGCAATGTAAATGTAGCTACTAAAACCTTGACAAGGGATTAAGAGAGATCGCAAAATAAATCTTACCTGATGACCTTTACTCCCCTGAATCACACATACCAGTGAAATGCATAGCTTTTTGTGAGGAGCTGTATAGCACTTAAATTGAAAACAAATAATCTGGCTAAAAGTAACTAAAGAGAATCTTTCCCACAGCAGCAGCTGCAGTGGAACACAGCGAGGCAAAAAAAATGAAAACAAACAAGACAGATTTACGCACCACAACAAGCTGGCAGACATACATGCACAATTAAACTCATGGAGGCTAATTAAAGTGTTACTGGAAGTACGCAGCTAGAGTGTGACAACATAATGAAAAATTGAAGAGGAGAGGGGAGGCAGGACCCTACACCTCCCTCCCTTTTATCTTTGACAACAATGCCACCTCACCCTTTCTCCATTTGCCGCTCTCTCTCATCTACCATATGCTGCCATTTGTTTAGTCAAATCCCATTTAAGCGGTGCAGATCTATGGCTGTAAGGCAGTGCTTTGCTACAACTTGAATCACTCTCCATAGACACATCGGCTGCGCGTATTCCTCACTCGGCCAGCTAGAAAAGTCTCAAGGGAGTGACCTTTTATTGGTTTTCCACATCATTTGTCTGGATGATTACTGCTATCCTCTCCTGAACGAGAGGAATAATCACCATATTTCAATTTAAAGATAGCAAGAGATAGGGGTAGTAGCTTGGAGACTCATGCTGTGAAGAGGGTAAAATAGAGAACACCTATTGGCAGATATATTTGGAAAATCAGACTGAAGAGGTGTGTCAAAAAAATTCCAGGACTGCTGTCACAAAAGATACGAATATTTTTAGTCCAAACTACAAAATACAAGTTGTACCCTTGGCAGTAATACCCTTCCCAGTCTTCTCTGCCATCCCCTGTGGTATCCTGCAAGGATTCTTCCAGGATCCTCCGCAGCGGTGTCATCACTGCCATCTTGATGTCATCCCTGTTTTTAAAACAGGTTCCCTTGAGCTTGAGAAAGAGGTAGAAAAAATAAAAAATAAAATCCCACGGAGCCAGGTTGGGTGATGGGTTGCTCCAGCAAAGCGATGTTCTTCTCAGCCAGGAACTGTGGGATCCTCAGGGCATTGTGAACATTTGTGTTGTCCTGGTGATGCAGCCATGAGTTGTGCTGCCACAATTTTCACCTTGTCTAACATACTGAACAAAGCAAACGCCATAGAATCTCTTTGTAGGCGTGTGGGTTTATCTTCTGGCCCTGCGGTGAGAACTCGCAGTGGACGATGCCCCTCACATTGAAGAATGCGAACAACATGACTTTGATTTTTGGACTTCGACTGTCTTTCTTTCTTTGGCCTTTGTTTTCTGGGCCGTACTCAAAGATCAGAATCAGAATCATCTTTACTTGTCAAGTATGTCCAAAAAACACACAAGGAATTTGTCTCCGATAATTGGAGCCGCTCTAGTACGTATATATACATATATAATTATAATTTCTTGGGTATCCCCTCACTTACATTGTGGTCCTGTAGATGTTTATAATTTACGTAGCCACTCCCACCACACTTCAGTTGTGCAGCCGTGTCCTGCATGCTTCCCCTCCTGTCCCTGTCCTGTCCAGTCCTGTCCTATATTGTCCTGTCCTTCCCTCACAGGGTGTAGCAGTACTGACCCATACAACACTCGAATCCAATGTGTCATTGTACTAGGTATATAATGCTTTACTCATCTCACCTCATCTTTTTTACAGTTCGTGCTTTGTATTTTGTTGTCTTTTTTCCTACAGTATATTATTTTGATACCTTTTTCACTCTCTCTCCTTTTTGTTTTTTTCTGTCAATCCACTTTAAAAACATTGTTCTGATTGACTAAACGACTGTAATTCTCAATAAATATCCATCAGAATATAAAGAAACCACAATGGTACACATCGTGTTCTACTGTGACACAGTAAAACTGTTCCGGCATAAAAGGGATACAAATCTTCCTTTTTGCTTGACCTAACAGCCGAACAGGACCTAAAAAATAAGAAAAAAGTAATAACTGGGCCGCTCACTTAGATATTGCTACATGGCATCTTTCACTACGTAACGTCATGTAAAACTAATAAAACACAGGTACTGACTATTATTAACAGGGCACTTTTATTTGTGTCGCTACTCACTTGTCATTAAAGCACACATCCAAACAAATTTATACTCAAGTACACACACTATCTTCCACCAACTGCATAGCAAGTTTCGCTCCTCCAGACACTGTAACATTACCACCCATGCACAAATCACGTGACCCTGAAGGCTCGAATAACAATAATACACAAATGAACACAAAACGAAAAAAAGCTTAAGGTACCCAAATTTAATAGATTAATACTTTATTGGGAACTCATGAAAATGCAGGTATATCTCAATTAATTGGAATATGGTAGAAAAATCCATACATTTCAAGTATTCATACATCAACACGCAGGTGGATTACATCTTGTGCAGACGATGTAATCTAAAGGCGATTACTGACTGTAAGTGGTAGGGAAGAGTGTAGCCAGACAGCATAGTATGGTGGCTTATAAAATGACTCTGGTGGTGGGGAAGAAGATTAAGAAGACAAAGGCAGAGCAGAGAACTTTGTGGTGGAAGCTGAGAAAAGAAGAGTGTTGTGTGGTTTTTCAAAAAGAGGTGAGACAGGCTCTCGGTGGACAGGAGATAACAGAAGACTGGACCACTACAGCCAAGATGATCAGAGAGACAACTTTTGGACGAAAAGTGAGAAGGAGACTTGGTGGTGGAACCTCAAAGTACAGGAAATCATACAAGAAAAGAGGTTAGCTAAGAAGAAGTGGGACACTGAGAGGACCAAGGAGAGGAGACAAGAATACATGGAGATGCGAAGGTAGAGGTGGCAAAGGCCAAACAGGAGGCATATGATGACATGTATGCCAGGCTGGACACTAAAGAAGGGGAGAAAGACGAGACAGGTTGGCCAGACAGAGCAATAGAGATAAGAAGGATGTGCAGCAGGTCAGGGTGGTTAAGGACAGAGATGGAAATGTGTTGATTGGTGCCAGTAGTGTGCTGGATAGATGGAAAGAATAATTTAAGGAGTTGATGAATGAGGAAAATGAGGGAGGGAAGAGTAGACCATGAAAGTGTGGTGTACCAGAAAATAGCGGTGATTAGTAAGGGTGAAGTTACCTCCACAGCCACCTTTCCTAGATGCTTCCATAACTCCACAGGAATGTCATCAGGACCAACTGCCTTTCCATTTTTCATCCTCTTTTCATGCCTTTCTAATTTTCCCCTTACTAATCATTACCACTTCCTGGTCCACCACACTTGCCTCTTCTACTCTCCCTTCTCTCTCATTTTCCTCATTCATCAACTCCTCGAAGTTTTATTTCCATCTGTCTGGCACACTACTGGCACCAGTCAATATATTTCCATCTCGATCCGTAATCACCCTAACCTGATGATCCGGTATAATTCTTTGGATGAACGCTCATATTTGTTTGGCAAATTTTTAAGACGGATGCCCTTCCTGACGCAACCCTTTGCATTTATCCGGGCTTGGGACCGGCCTACAGTTTGCACTGGCTTGTTCCCCCACATGGCTGCATTCTATTCTATTCTATTCTATTCTATTCTATTCTATTCTATTCTATTCTATTCTATTCCATTCTATTCTATTCTATTCTATTCTATTCTATTCTATTCAATTCTATTCTATTCTATTCTATTCTATTCAGTTCAGTTCAGTTCAGTTCAATTCTATCAAAACGATGTTAAGCCACCAATACTGAAGCGCCATAAGCGTTTCCGGTTCGTGGTTCTATTTTGAAAGTTAAAAATTGCACCACTTCTGGTGGCGGACTCCAACTTGATGGTCGCTACACGGCAATGGGTTCAATAATGAACGTCACATCTGCGCAAATCACGTAAATTAGACAGCTCAAACAAAAACATTATACAAATGCCTACATAATTAATACGTTTAAAGCACTTAAATTATAAAGATGAGCATATTTCCCGAAACACTAAATTGTTTTGTGGCCATTTCTACATACAGTCTTACTTCAGACAGCTCACATAGACAGCCGGCACACAGCACGAAGTAGAGACGAATTTGATTTGATGGGTTACGGCACTTGTTTAAGGGATCCGTGCCCCCTCTTTCCGCTGCAAATAGCCGGCTCCTGGTCTATGACTCTCAGGCTAAGATATTTGAGTTAAATTTGAAAACACGTGCTGAATATGACTGGAAAATGCCATTTGAAATTATTGTACAAAATTACAGTAATCCCTTGTTTATCACAGAGGTTACGTTCCAGAAAACCACAATAGACGCAATCTGCAAAGTAGCAAACAATTATTTACTGCATATTTATATACATTTTAAGTTTCACGTATGCAATATAATCAATATGTGATACTTTAGAGAGGTGTGTTTATTTATTTGTTCACTTGAGGTCCCCAATCACACACTCTACACAAGGACATATATGCATTTAACAGGCAGGTGTGGTATGCTTGAGTGACATGAAAGTCAACCCATGCAGACGTTCGAAAGATGGGCAATTTGCTGGCTAACCGTGAGGCAATGTGCCTCACAATGACGGTCTCAGCGCTGTACGCAGCGCAAAGCATTGTGGTGCTTGCTGTTGCTTACTGCAATTCCTTGCGCTGCTATTTTTAACTACAAGTTAATAAACTACAAGAAAATCAAGGTCAACGTTGCTTTTTACTTCCAAATTGTTTGCCCAACCAGGTTCATATTATTCCATATTGTTGTGAGTGTGTGTATTAGCTTTCCTGGATGTTGGGCAAGTTGGTATTTGTAAATTTATTTCATGAAACTCTTACTGTGGCTTGTGTGTTAATCAGTGGCATGCAGGTCATGTTCACTGTATTACGTAGCAACTTTGTAAACAAGTGTGTGAGTTGAAATGTGTGTCAGTTGAAATTGCTCAGTATGGTTTCTATATCTGCAAAGTAAAAGAGCCTATTTGTTCTTATGCGAGTCATTTTTGCTACATTATAGTCAAATAGCCAATACTAACTGAACCAAAGATGTGCGGCAGAGTAAATGCACTATATTTATCAAAAAATAAAATAAAATATTGATGCACTGAATCCGCAACAAGTAAACCGCAATGTAGCGAAGGAATGACTATATTGTACAACACCCTCTGTTTAACAGACAGCCTAAATCTGTATCATTAAATAATATACCTGATTAATGGTTTTAAAACAATAACAAGAGAACACGAAGAGATCTAAAGAGATATTGAAGAAGGACTAAATCTTTTTAAAGAGGAATGTTTGGGATTTATGCATGAACTTGTAAATCCCATTGCACCATTTCATGGAGTTTTAGCCAGGATAGCTTATCCCCAGCATCAATCCCCTCTCATACCCAACTTGGCAAGAGGCGAAACAGACTCCAGTAAACCAGGGAATTGATGGGAAAGTTGCTGCGGACTTGAAGTCCCATGGAGTTTATTAATTAAATCTCTCAACGAAATTGCACATTATAAGGTGCTTCCGAGTAGCCTACATTTTGACAGACACAATATTTAACGTTTGTCGGTTGCCTGTTAACTGGAATTATTACTACGTATGTTTTGTTTACTTTAGTAGTAGTAGTAGTAGTAGAAGAAAATGAATAAATACATACATACATAAATGAATAAATACATACATACATAAATAATCTTTTCTCAATAAAATATACTCTCTATACTCTCTTCACATGAGCATTTGGCATACAAAAGTTCCCTAGTTTTAGTCCCTCCTGTTGCACAGGCTACATGTTGTGTGAAAATGTTAGTTGATGAAAGAGAGAAACATGATTAAGTCGCCACTGACCCAGGAGGAGTACGATCCCTGGTAGCTGAAGCTTGAGTATACAGTATAAAAACAATTGTAGTATTGTAACAGCCGTCAATTTGTCCACTGGTGCGTACTGTAAAGAAGGAATGGTTAAAATCCCTTGTCCCTTTTAGTCCTCTCTTTCGTTTCACTATACTTTATTTCAACGCCAGCTCTAGTCCTTCTCCATATCTCCTCCGGGTTGCATTTTTCGACAGGGGGATCCATGGTGGGGTGAAGCGCCTTGCGGTTGTAGCATCGTAGACAAATGGCAAAAGTCCAATAGAGCCGATATTCTCAGCTAAATACTGCAAATATCAAGGCTAGAACCCTGTATGTAATAGTGCAAACGGTTTATCGCAAAGCAAAATGAATAAAAGGGTGTATAGTACAAAGAAAGGAGCCGATAGAGCTGATTTAAACTAGATGTCGATTCACAGGCGCACACAACAAAACAACAAGCGCCAATTTTGTTCTGAAAAAACAAAATTTCACAGGTAAAATTAAATTAGGCAAAATGGGTTAGCATGACACAAAACACTAAAATGGTTTTAAAAAATGGGGAAAGTACAAATAAAGGAGAAGGTTAGCCCAGCTGTTGCAACAGGCAGCCGACTCACAAGCGTATATTTGAAGTTTCAACACTGCAAAAATGCAAAATATTACCTAGTGAATTTATCTTATTATCAACTTATTATTATTTTAGGACACCTTACACTTTTTTTCTAGATTTTCAGCAAGATAAAAAGATTTGTTTTAAGATACAAGATCTTATTGTGACGGTTTGAAGCCAAATGGTTTTAAACTGGACCCAAAAGCACACTGAGACAGAGGAAGCAGTTAGTAGGGATTTATTCGAAAGGAGCGTGAGGTCAAGAATTCCAGGTCGTGATATTGGTCTGTAGGAGCAGGGAGTGTGCAGGAGGCTGGAGCGTGAGCAGGCGAGTGAGCTTGGCGGTGTGGTTGGGGCGGGCGGCGTGGCAGGAGACACGGCTAGGCACTGGAGGAGGAGGAGAAAGCAAGAGGGTAAGTAAATGCACAGATAATCGAGTATTTTTCTTCTACAAGCAAAAGTAGAAGCAAGGAGTCAGCCAGTGTACCAAGGAGGTGCGCGAATACTCTGGCGCTGGAATACTGACCTGCCAGTCTTAAATGCAGGTAGTGATGAGTGCTGAATAAACCCAGTTGTGCAGGCGAGAAGGTGATCAGAGCTGGAGAGGGAGGGGGAAAAAAAGCGCCACCCACGCGCCGCAAAGGAGAGATTCAGGGCACTGATCATGACAGTTAATATAAGAATCTTAAGATTTATCCTAGTTCCATTGGCAGATTTTTTTCACAATAAAGTTCCTTATTTTTCTCCACTAGTAATAACATAGATTCACGAGATAAGAGTTTGGATTTTTCAGTGAACTTTAACTTGTAACTTAAATTACAAACTCACTGTATCGAGGATATCTTGTTACGGTGAAAGTGTAATGTTCTTTGATTGCTTTTTCTAGGAGGTTCCTAAAAGGAGGTATCAAGTTAGTCATTTCATGAAACATAATTTTTGGTAAATTGTATCATGTACACCATTAATATTTTGGCACATCCAGTATCTAATGTATGTACATACTGCACTATGTAGTATTTTATCACCATCAGACTTTAATTTCAGGGCATCTTGAAACCATTAACTGAAAGAAATACAAGAGAATGTGAGACACAGTCAACATTTTAAGAGAGCCATAAAATGTCAAAAGTGTCATGTCAAAATGATACTATGGCAATGTGTGGCGTAACCTGTTTGGCAGACATTACTACGGGCGATTTGGATGCTGGTAAAAGGTGTGTTTGTAAGGTGTGTTAAGACTAATTTTTCTTCCCCGAATTGCTCAGAAAACGGCTGTGGACAACAGTCCCAATTGTTGAGCCTGTTAAATACAGTATTCACAATCACAAATCCTTGTGTGTGGTCAACACCAAGTAAGCGGATCCATCCATCCATCCATCCACGGCTTATCCGCGGTTGGGTCACGGGGAAAGTAACCAAAGCAGGAAAGCCCAGACTTTCCTCTCTATTTGCATGCAATCAATTAAAAAGTACATTTTCCAAAATATGTCCCCTTCAAGAAATCAAAATTAAAAACAAATATTTTCTCCATAGCAAATCGAAGTTTTCCGTTGTCAAAGACCATCGAGAAAATAACAATCTGAACTAATAGAAATGTAGCTTATTAGTACTGTATTTGTAAAGCCATTAGTTTTCAAATATTTCATGTTGTTGCCCGGTCTACTTCTTACTACTGTGGTAAATTTCATTGTTTTCTAAATTGTTAACTTATTATTTTCATACACATAAATGTAATGTCTTATAGTTTGCCAGAACTCTCCATAATCACCCCTCTATTAATATGGTGAAACCAAATCATTGTAACAATACATACAGAATGTATCAGCTCGCAAAATCAGTGAAGTGCTACAGGCAGTGTACTTCTTTTTTTTTTTTAATTGCAAACTATAAAAAGCAAACAATCAAACTGCCCTTCAGTGTAATCCAACTTTAATACTTCCATGATACCTGACCAGAAGCAACATTTTATTTAAAAATTAGTAGCATCTTTGCTAGTGAATGTCACGCCAGAAACAACATTAACATTGGGAATTAGAAATTAGCTTTGAAAAGACCATGTTAAGTATGGTACCGGTACCTTTACACAACAATATTGCATGTATGCCAGGCAAGTAGTTAGTGATGCTACTTGGTATGGACACGGCTGCAAGACCTACTGTACCACTTGGATGTGACTGTCCTCTAAGTGCCCTGTGGTATATATACAGTAGGTTAAGATCTAAAAGAACCTCATAGGTAAACTACGTATGTAAGTCACACAACTTATGTACAGTAGATGCTATAGTGATGTGCAAATGCATATTTTTGTAGAAGACAGTAATACGGTACACAAATGCTACAAATGAATGTTCCATGCTACAAATCATGTTCCAGCCTTAGAATTTTCCCTGGGACATGCTTTTTCATGCCCAGATTGAACACTTCACATGCATCTGCAGTCCTCCCCAAAAGTGTTGTCACCAAAAAATGCTTTGAGAGCTCTTTTCACGTTTATGTTTTTTAAGGCTCCAAAACACAGTCAAGTCAGTAACAGGCTGAAACGACCGTTTTCAAAATTTTTTCAGGTAAAAATGGTCATGTGTAAAACTCCATCCATCCATCTTCTTTACCGCTTATCCTCACTAGAGTCGCGGGCTGCTGGAGCCTATCCCAGCTATCTTCGGGCGGGAGGCGGGTTACACCCTGAACTGGATGTCAGCCAATCACAGGGCACATATAAACAAACAACCATTCGCACTCACATTCACACCTACGGGCAATTTAGAGTCTTCTATCAACCTACCACGCATGTTTTTGGGATGTAGGATGAAACCGGAGTGCCTGGAGAAAACCCACCCAGGCACAAAGGCGGGGCTGGGACTTGAACCCAGTCCCCAGAACTGTGAGACAGATGTGCTGACCAGCCGTCCACCGTGCCGGTAAATAAACTCAAGTAACATATTGAAGTAGAAATGAGACGAAAATGTACTTAACTGCTGGATGACTTTTGTAAATATATGTAAAAATGTAAAAATAAATGTTTAAATACAAATTCCTTCATTACACATAAAGGGTCTAGAATTGCTGCAAACAGATAATGGGCAATCTCCAGTGAAAAAGCTGTCAAAAGGCAGACCATATATTTCTATTTGTCTTCATTCCAAGAGAGGGCTGGAGTGTGTAAGTCGATGGACGCGAGCGAGGGATGCTTTTGTGATCCACTCATAGCCTTTGATCCCTGGGATGACTTTAGCCACCGGCTGGACTCTGAAAATGAACACACCAGAGACATGTGGGACCCAATCCATCACTATTGAGTCCTGCATCTAACACTGCTGTTGTGTCCGTGTGCATGTGCTCTCAGAAACAATCCTGGGCACATGACCACACTCTGACACAATCAAATAAAGCACAGAAATTGAAGGTCTTGCAACCTGCTAATAAATAACGATGGACCTGATGAAAGAGTTGTGAATGTACAGTGGGTACGGAAAGTATTCAGACCCCCTTAAATTGTTCACTCTTCGTTATATTGCAGCCATTTGCAAAAATAATTTAAGTTAATTTCTTCCCCTCATTAATGTACACACAGCAGCCTGTATTGACAGAAAAAAATGGAATTGTTGAAATTTTTGCAGCTTTATTAAAAAAGAAAAACTGAAATATCACTCAGCTATAAGTATTCACACCCTTGGCTCAGTATTTAGTAGAAAGACCCTTTTGAGCTAATACAGCCATGAGTCTTTTTGGGAATGATCAGTTTTTTTCACACCTGGAATGGCATCTGCCATTCCTCCTTTCAGATCCTCTCCAGTTCTGTCAGGTTGGAGGGTGAACATTGGTGGACAGCCATTTTCAGGTCTGTCCAGAGATGCTCCATTGGGTTTAAGTCAGGGCTCCGGCTGGGCTATTCAAAGACAGTCACGGAGTTGTTCTGAAACCACTCCTTTGTTATTTTAGCTGTGTGCTTAGGGTCATTGTCTTATTGGAAGATGAACCTTCGGCTCAGTCTGAGGTCCTGAGCACTCGGGTGAAGTTTGTTGTCCAGGATATCTCTGTACTTGGCCGCATCCATCTTTCCTTCGATTGCAACCAGTCGTTGCAATCGAAGGAAAGGAGGAAAGCAGTGCACCACCAACACTGTGTATAGTGGGGATGGGGCGCTGCTGACCTCGACTCGGGACGTTGTGAGTCGGTGGGGAGAATACTTCGAGGACCTCCTCAATTCCACCGACACACCTTCCCATGAGGAAGCAGAGTCTGCGTTCTCTGAGGCGGGCTCTCCTATTTCTGGGTTTGAGGTCACAGAAGTGGTTAAAAAGCTCCTCAGTGGCAAGGCCCAGGGGGTGGATGAGATTCGCCCGGAGTTCCGAAAGGCTCTGGATGTTGTGGGGCTGTCCTAGTTGACACGCCTCTGCAACATCACGTGGACATCAGGGACAGTGCCCCTGAATTGGCAGACTGGGGTGGTGGTCCCCCTTTTTAAGAAGGGGGACCAGAGGGTGTGTTCCAACTACAGGGGGATCACACTCCTCAGCCTCCCTGGTAAGGTCTATTCAGAGGTGCTGGAGAGGAGGGTCCGTCGGGAAGTTGAATCCCATATTCAGGAAGAGCAGTGTGGTTTTTGTCCTGGCTGTGGAACAGTGGACAAGTTCTACACCCTCGGCAGGGTCCCGAGGGTACATGGGAGTTTACCCAACCAGTCTACATGTGTTTTGTGGACTTGGAGAATGCGTTCGACCATGTCCCTTGGGGAGTCCTATGGAGGGTGCTTCGGGAGTATGAGATACCGAATCCCCTGATACGGGCTGTTCAGTCCCTGTACAACCGGAGTCAGAGTTTGGGCCGCATATACGGCAGTAAGTCGGACTTGTTCCCGGTGAGGGTTGGACTCCGCTAAGGCTGCCCTTTGTCACCGATTCTGTTCATAACATTTATGGACAGAATTTCAAGGCGCAGCGGAGGAGTAGAGGGGGTCCGGTTTGGTGACCTCAGTATTGCATCACTGCTTTTTGAAGATGATGTGGTTCTGTTGGCTTCATCAAGCCGTGACCTCCAACTCTCACTGGAGCAGTTCGCAGCCGAGTGTAAAGCGGCTGGGATGAGAATCAGCACCTCCAAATCTGAGATCATGGTCCTCAGTCGGAAAAAGGGTGGCGTGCCCTCTCCAGGTCGGGGATGAGATCCTGCCCCAAGTGGATGAGTTCATGTATCTTCTTGGGGTATTGTTCACGAGTTAGGGAAGAATGGAACGGGAGATCGACAGGCGGATGGGTGCAGCGTCTGCAGTGATGCAGACTTTGTATCGATCCGTTGTGGTAAAGAAGGAGCTAAGCCGAAAGGCGAAGCTCTTGATTTACCGGTCGATCTACATTCCTACCCTCACCTATGGTCACGAGCTGTGGGTCGTGACCGAAAGAACAAGATCCCGGATACAAGCGGCCGAAATGAGTTTCCTCTGCAGGGTGTCCGGGCTCTCCCTTTGAGATAGGGTGATCTGGAAGGATCTCAGAGTAGAGTCGCTGCTCCTCCACATCGAGAGGAACCAGATGAGGTGGCTGGGGCAACTGATTCGGATGCCTCCCGGACACCTCCCTGGTGAGGTGTTCCGGGCATGTCTGACTGGGAGGAGACCTCGGGGACGACCCAGGACACGCTGGAGAGACTACGTCCTTCAGCTGGCAAGGGAACGACTCATGATTCCCCCGGAAGAGCTGAATGAAGTGGCTGGGGAGAGGGAAGTCTGGGCGTCCCTGCTAAAGCTACTGCCCCCGTGATCCGACCTCGGTTAAGCGGTAGAAAATGGATGGATGGATGAAAACTGTAAGGGGGTCTGAATAGTTTACGTACCCGTTGTTTGCAGCCAAAAAAGAGAGAGAAAATATGTGCAGGTCACACCCTTTTGGACAGCCAAAATAATGAAAATATGACTGAAAGATAAATCGCAAATAACTACTAATGCAGCAGGGAGCGCAAAGACAGAAAGTGACACATTAGAGGCCATGAAGTCAGAAGGAACCGAGGAAATGCCTCTTTTTGTATTTGTTGTGAAAAGTGCAGCAATAAATCTCATTAGAGAGAGCAATACCCAAAGTACATTACACCATTAGCTTCCTACATGTTTAAAGGAATGCTGTAAGATCACTTCCGATTAAGGCTTGCCAGTAAACAGGCCTTTGAAATGAAGCCCTCAATTTAGAGCAGAGCAGTGGTGGGGACATCTGCCATGCCCAGCCAAGCCCACAGTAAAGTACAAGAAAACGCTTCCTTTGCTGCACTTCAAGTTCTATAACACTCTACATGCATGTACATTGCGAGAAACAAACTCAAGGGATTCATGGTCTTGTAATGTTGACTACATGAAAATGAGATTTAGCAGTTATATTCTGTTTACTACATTTATATGTAATAAATAATCACCATATGGAATTTGCATTCATTTACAGCAAATGGCTTGTAACTTAAATAATTATTTGATTACTCTATATAAAACATCTACTTCAAAATAATGGTCTCATGGATTGGCATATTACCACTATTAAAATTATCTATAGCACAACAGAAAACATGATAAAAAAGATTTCTCATTCACAGGCGCTGCATTCTTTTGTGCATATACTTTTGGCAAAATTATCTATTGTTTTCAAAGGACAATGGATGGATGGGCACATATAATAAATATTATTGATACATTTCAGCAGATACCAATTATATCCTGTCCTGTGGTGGCCAATAAAAATAAAACAGAGCCTTTGACAGCCAAATATGCCACAAATGAATTTTACACAGCAAAAGAAAATGGCCACCATTTCTTTCTTTTTTTATTTATTTTTTTTTTTTTTTACATCAAGTCCAACCAAATATTCCAATGTATATGTCAGCACACTAACATGATATACTGTTACTGCAAAATTAGAGTGCATCAATAAATGAGAAGAAAAACAATTATCTTCTTCTTGCACGGAGCATTCAACACAAATATAAAGAAAATGCAGAAACATTCTGCATTTTTTCCGCACAATGTTAACCCTTCCCTTGTGTCTTAATAACATGTCTGTCATTTGTTTCTGTCAAAATACCACAGAGATCAAGAATTATAGAAAACTTCACACACACGTCTTGCTGTAATTATCCAGTTTTGAGGCGACAGAGCTCAAGAGTTGAAAAGGCAACCGGCTTCTACTTGCAGAAGCGGAGGCCTTAGTGTGTACCCATAAAGACAAAAAAAAAAATTTCTCTCCCCAGACAGTGTAGTCCATCCGACCATCACATGAAAGAAGTGGGTTTTAGCTCTGCATCGCTGTTTTGGGCAGATGTATGGGGGCATTATCTGGCCACAGACACCTTTTCAGAAATAGAAAGATAAAAGATTTTTAAGGTACTCAAGAGACCCAACAATTTGTATCCCATCCATCCATTTTCTGAGACGCTTCTCCTCACTACGGTCACGGGCGTGCTGGAGCCTATCCCCGGGTATTGAATCCAGGTCCTCAGAACTGTGAGGCAGGTGCTTTAAACAGTCGTCCACCGTGCCGCCAATTTGTATACAAGAAAATAAAAAGTCAGTTTTCCATAACATGTCCCATTTAATGTTATTTAACGTTTTATTGGAACGTTTATTGGAAACAGAGACAAGAAAATGTCAAATCAGACATTTCCATGGATTACACAGAAACAACTTTCTCAAATCCATCCATCCATTTTCTGAGCCGCTTCTCCTCACTAGGGTCGCGGGTGTGCTGGAGCCTATCCCAGCTATCATCGGGCAGGAGGCGGGGTACACCCTGAACTAGTTGCCAGCCAATCGCAGGGCACGTACAAACAAACAACCATTCGCACTCACATGCACACCTACGGGCAATTTAGAGTCTCCAATTCATGCATGTTTTTGGGATGTGGGAGGAAACCGGAGTGCCCGGAGAAAACCCACGCAGGCTCGGGGAGAGCATGCAAACTCCACACAGGCGGGGCCGGGGATTGAACCACGCTCCTCAGAACTGTGAGGCTGACACTAACCAGTCATCCACCATGCCGCCACAACGTTATACAACTCACCCAAAACAACCGTCACCACAAATGGGGTCACATCACAAAGTTTCACTTTAAAAAGAGGAACGAGACAAGGATGCGCTCTCTCGCCCCTGCTTTTCACACTATTTATCGAACCACTGTTTTGGGTGAGTTGTATAACGTTGTGGCGGGATGGTGGATGACTGGTTAGAGCGTCTGCCTCACAGTTCTGAGGTCAGAGGTTCAATCCCCGGCCCCACCTGTGTGGAGTTTGCATGTTCTCCCTGTGCCTGCGTGGGTTTTCTCTGGGCACTCCGGTTTCCTCCCACATTCCAAAAACATGCATGGTAGGTTAATTGACAACTCTAAATTGCCCGTAGGTGTGAATGTGAGTGCGAATGGTTGTTTGTTTGTATGTGCCCTGCGATTGGCTGGCAACCAGTTCAGGGTGTACCCCGCCTCCTGCCCAATGACAGCTGGGATAGGCTCCAGCACGCCCGCGACCCTAGTGAGGAGAAGCTTCTCAGAAAATGGATGGATGGATGGACGTTGAAGTTGGTTTGTGGGAAATTTTCCTGATTTACTTGTATTATTGTGCTCGAAATTAGTGTAGCTAAGCTGTTGTAGTTGGAACTCCGTCATTTTTGATAATATGCAAGTTGTTGTTCAGCATTATCACGTTGGTTCCTAAGTAGGTCTGTCGGATTCATTGCATATTGCTCTGTGAGTGGTTTGATTTTCATCTCCAATTCATTTAAAAAAAAAAAATTCTTGTTTTTTTTTGTAGGAAGAGTATGAAATGATTTTGCCTCTGATTACAGCTTTCCCTGTTTCCCAAAGTAAGGATGGGGATATAGTTGTGGAATCATTCATATCTAGAAAACCTTCCCATTCCTTCCTTACAAAGGAAGGTTTGAGAAGGTATCATGTTTGATTCAAGTTTGAGTTTGAGAGAGAAATTGGAGCATGATCGCTAATTATTATTGGATGTATTTTTGAAGTGGTTTTTTGAGCAATTGAGTAATTTTTGAGAAAGTAGTAAATTTTAGAGAAGGAGCGGTGAACTGAAGAAAATAAAGTGTATTCCCTTTTTGTTTGATTTTGTTCCTCTCCATATGTCAGCGAGTCCAAAATCATGCATACGTTCATCTAATATTCGGGAAGACAGTGATTGTTTGGAATATTTTTAGTTTGCGCGGTCTATAGTTGGATTGAATACAATATTAAAGTCTCCACCGATAATAATGGTTGAATTAGTTGACAAATTGGTCGGATGTGAAAAAAGTGTGTGAATAAAAATAAAATAAAATGAACACCCATCTACAGACAATTTAGAGTCTTCAATTAACCTACCGTGTACAATTTTTGGATGTGGGAGGAAACCAGAGTACCCAGAGAAAACTCACACAGGCACGGGGAGAACATGCAAACGCCACACAGGTTAGTCCGGATATGAACCCAGGTCGTCAGAACTATGAGGTTGATGTGCTAAGCAGTCGGCTGTGCCACTGCTCATGGATGTGTGATGTGTATATATGTGTATATATGTAATATAACATGTAACTTCCACAATCTATGACACACATTTCTATGATCACAAATAATTAATGAAATGTGAAAAATGAAATGTTAGCATTTGTAAACCACGTATCTTTACTAGGAACGCAGGCGAGCTAGATCCTGTCATAAGTGACTACACTCTGGACTGGTTACCAGCCAATTGCAGGGCACAAATAGAAAAACAACAATTAACACTCACATTCATACCTCTGGGAAATTTAGATTCTTGAATCAACCTAAGATGCATGTTCTTGAAATATGGGTGGAAACAACAGTACCCAGAGAAAACCCAGACAAGCAAACAACATATAAACTCCACACCAGAAGGCTGAAGCCCGGATTTAAATCCCAGTCAGAACTGTGAGGCCGGCCCCTTATGCTCTTCATTTGCTACGAGTGATATGGAGCAGGCGGCACGGTACACGACTGGTTAGAGCGTCTGCCTCACAGTTCTGAGGACCAGGGTTCATATCCGGCCTCACCTGTGTGGAGTTTGCATGTTCTCCCCGTCCCCGAGTAGAAGAGGGAATTGTGGTGGACCAGGAAGTGGCAATGATTTGTAAGGGGGAAGTTAGAAATGCATTAAAGAGGATGAAAAATGGAAAGGCAATTGGTCCTGATGACATTCCTGGGGAGGTTTGGAAGCATCTAGGAGAGGTGGCAGTGGAGTTTTTGACCAGCTTGTTTAATAGAATTCTAGCGCGTGAGAAGATGCCTGAGGAATGGAGGAAAAGTGTGCTGGTGCCCATTTTTAAGAACAAAGGTGATGTGCAGAGCTGTGGGAACTATAAAGGAATAGAATTGATGAGCCACACAATGAAGTTATGGGAAGGAGTAGTGGAGGCTAGACTCAGGACAGAAGTGAGTATTTGCGAGCAACAGTATGGTTTCATGCCTAGAAAGAGTACAACAGATGCATTATTTGACTTGAGGATGTTGACAGAGTACCCAGAGAGGAACTGTGGTACTGCATGCGGAGGTCTGGAGTGGCAGAGAAGTATGTTAGAATAATACAGGACATGTACGAGGGCAGCAGAACAGCGGTGAGGTGTGCTGTAGGTGTGACAGACGAATTTAAAGTGGAGGTGGGACTGCATCAGGGATCAGCCCTGAGCCCCTTTCTGTTTGCAGTGGTGATGGATAGGCTGACAGATGAGGTTAGACTGGAATCCCTGTGGACCATGATGTTTGCAGATGACATTGTGATCTGCAGTGAAAGCAGGGAGCAGGTGGAGGAACAGTTAGTAAAGATGGAGGCATGCACTGGAAAGCAGAGGAATGAAGATTAGCCAAAGTAAGACAGAATATATGTGCATGAATGAGAGGTGTGGTGGGGGAAGAGTGAGGTTACAGGGAGAAGAGATAGCAAGGGTGGAGGACTTTAAATACTTGGGGTCAACCGTCCAGCGCAATGGTGAGTGTGGTCAGGAAGTGAAGAAACGGGTCCAAGCAGGTTGGAACGGGTGGAGGACGGTGTCAGGTGTGTTATGTGACAGAAGAGTCTCTGATAGGATGAAGGGCAAAGTTTATAAAACAGTGGTGAGGCCAGCTATGATGTACGGATTAGAGACAGTGGCACTGAAGAAACAACAGGAAGCAGAGTTGGAGGTCGCGGAAAAGAAGATGTTGAGGTTCGCTCTCAGAATGACCAGGTTGGGTAAAATTAGAAATGACCTCATCAGAGGGACAGCCGAGGTTCAATGTTTTGGAGACAAAGTTAGAGAGAGCAGACTTCGATGGTTTGGACACGTCCAGAGGAGAAATAGTGAGTATATTGGTAGAAGGATGATGAGGATGGAGCTGCCAGGCAAGAGAGCGAGAGGAAGACCAAAGAGAAGGTTGATGGATGTTGTGAGGGAAGACATGAGGGCAGTTGGTGTTCGAGAGGAGGATGCAGGAGATAGGCTTACATGGAAAAGGATGACGTGCTGTGGTGACCCCTAAAGGGACAAGCCGAAAGGAAAAAAAAGAAGAAGAAGTGATCACGTTGGATTGGCACAACGGTGTCCTATGTGGAAGTCGAAGATTAAATCTAAAAATACATCCATCCATCCATTTTCTGAGCCGCTTCTCCTCACTAGGGTCGCGGGCGTGCTGGAGCCTATCCCAGCTGGAGGCGGGGTACACCCTGAACTGGTTGCCAGCCAATCACAGGGCACATAGAAACAAACAACCATTCACACTCACAGTCATGCCTACGGGCAATTTAGAGTCTCCAATTCATGCATGTTTTTGGGATGTGGGAGGAAACCGGGGTGCCCGGAGAAAACCCACGCAGGCACGGGGAGAACATGCAAACTCCACACAGGCGGGGCCGGGATTTGAACCCCAGTCCCCAGAACAGTCAGGCAGATGTGCTAACCAGTTGTCCACCGTGCCGCCTAAAAATACATCATGCACATAATAATAGATAAATAAAAGTAGTGAGTGGCATATTGATCATTGTAACGGAGTAAAAGTATTGATTCTTCTTCACATAAATACTCAAGTGAAAGTAAAAAGTATGTTGCATTCAAACTATTCTGACAAGTACAATGTATCCAAAATGTTACTTGAGTAAATGTAATGAAGTAAATGTAGTACACTAGTATCCACATCTGGCTGTAGGTGTGACAGAGAAGTTTAAGGTGAAGGTGGGACTACATCAGGGATCAGCCCTGAGCCCCTTCCTGTTCGCAGTGGTGATGGATAGGCTGACAGATGAGGTTAGACTGGAATCCCCATGGACCATGATGTTTGCAGATGACATTGTGATCTGCAGTGAAGAGCAATGGTGAGTGTGGTAAGTGAAGAAATGAGCCCAAGCAGCTTGGAACGGGCGGAGGAGGGTATCAGGTGTGTTATGTGACAGGAAAGTCTCTGCTAGGATGAAGGGCAGAGTTTATAGGACATTGGTGAGACCAGCCATGATGTACGGATTAGAGAAGACAGGAAGCAGAGCTGGAGGTGGTCGAAATGAAGATGTTGAGGTTCTCTCAAGGAGTGAGAAATTAGCTCATCAAAGTGATGTCCAAGTTTAGACAAAGTTAGAGAGAGCAGATTTCGATCGTTTGAACACGTCCAGTGGAAAGAGAGTGAATGTATTGGTAGAAGAGTGATGAGGATTGAGTTGCCAGGCAAGAGAGCTAGATGTAGACCAAAGAGAAGCTTGATAGATGGAGTGAGGGAAGACATGAGGGCAGTTGGTGTTAGAGAGGAGGATGCAGTAGATAGGCTTACACGGAAAAGGATGACACATTGTGGCGACCCCTAACGGGACAAGCCGAAAGGAAAAGACAAAGAAGATGAAACTTAATCAAACTGTTTGGGTATAACACATCATGATTTCGTTAGCCACATTTCCTTGAAGCACAACACATGAATGACAATATGCAACAACCCAACAGTGATTAATTATTTTTTGCCATTTTATTGCCCTCTGCCTGTTTCAGACAATCATTTGTTCCTGAAGAGGAGACAAATTACAAACGTGAACCTTGTCTTTGTACTTTGAAAATGGACTTTTATAAAAAAAAATGCCTGATGAAAAGACCAAGGAACATCAAAGTGGTTCGCCCTCCAACAGAAAGGTTAAAAGTTGAGCTTGAATAGTGTTTCTCTCGCATTATTCCTGGCTCAATTCTCATTAGCCGCTTGTTTTAATCAGATGCACCATCAATTAGTTTGACTTTTGGGTGTGTTTGATGCTTAAAAGTTAGATCTCAAGGACACAAATCTCCCCTACCTACAGTACTCACATAAGAGGCAGAGTTTGTGTACTTCCTGCACTCAGAATTATGTTGTTTTTTTCACTCACCCAGGAAGTGGTTAATTTTGAAAATATATGGTAATGAAACATGTAATTCTAATAATAATAATAACTCATAATAATGTATTTTTTGTGGATAAACTACAACATGGCCAAGAATGACTGAGTACTGCCCCGATATTTCTACAAACTAATATTACATTCAAAGTAACACATCTTAAATAATCTTCTGTTCCTCTTATCCTCACTGTGCACCACTGCACAAAGCAAGGTCCATAAAAACATGTATGAGGGAGAAATCATTTTTATTGATATTTCTCAGTGGGAGCACTTATTAAAAGTACATTATGTGACATGCCATAATGAAACAAAACAAAGGTTTTGACGAAACATAACCTCTAAAACAGTTCAGTTGTTAAGATTTGTTAAATTAAAGTACGTTAAATTGGTTGAGACTTCACTGTCAAGATGCAAACAGAAAAGGGGAAATTCTAACTTTTTAATTTTCCTGAAGTTAAGCATTTTATTTGAACACGTATAACTTTCTCTTTTTAATTAGTTGCTCTTTATTGTCGAATGCAGCCCTACTTTTATGTAGTAAATGGGAGAAAATTACACTGTTGTGCTCATATAGTTGATTACCAGGGGAAAATTTGCAACATGGGTACAATTCTTTATTATGCTCTAATATCATTATATCAGTGGCATAAAAAATATAAATCTACCTTCTTTTATTTTGGGGGGGAATATCATTCCAAAAAAATTGCTATCATAGCAGGCCTAAACGCAATATACTTAGAGAGCAAGAGCAATGGATAACACAAAACTATTACAAACAGTTTGAAAGTTAAAGTAACAATTGCAATGAAAATCTGCAATATAGGGGGGTGTAAGTAAGAACCATGATATAGCGGAGGATTACTGTATCGCTGTTCCGGGATGATAAATTGCAGCGTTTGGACTCATTGCTTCCATATGTGCATCCTGGAGCTCACATAGTCTAAAATGTAAAATTATCTTACATATACATTGGGTACGACGATATTTCAGTTTTTTCTTTTTTAATAAATCTGCGAAAATTTCAACAATTTATTTTCCCGTTTTTTCCCCTGTCAATATGAAGTGTCGTGTGTTCATTTATGTAGAAAAAAATAACTTAAATGATTTTAGAAAATGGCTGCAATATAAAAAAACGAGAGAAACATTTAAGGGGGTCTGAATACTTTCTGTACCCGTTGTACACTTTGATGAGATCCCTAGTAAATAATTACTTAGGACATAATTGTATTCTTGGAGCCGGCACGGTGGGCGACTGGTTAGCACATCTGTCTCACAGTTTTGGGGAATGGGGTTCAAATCCCGGCCTCGCATGTTTGGAGATTGCATGTTCTCCCCGTGCCTGCGTGGGTTTTCTCCGGGCACTCCGTTTTCCTCCCACATCCCAAAAACATGTGTGATAGGTTGATTGAAGACTCTAAATTGGCCGTAGGTGTGAATGTGAGTGCGGCTAGTTGTTTCTATGTGTCCCTGCGATTGGCTGGCGACCGGTTAAGGGTGTACCCCGCCTCCCGCCCGAAGATAGCTGGGATAGGCTCCAGCAGCCCACGACCCTAGTGAGGATAAGCGGTAAAGAAAATGGATGGTTGGATGTATTGTTGGAGCAACAAATAAGTGTTGTTTTCCAAATCAGTCAGCACATTGCAAAGTACACATTGATAGATAAGATTTAAGACCAGCATCTTAAAAGGAAGGTAGCTAACCAGACTAGAAAGAGTTAAAACTTGGCTGTGGTTAATCTCCTCAGGAAGACTTGTCCATTGAGACTGCAATTTGAACTTGTGTACTTCGGACTAAGTGCGAGCTTTCACTCCATTACTGAGCTTGTGGTCGTTGCAGTCCAAGCAATGCTTACTTTTTCACCAGCCACCCTATGAAAACCTGAAGAAGTGGCCTCTACCATTGTAGACTATCAAGGCCACGCTTGAATCAAAATCCCACAACCTCAGAATGTGTCGGTTACACGACAGAATTAATCTTAGACCTATTTGAAAATCGGAGATGTCAAATGGGAGAAAGGGGTGAAGAACAAACTTATCTTTCATTCTGTGTTTGACAGCGTTTTGACATGTTTCAAAAAATTCCCTCACATTTCCTAAAATTTTATGAATTACTATATTCAGTATACTATATCTTAACATAACATGAATTAACAATAACAAAATATCATTTAACTGACATTCACATATAGACCAACCAATTTAAGCAACATGCAAACTCCACACAGGAAAGCTTGAGAGAAGAATTTGGTGTATCCTAGAAAAATCTACTGACAATCAAGGTCGATTGAAGAATAACTGATCAATAATAATCTATGAGAAAGATGGTGAAAATGTTTTTGCAATGTTAAAAAAGGGTTCAGTGACAGTATGCTGGTTGAATGTTCCATAGATTGGTAGCACAGGCCAGAGAAAAGCCATCTGAGAGTTGAGGGAGCCGAAGGCTGTGCTGTCAAAGGCTTGTGATGCCTGGTGTCTTACACCCAGAGCAACTATACTGTGATCACACCCAGCCACTGACTTAGAGGCTTGCAAAGAGAGCAGGAATTGGTGAAGGATGATAGGGAGTGTACATGAGCCTGTGTGTGTGTGCGTGTGCGTGTGTGTGTGTGTCGCAAAGGGTACAAAGAAGAGTGCAGGAGGTCGAAATCCTTGACTGTGAAAACTGTCATAGCAGGGCACATGCGCAGAATCCGTTTGCCTAATAATATATGATTGGAGTACTCTGGAGAATATAATTTAACACCCTAGTGCCAGGGGAGGTGAGTGAGAATTGAAGCGAATACACCTTGACAAAGGCCATTCTCTTGGTTTCACACCAGCACAGAACTACTGGGCAGTGTGCTGCTGAGAATGTTAAAGGTGGCTGAGCGACGAGGCTTTTGAATCAAAACTGTACAAAAAGCACAAAGTCACATTCAAAGATAGTAGAGAGCAGTATATAAATCTCAACCAATCTATACCTCTGGAGGTCATCTCTGACTGACTTGAGAACTTAGTGTATCTTCCAACATGTTCTTTTTTGTCTGTTGTGTCTATAAGGATGTCTTCAAAGGTACCGGCTGTCATTTTTAACCACTAAGTGGTCTGTACAGGAATGAGGTTTATTATTAAGTGGCTGAAGATCCACACATGCAATGAGTGCTGATATGATACAATTCTCAAACTCCCTGTGATACAAAGTTAACAGTGGTAAGGTAGAGATGAGTGATTTGTTTTTACATATTGTAAAGCCTCCCTGAAAGTAAATAGGAGGATATGCGGTGGAACCTCTGAAGTTGCTTGGTCAAAAATTTCAGAATTTAATGACGATTTTAGAAAAAAATGACTCAATAATTGTCATGCATCACATGAGAAAAACTACGTGAGACAGGAGTGTGCTTCAGGAGGCCTCGGGTCTGTGAGCATCAAATGATTAACTGGGTTGAACGTCAGAAGAGAAAAATAATGTTCAGTCAAAATGTATTTATTATTGACACCAGACTCCAGCAATTCAGTGTTTCATTGCTTTTGTATTTTAACAGTTTTACTCTTGTGTGACAGCCATCAGCATCTTTAAAGTTGAAACTGATGTTTTCATTGGTCTTACTCAAACCAAATGTTAAAGGGACCATACTGTATATAGGACAGGGCAGAAGAGACTGCAGCCAAAATAATGACAGCACCCCTTCCATCCAACCATCCATTTTCTTCTTTAGCAGGGATGCTCTGACTTCTCTCTCCCCAGCCACTTCATCCAGCTCTTCCGGGGGATCCCAAGGCGTTCCGAGGTCATCCACATAGTTTCTCCAGCATTTCCTGGGGCGTCGCCAGGGTCTCCTCCCGGTGGGTCGTGCCCGGAACACCTCACCAGGGAGGGGTCCAGGAGGCATCCTAATCAGATGCCCCAGTCACCTCATCTGGCTCCTCTCAATGCGGAGGAGCAGTGGTTCTACTCTGAGCCACTTCCGGATGACCGAGCTTCTCACTCCACCTCTAAGGGAGAGCCCGGACACCCTGCGGAAGAGACTCATTTCGGCTGCTTGTAACTGGGATCTTGTTCTTTCGGTCACGACCCACAGCTCGTGACCATAGGTGAGGGTAGGAACGTAGGTCGACCGGTAAATCGACAGCTTTGCCTTTCGGCTTAGTTCCTTCTTCACCACAACCGACCGATACAAAGTCTGCATCACTGCAGACACTGCACCCATCCGCCTGTCGATCTCCCGTTCCATTCTTCCCTACCTTGTGAACAAGACCCCAAGATACTTGAACTCCTCCACTTGGGGCAGCATCTCATCCCCAACCTGGACCTTTTCCGACTGAGGATCATGGTCTCAGATTTGGAGGTGCTGATTTTCATTCCAACCGCTTCACACTCGGATGAGAACCGCTCAAGTGAGAGTTGGAGATCACGGTTTGATGAAGCCAACAGAACCGCATCATCTGCAAAAAGCAGACATGCAATACGGACGCCACCAAACCGTACGCCCTCTATGCCTCGGTTGCGCCTAGAAATTCTGTCTATAAAGGTAATGAACAGAATCGGTGACAAAGGGCAGCCTTGGCGGAGTCCAACCCTCACCGGAAACGAGTCTGACTTACTGCCAGCAATGCGGACCAAACAGTACCGTACCCCATACTCCCAAAGCCCACCCATGATGGCAGCGACTTTCTCCTCGAACGGGGTGAGGCCTTCCGCATCGGTTCTTCCGCCTGTTTTGGCCACACTTTGGCGGTGGGCAGCTGTCCTCCGCTTCACATCCACCTTAATGTCTTGACCATTTATTTTTTAGTGCAGCGTGTGTGCGCAGTTGTGACTCCACAGCATTGACAGCCGCATACATGCTGTCCCATTCACTCCTCTTTCGTGTGTTGTTAACGCTGGAGGACAGCGTGCCAAAAGAGGATTTTCTTGGGCACCTCCACATGATTGAGCAACTTCAGATTCAGAAAAAATATTTTCCTTCATTACCTTGCTCATTTTCCTTTTTTTCTGATCATCCGGAGATTGGGATCTCAGGGTTCATTTAAATATGATTTGCATATTTAAATGTAGGCGTGGACAGGGAGGGGTCGCTTCTCCAACATGTGCGCTCAATTCTACGTTGATTAGGATGTACGAAGGAAATGTGCTTGGATTCATGCATACACATAGATTCATACAGCTGGATATTTTTGTGCTTACGACGTTTTCTGGATTTGAGCGTACACCACGTTTCAGTAGGAAGTCTTTGTACATGAGGTCCCAGGTATTTGTAATTTCGTAGACCAGTGCCAAGGCAGTGTTGAAAGGGAGGTTTGCGTCCTGTGTTGCATGAACACAGCTGACTCCAATCATGTCCAATCAAAGTGTCTTCTTTCATTCCCTTTAAATGTTGCGCATTCGTCATGCACTGACAGTCTCGACGTGGCAGAGCGAAGACAATCCAACTTTTCTAAGGAAATCACTGATCTGCTCGTGCGGAAGGTCGCAAAGTAGGTTTATCAGTAACTGCAAGCAGACCTAAACGGGCGGATTATGTGAAGTTGAGTCAGGAGGAG
The DNA here is from genome assembly GCF_024500275.1 of Phycodurus eques. Taxonomy (NCBI): domain Eukaryota; kingdom Metazoa; phylum Chordata; class Actinopteri; order Syngnathiformes; family Syngnathidae; genus Phycodurus; species Phycodurus eques. The sequence goes on from NC_084527.1 coordinate 31,031,126, forward strand.
ATCAAGTGGGCCCCCGTCCCGATCGTTGGTGGGCATGTCCAACCCCCGCACACCCATACGTGTGCCCTGGCCTTGCAGCTCCATCAATGTTGCTGTCGGCCTCATTGAAGCCTCCCTGACCATTCCCCCCCCCCCCCCCCCCCCATGTCTTTTAATGTGTTTTGGAGGGATGTCCAGTTCTTGGTAATGTCACTGTCGTGCCATATTTTCTCTACTTGATGATGTAGTCACTGTGTTCTATAGTATATTTAATACCTTAGCAATTTTTTGGTACCCTTCTCCTGACTGATACCTTCAGACAATGAGATCCCTCTGATGCTGTGGAAGCTTGTATTGTAAGATGTGACTACACCCGTCAGGAAAAGCATACGAGAACAGCGTAACTTTATTTGGTGTTAAAACACTTTGAAAAGTGACGTGTGTGCCGACTCCCATTTAACAGTAAGTGTTACAATGTGATTGGTTAATTCTGAACACAACCACATCCCCGGTTATAAAGAGGTTGTGCACAAAAAGAGTGCCAAAAAAAAACACTTCTTAAAAAACAGGTTGGGTTCGGTACACAGGAAGTACAGCGTACTTGTGATTATACAGAATGAGAGACGAGGTTAAATACATGAACTAATCAGGCATGACAAGACACAGGTGTAGGAACGCATGATAAGGGGCAGGTGACCACAAGAAGAGCAGGACACACACACACACACACAGACATGACATTGATGGAGACCGGGGTCATTCATGTTTCCAGTTTGCAAGCACTGCTACAGCAATACTGTACGAATGTTCCTGAAAAGCAAATGCAGGCAGGCAGTGTTAGAGAGCAGCTTGAATCATTCTTATTCATAATGTCGACTGGGCACACAGCTCTTGACTGGCTCAAACCCAAGTCGTTCATTCAATTCAGTCACAGGGTTTTGGAGGACTTTTGCTGCTGGGATTGCATTAGAAGCAAGACTGCTGCTTTCTTTTGTCTCCTTTCTTTCCTTCCTTGCGCCGTGTCTGAATCTATCCTGCATCTGCAGGACGGATTAGGCCGATGGGATGAAGGTTGCATTATGTCCTGAGGGGGCTTTACTGTAAGGTTCGCCACCAGTTCTCTTTCCCTCTGTCTCTTCCCACTTAATATACTGCTTCACTCAAAAGGAGCTAAATCTTTGTTAACAGAGAAACTACGAACTCACTGGGAGTTAATCAGAGTCAGTGCATTGAACTCATTTGCATATGAATTGGCTGTG